>NW_025063692.1:13302500-13902500 GCF_018153295.1 Drosophila grimshawi | reverse complement strand
GTCGTAGGCCCTGTCAGCTATTGCGAATACAAAAAAAAAAAGTGAAAGGCTGGTGCAAATTAACCAGCATTTGAAATAGTCGCTTAATTAGACTTATCATCGGGGCAATTCACGATCGCATTCACAATTGTTAGTACTGCTCGCTCGTCATATTGTGACTCAGAGAGTCAGAGAGTCGGAGAGTCAGTGAACCACCCGCAAGCGGCAAATCGATTGTTGCCTTTTCTTTTCCACAATTCATTCATTTGTTTTAGGTGAATCAGTTCGGGGTCGGAGGATGGTGGATAGGGAGTTACTCATGATTACTTTGATTTGCTGTCTCTTTGTCATTCGATCGAGTTGCCACCAAGTTGAATGCACTGTTGAGTCCACCTTATATGGTGATCGATTCTGTAGCCATTTATAGCGACCGTCTTCATTAGATACATACATATGTATATTTATAGCTCTTCTATCTGTGGTTAATTGGAATAAGTTTGCGAATTATGCGAGTAGAATATCGCAGTCATATTATAAAGTTTTTAAGTTTATCCACAACACGAGTTTTGTATAAATCTAATGTTTTTTTTAAAGCGCCAGCATTTCTGAAAAAGTATTTTTCTTTAGAGTTAGAGTTACATTTCGTCCGTTTTACTTATAAATAAATACATAATTATTAAAATTTAATTTAAATTATATTATTGTAATAATATGATTTAATTGAACCCAATAATTCCAAATGAAAATTATAATAATGATATTGAGAACAAAATCGATGCTTCAAAATTAGAAAAATAGAAATCAGAGCATTTGAACAAATACTAAGAGAAGTAAGAGAAAATTAAAACTTTAAGCCAAATTAGTAAATACAATAAATAAATATATTATATAAATGTATATATACATAAATATACATTAATATTATAATTAATATAATTAAGATGATCCACAAAATACATACACACGTATATGTTAAAATAAAAGTGATTAAAAGTGATTAGAATAAAGAAAACGCGAATTGTGAAAACTTAATAAGTTCATCAAATATCTACATTTAAAGCATTAAATCCAACTGACTGCTGCAGCCATCACAAGTCCCCGTACTTAGCAACAAAAATCATCGTCATCATTATCATCATCATCATCATCATCATCATCGTCGTCGTTATTGTTCTTATTAACATCATTAGCAAACTGAACATTCAGCAGTTTTCAGCTACTTCTTAAGCCATTTCTGTGCAGTTGGGGCGACAGCTAACGAATTTCCTTCCTTTCGGCCTGGTCCAGTAAAAACGGTTGTCCATTTGTTAGAAAAACAATAACACAGCAAAAGAGAACAATAACAACAAAATGTGTTTTATGCTGTTCTCACTAAAGGGTTGCTACCTGGGTAAGGGCTAGTAGTGGGTACTGGATGGTGGATAGTAGGTAGGGCGCAGTGGGTACTGGGTAGTGGATAGTGGATAGCGGTGATACTATGGCTGAAAATTAGGCGCGGCAAAATGTTATCCAATTAGAGCAAATAGTTTTGCAGCTAGACGACTGTCCTGTGATTGATGGTCCAATAACAAGTTTAAAGAGGGATGGAGAGTGGTGGGAGAGGGTGTGGGGGGGTTGGTGTTGGTTAACTGCTGCAGCGCATTGATTGATGAGGACGAAACTGAGGCTGAAACTGAGGCTGAGACTGAGCCTGGGAGCCAACCAGTCTTTAAACTCACGCAATTTTGCACGTTGTTAGACTAATCCACACTTTCATCTCTCTGCCTATTTATACATATATACATACATCTGTGTGTGTGTGTGTGTGAGTGTATTTGTATTTGTGGATTTGTGTGTTAAGCATATTTTTCAATTATGGCCAAGCTGCGGTAAGTCCATGGCCGCATTTCATGCAGCTCCATACAATTGACATTATAAATCGCATTTCACGCTAATTTGCAACAACAAGCAGCAGCTCAAAGCCAAAGACGCATTGTGGCAGGGCAGTGGGAGGTGTAGGGGGAGGGGCACTTTTGAAACTGCTGATTAGTGAAAGCGAATGCGATGGAAAATCAGCCAACCAACAAAACAGACTGAAAACCCCAACCCAAACTCAAAAGCAGAGCGAAAATATATTTTACAATTCTTGAGCGCATCCCCAGGGAGCTGTTGCCGCTACCCCCGCACTGGTTGTGGGCGGAGGGTAGCACTTTAAGGCGCCAGGGGTTGGGCGGAAGACCAAACAAAACACTCGACAAGATTTTGACAAAATTAATTTTATAGATTAGAAAACATTCATTTCAAGTGCTCGCCGTTGGGGGAGTTGCTCCGAGTGTGGGGCGCAATGAGCCTTGTCTACCTGCGCCCTTAATTGAAGAATTGTCAACAAATTATGGTTTCATAATGGCCACACAGCATGCAGCAGCAGCAGCAGCAGCAGCAGTCCCAAACCGACCCGAAACCCACTTGCGAGTAACGCGCCAAGTTGTGCACTTCATCAACTGTTGCAACTGTTTTGGGGGGGGGGGGTGGGAGGCGTGGCGCCACGCGGCGTCGTCTCTGGCTGCGTCTGACACTTCAATTGGTTTAGTCGCGCCAAAGAAAACATTTCACGACCCAGTCAGCGACAAAATACCAAACACAAAATAAATAATCTGAACAAGCACTGACAGCACATCCTTTAAATGCATCGAAGTTTCAATACACTGCAGGACTCGATATTAAAACACTTGATATCGTAACTCAACTGGAACAAAGTATTAGTTTAGTTGCAGCACTTGAATGATCTTGCAGCAACCGTAAATGGTGTCGTAATCCTATTGAAAGCGACGGCATTCATTGTGTTATCCCAGTAAACAAATTAGTCATTCAGTCTAGTTATCAACAATTTGAATCAACCAAAACGATCATCCAAAGGAAATACGCTTATAAGTTGCTTCTTGTGGCAGACATCACAATCTTGGAATGCATGTTGCAAATACCCAAGTAGACGAAATTTGGCAAAGTGCAAATCAGTTGAAGGACATTTTGTAAGCTGACAATTGAAGGTAGCTGCTGCGATGCGGCAAGCATGGGCTGATGCTAATAGGCGTGGCATGGCGTCTGGCATACACACACACTCACACACACACTCACACACATGCAGGCAGGCAGGCAGTACACACATTTACAGACAATCACACACGCAAATCAGACAATTTGTATCCAGCGGTGAATGTAATTGAAAAATGATTGGTTTACCATCAATGAAAATGATGATGACAACGCACTGACAACACTCATGTTGTTGTTACGCTGCTGCTGTTGCTGTTGCTGTTGCCGTTTCTGTGGCTGTTGCTGTTGTTATTGTTGTTGCTTTTGTTGCTGTGAATCGCTGTCAGTGACACGCACCTGCAGCTGTGACTTCAATTGTTGGGTCAATCGGCCATTCAACACTGATGAGTTGTTGATAAAAAACACTTAATATTATCGGACACGGGATTGATGAGCATTAAGTATTTACATATGCACACACACACACACACATATATATATATATATATATATATATGTAAGAATAGGTGTACAAATATAATTGCATTTAAATCAATTGTTGACCGATTTTTCGTAAATTGTTATAGTTGCAACTTGTAAGCGCTGTGCAGAGTGAGAAGAGAAAGCGTTCACAAATCTAAATATAGCTGTCATAGGAAGATTAGGACGAAAGATACGATTTGTTAAGTACTTCAAATTGGGAATATATATTCTCTTCTTTGTCTATATACACCTAAGTAATAGGATCGACTAAAATGATTGGTTTCGATGCGGTCTTTTCGGGACGCATAATATCAATTCCGGTATTTGTGTGTTATGTAATTACACATTATTAAAAGCTACATATGTATATATATGTATATACATATTTTTCTAGCTAAGCTTTCAACTATGGATGAGCACACTGCCAGTAATCACCCTCATAGCACAAGTACGAGCATTTTTGCTAAACTCATACAACAGTTAGCTTTGTTGGCCACATGCTTTCACAGCTGGAGACACGTTGCCAATTGTCATTACGCATTTCAGCTTATACTTATAAGAAAAGAGATAGAAAGCGAGAAAGAGACAGAGATAGAGAGAGAGGGAGAGAGAGAGAGCATTGTCTGTGGCAGGCAGGTCTGTCAGACGAATAGTCGTTCTGGTTTTTCACTTGAGTAGTTATCAACAAATTGGCAAGTGCAGAGCCGTCGGCTGGTCGCGTGTGCACACAGCAGGTTGCAAGTGCAGCACATACAGATTCGAACCGTTAGCGAGCCAAAATCTATCCCCTTCCCCCCCTTGACATTTGTGAGAACTATTGCAATTTGTTGATTTTGCTGTTGTTTCTGTTTCTGTTTCGGTTTCGGTTTTTTTGTTTCTTTTTTGCTACTTCTTGTGAATCATGCATCGCGCAAAGGGTTGCTCATCAGCTCAGCAGCTCATCCACCGAAGGATTACAAGAGGACTACCCATCCCTGTGTAGTGTAGTGGGTCTTTAGTTTGTTTATGATTAACGTGCGCTAATTTCATTCATTTCGCACTCGTTTCGTCCTGAGCTTCAGTCGAATCCCTCGGGATCGCGCACACTTATGCTTATTGGATTTACGAGTTTTTCTAAGGGGTCGGGGGGTTGGGGGTTGATTTGAGGGTTTGTTTTGCTATCTATTTATTTGAATTTCACACGAGCCTCGACCACAAATACCCCGGACACACACACACACACACACACTGAAACAAACACACAACCAGCGTCGCTGATTGGAGTTGACTTCGAGGTGTCAAAATACAAACAAGCAAGGAACGACCGACGTTCGACCTTCGGTCGAAATTATTCGATTATTGCTTCTAAGTAATACCCTAACAAGGAGCTGCTTTTGGTCGTGTGACTTGGCTGGCATTTTTGGGCATTTCGCTGGCGACGCCGGCAACTAATAATCTTATTAGAATTAATGAAGGAATTTCCAATTTCAACAGACAGGCGCCAAGCGGACCCACCCCTAAAACTACGCAAGAGTGCTGGCAGTGAAAGCGATTTAATGTTAATAAGTTCTAAATGCCAATAATGCCAAGTGCCCCACAGAAGCAGAAGCCCAAGCAGAAGCTGAAGCAGCTGCCCTGCGGTCCTAGGCAAAATAGAAATTCCTGAACGGACGTGCGGCAATTCCAAAAGCGAATCGAGAGTTGCCCAGCAGCTGACACAGATTGTGATAGGGCTGCTGCGGCTGACGGGGCCACGCCCCGAATGAGTTAGGGTCTAACTAACACAATGTGTTCGTTCGCCTAAGAGAAGATTTAGCACAATCCACAATTATGTCAGTTAAAGACCTCGAAAGTGGCAAACGCACTTTAAAAAACAGTCGAACAAAAGAGTTGCAAACATAAACAGGGATTACACGGTTGTTGGCCAATAAAGCCAACTCACTTAGGCCAGAATTGGCCACCGTATTCAGATATTTATATATATTATATACACATATATTAGAAGGGGGATAAGTTAATAAACATTGCAATTATTGTTGTTGTTTGGTGAACTGGTGAAGAGGGAAGCAGAAGAACTGTTGTGGAGATACTTCGTTTTCCTCCACTTTTCAGCTTGTGTCTACACAATAATATAAGCAAAATGCATTTATTAACATAATAATATTGCTATTAATATGCTGCTTGTAATCATTTTTAGTCTGAATGTAATTTGAATCTGATTTAATTTAATGTTGAATTCAGTTGAAATTGATACATTTATAATAAATATTTAAAAAAAAAAAAACAAATAAATAAATAAAAACTTCTGAATATCGATTATAATATTAATAATCTGTAAGCAATAACTACATCGCAATTTTTATTTAATTAATTGTGTCTTTCATATATGCATGCATATTCCAAACCAGAAATTTAATATACATGGATCCCATTCATATATATGTATGTATGTATATCTGTTTATATATTTGACGTGCTATGGAAATATATCGTTTTTCTAAAGTCAGTCAAGTGGATTTTCGTAGCTGAATCAAAGTCTGTGGCAAGTGGCAATATCCATTATGTCAAGGTCCAATGATCCAATATGTGTGTGTTAGAACCTTAAATGTGTTGTTTTGTTCTATCGTAATTGTTAATTGTTAATGCACTTTGTAAATTAAATTACTTAACGAACTGAAGGCTCATTTGCGCTGGCACAGCCCCTTCAATTTGAATGATATTTAGTAACCCTCCGCTCGACAGCTCACCCGTCCCCGCAACCCCCACCCACCCCGTCATTAAGTCGGATAATTAGAAAATCGCAACCATCCATTAATCATGAGGCATTTAAAATATCATTTCAATTGTAATTAATAGCCAACGGCAATGGCAATTGCATCGCAGCTCAATGTCAACTAAAGGTCATTAATATTGCGTTTCGTCGATTTATTCAGTTAGTATTTATGTCTGATCATATTCAATATGTAAAACTCATTGCGCTTTCGAGTGCCTCGACACCAAATTCAAGCCTTTTGTTCCGTTTCGCGTAAATTAATACTCGAAAAGAACAACAAACCAATATTCAAAAATGCTGTACTTGAGAGTGTTCGAGTCCCAGATACCCTCTAATCAGGTTAATCAAATGGTGTACTTACAAACTGATTGCATATATTTTTCTTGATATAGTATTTATTTCACTCTTTTTTTTAAGGAAATTGGAAATTAGTTATTCTAGCTCATATATTTGTTGAGCTCCAACTCGACTCTGCTGCTGATTGCTGAAACAGGTGTATCTATATAAATCTTATAGAGTTGAGGACTTTATTCTTCTGCCTGAAGGACACAGTTTGTACACAATTTTATTATACCCATTTTGATTGTATTTTTGTTTTTTTTTTGTGTTTTGTTACTTTTTCACGGTATTAAAAACGCTTTGCAATAAATGGGGCCAGACAATTTTTACATTCACATTTTGTAATCGCAAGACTGAAAAAGAGTTGTGAAAAACAAATGGAAAAACAAACAAAAAAAAAAATTCGCGACCATTCAACTCATATGAAAGTTAATATGGAAGTTCCCACTATAGTGTGTGTGTGTGTGTGTGTGTGTGTGTATGGAGACCGATGGGTTGGGAAGTATATGGAAAAATGCCGCGAAATGCCTTTGCTGAATGTCAATTGAATATTGCATGTAAAGCGGAACAGGCTGCGTAGGGCCAGGATAGGAGCTAGGGGCTGCTCGTAGTCGTTATGAAATTTCCACACGCCTCAAATGGTTGACTGACTGGCGGACTGAAGGACAGATGGGCAGACTGACTCACTGGCTGCCTGTCAAGTTGATGAAGTAAACTAATAAAAGCCGCATGCCATACAAACTGAAAGCCAGGCCAAATCCTCTCTCGCACATAAAACGGGCAAACAGAGAGGGAAAGAGAGAGAGAGAGAGAGATGCAATGAGGAGGGGGTAGATAGATAGAGAGAGGTATGCACATATATGGTGAGGCGGGCTGGGCAGAGATACTGGTTGTCGTATGCAATCGAATGCATTGCGCTGACATGTCACCTGAAAAGTACACACTGAACTCGAACTGCTTCCCACTCTGCCTGCCTGCCTGACTGCCTGCCTGCCTGCCTGCTACCTGTTATTGTGCCACACATCCTGCTCGCTGCATGCAATTTGCGCAATTTTGCAGCACGAGTGCACAAATATTTGTACTTAAACCCAGCACCATCCTTGGTGGCAGGGGGAGCAGGCCCTAAGGGTGCGCTTTTACCAGAGAACATCTTTGATTGGTTACCAATATTTTAATTATGGCTAACAGTTTGAGCCACAACGGTCGGCTGTAAAAGCTGATCTTTGTCAAAGTGCAGCCGCCCGAACAAATCTGCAAAATTGCTTTCACATTTGTCCAGGGCAAGCATGGAGAATGGTGAGTGGAGGGGGATGGTGACGGTAAGCTGGTCCAAATGCTTGAAGCACCTTTGAACTTGAGACCACAAAGCAACCAAATGGAATCCACTGAGCAGCCGTTCCCTGTTCAATATCCCTAATGAAAACCGTCAAATACTTGTTCGTATATTTCAGCAAAACAGTTAATGAGACTAGCTGCAAGTGGCATCTCAACATGGAGTTAAGCTGCCAGAAGCATAAAAAATATATCAGGTTCAAGTGGGAGCCCAAAATCACACACATTTCTCGATGCCTTTAATAACATTCATCTTATAAAACAGCCGATCAACTTATAGTTATTTGTCTTTGCAAAATTAATAATAACAAAAAAAAAACAATTAATGAAAATCGAAGACAAACGATAACCACCACGTTCTGGAGAAAAAAAACCCCAATAAATAAGAAACAAATTCAAAAATGCATTTATATCTTGCTATCAAAATTCAATTTTATTAATTTGAAACAAAATGTTGTTCAATTTATAATAATTGTTTTCAAAATAATTGCATACACTTCTTGGAATATCAGGTAATATTGCCATACTTTTCAGAACATCGATCGAAAATAAACACGGAATACTTGTGGCGAATCTCCAAGTTTCCCAAGCTGCCCCTTAAGTCTCTTACATTCTGTAGGCATTCAAGAATGTCAGAAATGTTGTCAGAGGAATCAGGCTATGGTTGATATGAATCTAATTTACTTAAGACTGTAAAAAGATCCAGAAGCCATTTCACCAGATTCCACAAAACAAATCAACAATATCAAACTGATTACAGGCTAGCTTCCAAGTAATTCCTAATTAAGGCTATTCAAGATTTTGTTGTGTAGTTGTGACTTTATCAGTGCAATAATTTTAGACTGAGATCGAGCATTGGGCTGCTTCTGATTTGTCCGACGATATAAAGATTTCTAAGATGCTTATCAGTTGCAGCTTCAGCTTCTGGTTTGGATTTCCGATTAACAAACAGTTGACTGAAAGTTTAGTGAAAAACTTACACCTATTTAAGGGAATACCTATGTAGTTGCTTTCTGGCAAGTCGAGCGCTGAACTAATCCATTTCCTAATGCCAACAACAGCAGCTATTAACTATTTAGTGTGAAGAGCAGTCCCATTATCATAAAAAGCGTGCATTATGTTTCAATTGCTGTCGAGCAGCTTCATAGTTCAATAAATCAAGTGCATTTTGCTTGGGGAGGGCTCTAGACAAGTGGGCGTGGTCGTGTGCTGCCAGTGAAGCGCATCCTCGATGTCTGGCAACCACTTGAGCCATTCGACCACCGAGCTGACTGTAAGCCCAGTGGCCAGTGGCCAGTGGCTAAGAAGGGGCGCGTCTTGCAACGTCTCGAAATGTTGCGGCCCATAAAAACGAGGGCTCACAACCCAAGCTCAATAATAATAAATTTTCAATCAGCAAATTGACATCGTGATTCTCAACGTATTGTCAACGGACAGTTGAGGGAGGGGAGTACGGTCAAGTAATCATTTACAGACAGATTGCCAATGCTGTTATCTATATTAAAGTGGTCTAGCTCGAATCCAACAACCACAATTGCTTACCGCTTGATTTCACTTCTCATTAAAAACACTGATTATTGCAATCAATAACCAATATTCATATTTGAATTTAAATGTACAAATTCACCTTGTTTCGTAACTATAATCGTTTATCTGAATATATGGCAAATCTATTCTTCTTGGAGCCTCCAAGTCAAAGGGCAACCAAGAACAGTCTCAGTTCTCAGGGTTATCACAGTTATTCAGGGGGTAGCTAAAATTGGATTGATTACACTGAAGAAGTGCAACGACTGGCATAACGCAACAAGCCTAGAACAGCACCTGACTACAACTACACACACACACCACCACACACAACAAGCACACACATACAGAGCGGGTCAGAGGGGCACATCTAGGCATAGGTTGGAGTTGGGTTTCCGTTTTGGGGCAAATTCATGGCACTTCCTATTTTGATTTCCGCACTTAAATTAAACGCTCGATGAAGCGACAGTTTGTTGGATGCTATCATAATGAGAATTGAGTTTCCATGGAAATTAACGCAGGGGAAGTGGCGTGAGGGATAGCTGTAGCAGGATAGCTGTAGGTAGCAGCATACAGTGGGCATTTGGCTTGCTGCAGTGGCAGCGTCGCCAAATTGCAAAATGATATAATTCAATGAGAGTTGATTAAATTATCAGGGCTCGAGGCGGGTCTGCGCGCTACTAGGCGTGGCGTGGTGGTGCGAGGCTGTGTAGGGTGAAGCGGAGCAGGCGCTGTGCGACCCTACTTGCAACAGAAAATTTTGTGTTCCTAATGTTGTTGTTGTTGCTGTTCTTGTTGTGTTGTTGTTGTTGTTGCCTTGTGTGCCTTGTTAATGAAATTTTCCGCTCCTTTGGCAGACGTTTGTTTACATGTGTGTGTGTCTATGTGTGTGTCTGTGTTGCTATTTATTATTGCAAATTGTTGTTGTTGGTGGTGTGGTGGTGCTGCTGCTGTTGCTGCTGTTGCATCGCCTTTTGTCTGTTGTTGCAACTGATGATGATGACGTTGACGTTGCATGATGAAATAACAAACCGGATTAATTTGATTTCGTTTGCTCCGGAATGGGCCCAGCTCAAGGCAAGACGAGAAGACATGGCAAGGCTTTGTGAGCTGCCCTGCTGCCACGCCCAAAAAGCTCTTAAGTGCAACTCGTGTTGCCCTCAGTATTAGAGGCTGCGTGTGTGTGTGTGTGTGTGAGTATAAATTAATTTAGCAGCCGTTGGCAGCTCCGCTCCAGACCAATTGGAAGCCACCTGAGCAACGGTCACAGCCACAATCACAGCCACAACCACAGCAACAACCACAACTGCAACTACAACGACTACAACAATCACAGCTACAACCACAATTACAACCAACATTAAATGCAAGTGGTAATCGCATCCTACAGTTGCCTCGATCATCATCGATCCAATTCCAATAAATGTACTTCACGCTAACCAAGCACTGGAGCCATTTCACAACTGAGCTCCATGTGGAGCACAACAATTCCAGACGGCACGGCAATTTTCATTTAATTATTGAATTATAGACTTCTTAAGAGTAGAAGCAATAAAGACAGCGCCATCGGCTCTAATTGCTTTACGAAATCGATATCTATCGATATTCATGAAACTGCAGCAGTTATCGATCAAATGAAGTAAACTTGATCTGCTCGGATATACGAGATGGGCTATGTGGACTCGGCTGTTGATCCTGATCAAGAATATATACACTTTATGTGTCTGTCTTTCACAGGACTATTTTAGCCTTTTTGGAATGGGTTCAGGGTATAAACACATTTACAGCATAAAATGCAGATCTTAAAAACCTTCCGATTGTTCCTATGGCATATATATATATATATATATAAGAGTTCATAAGAATATTGTGTGCATAATAACAGTCGCTGTGGCACACAGAACCAGTTGTTAGCTTGACATTAATTGGTGCACTCCATCGAGTGCCCACTGTAAGGCATGCATTTTTTGCTGCTATTGGCAGCACTTAAGTTGCACACTGTTCCACACTGATCGATTGCATTCTGTTCCATTGTCATTCAGCGTGGCACTTGGCCAAACTGCAGCGTAGCCACTAAATTTACTGGGCTGCAACGAAGCGCACTGAGTGGCTGCCAGCCATTTTGGGCGCTGCCAATTTCTCAGATGTCTAGATTTATGAGCCAAGTTGTCAGTTGGCCATGCATAGAGCATTACACAGTATACATATATATATATATATATATATATATAGATGGTTATGACGCCAAATGCGTAGGCACCTAGCCGCCAAACTTCCAATCCCAAATGCCCAAACACTTTGTCTTCGTTTACAGAGGCTGAAGCCACCCTGATACACCCACAACCAACCAATCCCCAATGCGATTTGTTGCGATTTGTTCAATCTCTCAGTATTTTTGTTGGCCACGTCTTTGGGCCGTGCCAAAAAGAATTTCAGCAAAAATGTCGCCACATTGCTGTGCAGACTTTACCAACACTCCACTATCTTTAGACCTCACCTCCTGTCTGCCCGGCCCCTTTACACTTTTTGCATGCCAACCTATTTTGCATATTTTGCTTTTTATTATAAATTTTCATTTTTGCTTTGCACTGGTCGTCGTCGTCGTTGTCGTCGTTGTAGCCACTTCTGCCTCGTCGCCAGCCCCGATTTCACTTTAGTGGGCAATCTTTATACCCAACCCAGTCTACCCTTTCCATCTGTCGCTGTTTGCTGGCTGTGTCTCGCACATGACTAATAGCAGAACTAAACGATTTGATGGACCAGAAAAATGATGACTTCTTTTTCGGTCTTCGCCAGTCTTTCAAAACCAGAGGGTTGGACGTACTCAGGTCCTGCGTCCTGCGTCCTGCGGCCTGCGTCCTACGTCCTGCGTGCTCTGAGCTCTGTGCTGTGTGTGAGGGTTGCTAAGTCAAAGTTAAATCCTTTGGCTTGACTCTGCCCCGCGCTATGCATATAGAGTGGTTCTTTCACCAACTCGACGTCCTTGCTCATCCTTTTCTTTATTTATTTTATTTTTTGCTTGTGGCAAATCCTTTTATTGTGACAGTTGTTGTTGCTGCTGCTGCCGGTCGCTTTTGTGATCAACATTTAATGTTTTCTTATTATTGTTGGGCTCTGCTACTCACTGCTGTTGTTGTTGTTGTTGCTGTTGCTGTTGCATGAAAATCGGTTTAATGTTTTGGAAGATAATCTAATTTGGTCACTTATATGCGAATATGTATATTATTTGCTATTATGTGTGAACACAGTTGCCATACGGGAGTCCACTCTAACCCCCCACCCCACCCCTAACGGTTACTATCTGTCTCCCCCAGTCTCCCTCCCACTCTCCCCCACTCTCTCACTGTCTATCTCTCTCGCTCTATCTTGTCCCGTTGCCATCGTCTTTCATGTGGGTGCTAAAAGCCTTCACGGTCCGAATGTATTAGCATTTCGAATACATTCCATTTACATTTTTTCAATTTCAATGAGCTTTTTATTTAATAATTCGCAATTTGCATGACATTTAAGCAGAAGAAGAACAACGACAACAGCAGCTGCAGCATTTGGAGGCAACTACGAACGGCCAATGACCAATGACCAAATGGTCTATGTTCCTAATGGGTAGCCCTTACCATATGGTGCAATTATCAAGTTATTCGGGGCATAACATTTAATACACATTCGAACAGCTTAAAGCGAGATTTTGAAGGCTACCTGAAATCGTTAAAGCTTTGCAAAAATGTCAAATTAATTTCCTAAAATTCCCAAAGAATCCTGTATTCCTATATTAAATAAAGTGTGCGAGATATGGCATTTTCCTTTATATCTCGAACATTTCCCTGTTTTCAGCAAATCTCTAAAAATTTAGAATTAGAATCCTTCTAAATAATAGACAGTTGCAGTTCGTTTCAGATCTGCCAAAACCTAATAGTTTTGAAATCTAGGCGACTACAATTTGAAATTCTGCATAAAAAATATATTTTTTTCCGAATTTGTATAAAGTGTGAAGACTTTGTCGTTATTATAATCTTTAATTACGTTTGCGTTTTCTTGCTTTTCCAGGTGTGGTTCCAGAATCGCCGGGCCAAATGGCGCAAGACTGAAAAAGTCTGGGGCGGCAGCACCATAATGGCCGAATACGGTCTGTATGGGGCGATGGTGAGGCACTCGTTGCCCCTACCGGAGACCATACTCAAATCGGCAAAGGACAACGATGCGGTGGCGCCCTGGCTACTAGGTATGGAACAGAAATGTAAATGCAACAATCTATCAAACTATCAACTTTGCCAACATATCCATGAATCCAATATCGAAATCCAAATCCAAAAACCGTAAACCGAAAACCCAACCAAGCGAACTAAAATCTCTCCTTCTCCCCTACCCGTATCCGTATCCATATACATATCCCCTACCCCGCTCACTGCCTATAAATCGCATTGCATTGAGGCAACTTTAATTGAATTTTGAGCAAGACAAAGGGCAGCAGCTCGGGGATTATAAAATGATATACGTAGCTCTGAACTTCAGATGTCCTTCAGATGGCCTGTCGAAAATTGTGAGCATATTTGGCGTGCATGTCGCCCGGGCCAGGATGCATCTTTCGGCGCGTCCTTTTTGTCATCATATGTTGCGCACATTTTATTTGGCTCTGGCTTCTGCCTCAAATGACTTTGCGGATTAGCGAGCTACAGCTCAATGCTCAATGCTCAATGCAGGATTGGGAGGAGGGCACCGGCCGGGGCTGGGGTATGCGTTGGAGTAGGGGTACCGCAGCATTTAACAAGTGCTTGTGTCGGGGTCACGGGGGTTGGTTTTGACTTCAGTTTTGGCCTTTATTTGTTAATAATCGCTTAATAAATGCAAAATGCACACGCGACGCCACAGCGAAGGGGGTTGATTCTCGTAGGGCAGGGGGAGGGGGTGGTTGGGTGGGTGGGTGTATTGTGTACTGTGTACTGCTTTAATTTGACATTTATCGTTTATCTATTTCAATTGTGTGAAAATGTTTGAAGGGAAGCCAATGGTACTGCAGGTCTTATTGGCACTTGTCTTCCCCAGCCACATCCCTGCGTTGCAGCTCTCATAATGCTTTGGGTGTTTCGCAAATTAATTCCCAAGTAGCCGCCGCTTTGCGCCTTAAGTGGCTTAAAGGCTCAGCTTTGAGGTTAGATGCGAACAAATTTTAATTAAGTACGTGTATCTCCAATTAGTTGGCAATCGATGAGTGGGACAGAGAGAGAGAGAGAGAGAGAGAGGGATGCATACGAAGTTAATATGCTCAAAATGCTAACAGCAAAGCGATCCCTAATGACTTTTATTAGATGCTTTTCTATGGGGATAATGTTAGATATGACAAATTTAATATCCATATATATGTGCATAGGCCAAGTGCAATTAACATTTAACAATTTTGTATTTAGTTTAAGCCATCTGTTCTGCTTGCTGCAGCAGGTCCAGGATTAGCTATAAGTGTTTTGATAAGATTATTCAGATTGAGCAGCTCTATAAGTTACGTAAGACTATTTTATTTGCTTGAAATAAATTTCTCATAGTTTAGAGTTGGAGTTCTAGTTGAGCTCTAAGTGAGAACGTGTCCCAAAAAGTCTACTCCAATCAGAGCTAATAGAGACAATAGGTTTATAAACACTCTTTTCCATTCTAACCTAATTCATTCATTCCACTTTCCACATGCCCAGCTCTCTCTCTCTCTCTCTCTCTCTCACCTCTCTGACCAGTACCCATTAATGTGGCCACAGAAATAATGAAACACTATCTCTCCCTCTCTCTCTCTCTCTCTCTCTCTCTCTCTCTCTCTCTCTCTCTCTCTCTCTCTCTCTCTCTCTCTCTTTCTTTCTCTCTCTATCTCGCTGTGTACATTTCTCTTTCTTGGGACAGGCATGCATCGCAAGTCAATTGAAGCTCAGTCAACGCTGAAGGACGACTCTGGCGTCAGCGATCACGAGGATTCAGCCGGCTCCAAGTCGGTGCACTCGGATGAGCTGCGCTCGCATTCGCGCGCCTTAAGCTCCTCTACGGAATCACTTAATGTGGTCAGTCCGGCGCCGAGTAGCTGTCCGACAAGCGCCTCGACAGCGCCACCAACTTCGACGACGCCGCATGGCAGCAGCGGCTATGCGGCTGCCTCATCGGCGGCAACGACGCCTACCGGTGCCACCACCAACAGCTCCAACTCGCCCCACATTGAGCTTAGCTCGCCATCGCCCCAGCAGCAGACGCAGTTGCTCCAGCACCAGCAGCAGCAGCAGCACCAGCAGCAACACCAACAGCAACACCAGCAGCAGCAGCAGCAGCCACCAGTTCAGCTTTATGCAACTGCCACACCCAGCTATCATCCGCTGTTGGATGCGGCGAATGCGGCGGGTGCTGGGGCTGCCGCCTCCAGCAAGGACTTTCATCTGATTATGAATACAGCGGTAGCTGCTGCCGCAGCGGCCGCTCAGCAGCAACAGCAGCAACAATTATCGCCCGCAGCCCTGCCGCATTCGGCGCTGCATGCTCATCATTTATCTGCCGCTGCGGCAGCAGCAGCGCTAATGGAACACGATCCAGATGCGTTTAGGTAATTAAGTCAAAAACAACATCAAATTACAGATATATGCAAATTCAAATTCAAATGAAGTGTAACCAAAAAATAACTTTTTGTTTTTGTGAATTCATTTATTTATTTCGTTATTTGCAGAAACAACTCGATTGCCTGCCTGCGGGCCAAAGCGCAGGAGCATCAGGCGCGTCTTCTGAATAACGGCGGACTCTTTCTGCAGGTGCGCAGCTTTGCGGCTCAGGCTCAGGCGCAGGCGCAGGCTCAGGCTCAGGCTCAGGCCGATATGCTCAAGAGCGAGGAGCGGAACAATAACCAAATGATGCACGTGCAGCAACAACAAAAAACCGTGGCAGCTGGGCTGCCCATCAAAATGGAGTTAACCTCCAGTGGCGGCAGTCACGCCTCCAGCGATGACGTGTGACGTCATACGTTGGCGCTGCCAGACAGTTTCCACGCAGGTTTCCGCTAAGGATCTGCACGAAGACGTATTTTAGCTGTAGAGAAACACACATAAAAAAGTAAATAAAAAAACACTCAAAAAAGAAATCGATTTTTTTTAATAGATTTAATATATTTATTGTCATACATTAACCAAATTGAAAACCAATTGACTTCATATGGGGACGCGAATAGTCTCGAAATCCATATGATATGATATTTTAATTTAATGTTTCGATTAGCTCTTAAGATCCAAGAATGTAATATTTTTAATAAATGCATAATCAACATATCAACATTTGTTCTAATTATTGCTTGATCGTTTTCATCACTAGAATGGTAATATAAGTGATCGTCTTCAAAATGAGATTCATGAATTATTTGCCAATTATTATTGCACGTAAAAAACGAATAAAGTTGTTGAAATTTCAGTTATTTGCTGAATTAACCGTTACGAGCAAGCTGCCAGACTTTAAAAAGTAAATTTCACTTAGCTTAACTGTTATACGCTCGCCAAATCGACACATAGATGGCGTTGTACGCCGCACCCGTCGTAGTGTGTGCCACTGCTAACACCCAATTCGGCTTCACTAACAATCAATTTAGCTGCGATAAAAAATTCAAGCGAAACCAGTTTTTCTATCGACTTCAAATAAAATTGCTATCTTCTGACAAATTATTTCTTTAGATGAAAATCTATTTCGGCTTATCGAAATAACGGTGGGGATAACTATCGATTGGCTTAACAAGATTTTAAGATTTCCAACAACAGCATGAAAAACTTATACAAAAGAAGAAAATTTGACAACTCAGGCCTAAGTTGGCCATTTCAAGTACAACCTGGATGTCCTTCAGAGCAATAAAACAATTAAATGAACGAAAGTCTTTCAAACAGCTGAAATAATTTGAAAAAAAAAAAGATATCTAAAAAGTTTTAGTATATTCTGAGAATATACGGAAAATGTGATTTCAAGGCAATTTCGTTCGCTGTGGAAAGTAAATGGTTGCGAGATGATCCTTGAATGCAGATCGATGGATTCTAACTAGAATTATTCTAGAGGTTCTTGGAGGTTTTTCATTTTCGCAAACACTGCTTCAATATTGATTTATTTAGCCTAAAATAATGTTATCATTGGTTCAGAAACTTTGATTAATCATGTTTGGATAGTTTGAAATGCACATTAGCCGCATAATTAATAATAAATAAAAAAAAAACACTCAGTTTATTTTTAATTTGATCAATTATGCTGATTCCCTTTATATAGCTATATATATATATAGTCATACTTACACTTAACATTCGTCACACCGATTATATTCATAGCTGTATAGGTTATTGATTTTAATAAATACATTTATTTATGATATCGTATTATGCTTAACACATTCCAAAACACATTCCAAAAAGGGGTAAATTCGTACGTTAGTCCTTACAACATTCAATGCTAATTCGTAAGAGGCGATCCAAAAGAAGTACATCAGTAATTAGTATAGTTTGGTATGCTCTATAAATGGTATGTGGAAGGCTCGATAATATTAATAATAACTCTAATGGTAATACATAATAATAATATTTATAAATACAAAAATTTCATTGTAATACGCTTAGAGTCTAAATTTTTGGTGAACGCAACAAATATGCGGCAAAATGTTGTTAATAAATAAATAAAGGCTTTGCTAACTTGTAAACTAATTAAGGATTACGAAAATCCGCACATGGATAACGAATTGAAACGAGACAGAGAATGATAAAGAAAGAGAGAGAAAGCGAGATGTACATGCTATCTCACTCGCTGGGCAATGTCGATTTTGTTCTGGCGAATTGGGGGCTTCTCAGGAGCTAGCAAAGATCGTCTCGCAGTGCATGATCAGAGAGGAGAGCATGAATATCTCCTCCGTGAGATTCGTCATGTGCTGGGGCGTGGCAATCAGTGTGGGCGCAAACACAGTGGCCAAATTGTGCTCGTTCATCTTGTTAACGGCATAATGCGAGGCAACGCTGTGAATGTAAAATGTACATGAAATTTCCAATTAGAAACAGATGTAGGATATATAAATATAGCGAATATTTAAATTATATGCACATGAAGCTATTGCTGCAAGCTGCAGAATGAATGCATTTATGGCGTTCAAAAGTTCAGCGTTTTGGTTTCCATCACGATATTCACCATATTCACAATAACGAAAGGGAAAGAGATCGAAGAGAATGGAGTATTCCGTGTGTGATTGAGTTGTCAAATTTTAATGGCAAATTAATGATTATTGATTATGGGTTGAGGCATGGCCACGTCCTGCTTTGTGGTATTATTATCATGCGCTAACTCACCGCTTGAGATGCTCCAGCATGTATTGCAGGCAACTATAGTGGGCAGGCGGTAGTCGACGCACTGCCTCCGCCATGAGCTGCAGCTGTTCCGCTTGCTTGGCGTTGCCTGTAATGGTGGGAGCAACATTTAACAACACATTCGTGTGATTAATAGATGGGGCTACTCACGACCTGCGGCCATAAAGTTGGGATACGCCTGGAACGTGATGAGCGGCACGGGCAGCAGACGCAGATATAGCTTCAATGTGCCCGCAATGACGTTGACATTGCCATAGGCCACCTCGGACATATCAGTCTTGTCGCCATCGCGATCGAGGGCCAGCTTGAGGGCATCGATTTCATCGGCAAAGCCGGAGACGCGATAGATGCCCTCCTGGAGCATGCCGCGCGCCTCCACCTCCTCGACACAGCGACGGACGACAAATGGTATGTTGCATTGGTGCAGCTGCACCATGGTGGTCAGATCGGTGCCAAATACACCGCGTATGCACTTCAGATCTGGGACACACTTGGGCGGCACCAGCTCCGAGCACTTGTTGTGCGCCATAAACCCACAGGCATCGCACTTGACGCCCTGCGCGGTGAAGCCCCATAGAAAATTGGCGCAAAACTCACACCAGTTGAGCCCCTTGAAGGTGTGCACCTTGAAATGGTGCGGCTTTTCATATACCAACGGCATGGGATCGACGGCAATCTGTTGTTGTGGCTGCTGTTGCTGCTGCTGTGGCGTCTCCTGGCTGATCTGGCCTGACACTGCCACATCCGCATCCGACTGGACAGCAACTGTATCACAACAATCATCAGCTGCGACGCTGGCCTTGCCCAGCTCATTGGAAAGTGCGCGCAGCTTGCGACGATTAAGTGTCATGTAGGGACTCTGCTGATAGCAATTTTTGGTTTGCTGATTTATCTGCTGTATGATGGGGCTGGCGTGCAGCTGCATGTGAAAGTTAATTAGCCCATCGGCGACCATTTCGTGCACCGTCTCATAGTGTTTATCCTGCTCCCGCAAATAGTGGCCCTGGCCCGGCTTGTAGAAGACCTTGTAGTGTTTCGTGCGCTTGTTGAAGCGAACGCTCAGCGTATAGTAGCCATCCGCTTTGGGGCTGCGCCGCACCAGATAGCTGCCATCGCTGGAGTTCGCCAGCAGCTGCTCGGCTTCCAGGTGACCCATCACGCCATGGTATTTGCTGCCATATAAGCGCACTGCCTGATTGTTATCCTCAACGGCGTCGGCGGTGCTGTTCGCCGGTGGCAAAAGCAGAGTCCGCTGACAGCGCACGGGATGCGGGGCCGGTGCGTCCAATTGTATTTTATACACTGACACACACACGCATACATACAAACATACATACATATATTTAATTAAGATATGGTGGTTGCCGTTATTTTCAGTTACTTACATTCGGGCTTCCAGACCTTTTGCACTGGGGAACTCGGCTCACCGCCGCCTGGCAATGTGGCGACTACGCCCGCAGCTTTCGACATGACAAGAGCAAAAGGGCGCAACTAAAAATAAGCAACGCTAAGCGCTAATTAAGGAATGCAGTTTAGCACTGTTTGAAATGCTTGAAGCTTAAACTAAAAGGAGCATTTTTGCTTTTGTTTATTTCTATTCTCAGGCCTTAGTGCGACCAGTGTGGCCGCTACATGGGGAGAGAGAAAATACCAATAAAGTTGTATTATAATAATACTAGTTTGCTCAAATGGGGAGTGCCACACCTTGCAACAGTTTCGACTGAATTAATGTTATTGAGCAACAGCTTTCTTAATTAATCGAATAAAATTACTCTACAATTAGCCCAAACTACTCTTACATTATCCCAAATTGATATCATTTTGCCTCTTGTGACTGACGCTTTCAGCACTGACCATCGCGTCTATCGATAACTGTGTGCATTCAATTAAGCTGATTGATACGGTACTGGAAATTTAAAAATTTGGAAGCACCTTGCATTTTTTTGTCGCTAGCATTTAGTATAAGTTTTTTTTGACTAGAAAAGAAAACACACAATTTTAGTTTTCATATGTTTTAATAACTTTAAGTACGTTTCTTTTGTAAAAAGATCCACTTTCATTTCTTTCATTTATTAAATACAATTATTAAATTATTTAAAAAAAAAACATGTAAAACGTCGAAATGCGCATTACAGTTACATTATACGCTTCATTAATGTAGAAATACTTGTTATGATACTCGCTGAAGACTTGAGTCCCATTATAGTTATGTATGTAAAAATCGGGCATAATTTCTTTTCTTGATAATAAACTCGTTAGATTTAGAATAATACGCAAAATTTAACGATGCGACCATTTAAATAGGTTTTTTTTTGTGTCGATGTGAATTACCCTGCATTGAACAACGGTTAAGTGTTGTGTGTGTGTGTTTGTGGGTGTATGTGTGTGTGTGTGTGTGTGGTATACTTAAGTTTGATGTTAGTCGCGCTAAAGGTTCGTCCGTTTGTCTTTAGATGGAATCGATTATATTTGCATCCGAAATGCAAGAATATATAAAAAAAATATATAAAAAAGTATACAAATTTGTGGCTAAGAGAAAACTATTGGACAGACGCTTCTGCTCCTAGTGCTGCTGCTGCTACTTAAACAAAGTGGAATCTTGGAATTGGAGTTTGGCGGAATGAACGGCTAGCTAGCATGGCAGGTGAGTGTTATTATTGTTGCTGTTCTTATTGTTGTTGTTGGTGGTTGTTGGTGTTTAAGGTGCTGGTTCTCTATCCGCTCATGACCATGCGCACGAACTCCTCGTAGTTGATGTTGCCCTGCTGATCCTCCATGTTGGCCAACAGCTGTTCGACCTCCTCATCGGTGAGCTTCTCGCCGAGGGTGGTCAACAGATGGCGCAGCTCAGCAGATGATATATAACCGCTGGCATCCTTATCGAAATGGCGCAAGCCCTCAATAAAATCATCGGCCGTATCGCCAGAGCGCGCCTTCGAAATCGCCTGGTAGATGGGCAGAAAGACCTCGAACGAGATGCGCTCATCGGGCTTCAGCTGATGTGTGCACTTCTTCACATCCGACTCGGTGGGATTCTGTCCCAAAGCGCGCAGACACTCTCCCACCTGGCCCAGCTGTATCTTGCCATCGCCGCGATTGTCGAACAGATTGAAGGCCTCCTGGAACTCTGTAACAATAAAAGAGCAACCAAACAAAATGTGTATTATATATATATATGCCGTATATTGTATATTTTTTTGCTGCAGACGGAGACAACCTTCCAGCGTGGTAAATGTGGGTTTCACGTGTGCCGTGTAATAATACATTATGATTCAATCCACGAATCTGAACCGTTTGCCTGGCTGCACTGCCTGCTACTGAGTTAGTCCGTTGCTCAGCGCACAACAATCTGTTGCAGCAGCAGCAACAGCAGCAGCAACAATTGTTGCCGTCGTTGTAGTTTTATACCCTTGCCGAGGGTACTATCATATATTTAGTGAAATAAATATTTTAGAAGCGATCGTTCTTGTGCGATTTCTCGACCAAACCAACTTTTAACTCGTAAAATCTTTTGAAGATTTTTTAATTTAACATTGGACAACGAAATCATTTGGTGACCTTTGGAAATATCTTACAAAAATCGGGTGTGTGGATAAAATGAAAAGGCAAGGGTATCACATCTTCGGCATTTCAAGTATTAACGCATAATATTTTGTTGCAACAATGCCAAAAATGGCATTAAAAGCAACAACAGAATTTTGTCCATTTTAGGCAATGAATGAACAGAGTCAGAATCCACATTCGCGTTCTCCTCGTTCGTCGTCTGTTCAGGTAAATCAATACGCGCAATGCGGTCAGCTGACGTCAATGCAACAACAACGGCAACAACAAGAACTCAATGTCTGTGACTTAAAATTATCGCCAAGCGACAAGCAATAGAATCGTTTTTGATTAAGTTATCAAAACAGCAACGAATTCCAGCAAGCAGCAAGTTGCGTAAACATATTCGCCATGTTTCTCGCAGCCACACGAGGGCGATGACAGGGGGCGGGGGGAAAGGGGTATTGCCCAGGGCCATGTGGCAAGTTGACCCACAATAAAGCGACCTTAAATGGCAGCTCAGCTGGCTCAGCTGCTGTCCAACATGGATATTGCCAAAAGTGTTTGACGCTGCTGGCTGCTGTTGTTGCAGCAGTTGCTATTGCAGCAGTCGCCGCTGAGACTGAGCTGCCAACAGTTCGCGACGGTGTCCTGGACAGGGCGGCGGCAGCAGCAATCAGTCAGTCAGTCAGAGAACAATCATCCTTCTTCAAGCTAATCGATTTTTTATGCTTCCATTTAACCGTTAATCGCTTGCTTTGCGCGTTCGTTCGTTGAGTGTTGTGTGAGTCATTGACGCGATCGTATGGCTGCTTTCGTCGGCTTTTTTATGTGAGCATATATGTGTGTTTGGGTGTATATGTGTGTGTGTGTTTATTTTATCAATGATTCATGCGCCGCAAAAGAAGATATTTAACACACACACACACACATGCACTCGCACAAAGAGACATGCAAAATGGTGACAACGTATGCACAAATACTTGAGCTGTTTTTTTTTTGTTCGTTGCGTTTCTCTTGTTGTTTTCACTTTGAGTTGGCACTTTGAACTTATGCGCCCATTTCTAAACCAACACCCACTTACGAACACTCACACACACTCAAAGGCACACACAAAACACTCATGACACACACTCACCAGCCAACTGATCCTCGGTGTAAGCTGCCTGTAAAAACAAAAACAACAAAATTATTACACTCATTAATGTGTATATAGTGCACACAATGCTGCAGATAGCTGCAAAAATAGATTTATACAACTTACCATGTTGATTTAATGTAAGGAAAACAACACAAAACACGGGGTAAATCGAATGCCAAATGCACTTAATCCAAATTATTAGTTGGCGATGGTAGTGCCAGTGCTGCAGAGAGCAATCGATAACGTTATCGGAAAGTATCGCACTTGCAATATACAGCACTAGCTGCAACACCTTAGCAACACTGGCTGCCACTAACACTCGTTTAAATCAGAAAGAACAAAACAATTCGTTTTATTATTTTAATCGTACATCAGTTTCTGAATGGATTCAAGCAATCAATTATTACATATTTTTACAAACTACTTAATCCAAACATGTTGACGTTGATATATAAGAATATGATTTTTTTTATTATTAAATCTAATCTAATAATTAAACATATATGCATATATATAATAATGTGGTTATTTTGTTTGATGTCGCTGGTGGTGTGTTTGTCATTTGAACCTTAAATTTAGGTTTAAATTGTGGTGAA
This sequence comes from Drosophila grimshawi, assembly GCF_018153295.1. NCBI lineage: Eukaryota > Metazoa > Arthropoda > Insecta > Diptera > Drosophilidae > Drosophila > Drosophila grimshawi. Next base: position 13,878,476 of record NW_025063692.1, on the reverse strand, counting down.
ATGTGTGAAAAATTGTGGGTTTTTGGGGCTTGTTTACTGACCAATACATTAGCTAATATATATTTATATGCATAAATATATATTTATATACGGACGCAATTTTTTATATGCGTCCGCTGCACTATTTAAATGTTTTAAAAGTGCATTTGTTTTACATTTTTTTTCGTTGAAAAAAAAAAAAAATTAAAAGTAATTGAATTTAAAATAAAATTATTCACGAAATGTGTGTGTGATTTTCTGTGTGTGTTATTTTCAGTGATTGCTACTATGAACTTGCACAGAGCAATAGCAGAGCCAAAAACCACAAAACTAAATTGAAAGAACGCTCATCCGCCTTGCTCTGTGATTTGCAGTAGCAACAACAATAGCAATAGCAATAACAATATTGCTATCGCTCATAATTTTTGCTCTTGCTTTGAGCAAGCGAATGAGCAATCTTTCAGTTTTGTGCTCTGTTATTGCTCTGTACAAATTCATAGTGGTAGCAATAGCAGAGCAATGTTTCTATTGTTCTTGGTGCTACGGAGTAGTAAATTCAATCACTGGATATTTAGCAGGAAACTCTAAGTGTCCGACTTCCACAGTTTTATGGTCTTGTCGTTTTCCAGCGCAGCAGAGGCGATGATGTTTTCAGTGGGATGGCAGGCAGTGCAGAGGACGGTGTCCGTGTGTCCCTGTAACTTTTGTACTACCTCTTTACTTTGTAGATTCCATATGTAGACCATATTGTCTTCGCTGCCGCTGACGATCCACTGCAATGTGCATACAATCCAAGTAAGTAAATAAACTGAATTTGTTTGGTTTAGCTACTCACCTTGCCGCCGGTGACGGAGAAATTTGCAAATATGCAATACTTCTCGTTCTTGTGGCCGGTGTAGGTTTTCAGGCATTTGCCCTTAGAGTAGTCCCAGAGTTTCAGGGTGTTGTCAAGTGTGGCTGCCAGTATGTATTTACCGTTGGGCGAGAATTTGACAAAGCTAACGGGCGGATTGTCATCATCGATCAGCGTCTTCAGGCACTGTCCGCTGGCCGTATCCCAAATACGGCACAGACCATCATAGCTGGAGCTAACAATCAGTGAACCATCGCGATTGAAATGCACCGCCGAAACGGGATCCGAGTGGGCGGGTAGCGTCTTCAGGCATTTGCCCGTGCGCACATCCCAAATGCGTACGCTCTCATCAAAGCTGCCCGACACAATCAAATTGGATTGCGGATTGAAATTACAGCAGAAGACATAGTTGCTGTGGCCCTTGAGCGTTTTTAGACTCTTCCCACTGCTCAGTTCCCACACTTTGAGCGTCTTATCATCGCTGCCGCTGACCAGCAAACGAGAATCGGACGACCAGGCGACATCACTAATGCCCAGCTTGTGCCCGGATATGGTCTTCTCGAATTTACCATCGTACGCACCCCAGATCTTTATGAGTTTATCCGCAGCTAAAAAACAAAGCAAAGATAAATAATATATTCAATAGAGATATTGGAGCATCTATCTAACTCACATGAGCTGGCAAGCCATTCGCCATTGGGGCTGAATTTGACCGCGGAGACGGCCTTGGTGTGGCCGGCAAGCGTGAATTTCAGCGTATAATTTGGCTTCACCGACATGGAGCTCTTGTTCGATGTTGTGTTCGACGATGTCGATGATGCAGAGCCCGGCTGCAGCGTATTTGGGCCACTGGGCGTCGTGGGCATCGGTTGCTGCGGCTGCTGATGCACAACGCCAGGATGGCCACTGTGCACGGCTCCAATGGGCACCATGGCGAGCGTGTTCCTTATGCTTCAATTTAACTTAATAGCTTAACTCTGCAATAAATAATATACAAACACACACGCTTACTTAGTACGAACGAATTACAATGATCCAAAACAACAACAATAGCAGCATCAGCGGCTGCAGCTGAAACAAAAATCTAACCACGCGGTTTTCTTTTTTTTTTTTTTGGGTTATTGACAACCACTTGGCGACCGGTGTGGGAATTGCTCTTGTTTTATGCTCTACGTTTAGAGAGTCTGCGCTGCTGTTGCGGCAGCAGCGACTGCTTGCAATTTTTCCACCCTCCGCTCGTGTTATTGTAGCGCGGCGTGCTCTTCTTCTTCTTCGTTGTGGGCCCGGACGGTTTCGTATTGTTATTATTTGTGTAGATTATAAATTACCTAGAGCAGACGTTAGCGCCGGTGGCGTTTGGTAATGTTTTTTTACTATTGGCGCAGTGGGCAGATAATGGTTATGTTTGTTGCAGCAAATGCAATTTGTTTGCTTTCTGCTTACTCTACTTTTTTTAGCACGTGCTTCTTCTTTCTACTGCAATGCGTGCGTGAGCAAAAACATGGCGCGTACTTGACAGTTGTGATGACAGTTTGCGGCTGTTCATTCACAGTGCTGAGTAGCACCACTTTTAAACACACCGATGATTACTGCTCACCGCTTACGCACCAAAGCTGTTTGCTATAGCACGCGCTCTTTCAAATTATAGCGCCCCTCAAAAATATTCAACTATTTATTATTTAATCAATATGGTTTACTTATTTATATAAGGAATTGATTGTTATATCCGATGCTTATACAGTGGTACTATACTTAACAATATTATGAATAATATTTAAACAGTATGCCGCATCTCTTTTATTTCGATTCCATCAGTGTGACCAAGTTTGGGAAGACTTCTTACGAATTTTTACAGCTTAGTTGGGAAGCTGTGACGAAAAGTGCATTATGTCGATTTTAGTAGTCATTTATGAAGTGATTGCTGCAAGCATGCAACTCTCATTACATTTTGCTGACTATTTGCCAGTTGCAGCATCTGCAAACAAACATTGCACAATTACAACGTATTTGTAGTTGTGGAGGAAAAAATATTACCAAAACAATATTCTGCCTTTGCTATTGGATAACCCAATACACACACAGCTTTTGTGTATGAAAATGAAAAATTGCATCCCAGCCATTACGTTCGAAAAGGTTATCCGCATTATTTTGGCTTTTCAAAAAATAATTTTCTCAAAACTATGAAAATAAGCCGGTAACAAAAATAGAACTGTAATTAAAACAATAAGAAAAATGTATGGGTTTTTATGAAAAGTAACGCGGCACAATGGTAAATATTGTGTTGATTGACCTATGTTGGTAATATTGGCAGCACATCACATCGCCAATTGACAAATAGGCCCATCGCACAAAGCGGCATCAAGCGGAACACATGGTCTTATTTTAATGATGTAAAACGCTGTTCGCACAGGCAACATCAGTATCAATCACAGCTGTTAGTTGACTATAAAATTGTTGGACAATAATTAAATATTCAGGAGGAAGTCGGTGTTGTTGTTGCTGTTTTTTATGATTGTCAATTTGAAAATTAAGATAGAAAAGAAATATGAGATATTTGCAGAGCAATGAACCATTGCCAAAGCCAGACAAGTTGTGGAAAATGCATTTGACTATTTCTCAATTGAATGTACATACATATATAAAATATATATACCAATATCTGTCTGTATATCACACAGCAACTGCAGCAACATTGTTTGAAAATATTTATAGTTATTTTAATTAAATATAATAAACTTGAAAATAATATACATATACATAAGGAAACACTTGCACTAATGTGCGACATCTTGACCTGTAAATGACAACTTAGACTCCCACATAGCTCAAATATATTGACACTTTTTCTCAAATTAAAAAACAAAAAACCAATTTTCAATTCCAAACTAAACTTAAGATACGACTACACAAAATATACTTTTTAAGTAATATTATTTGTCAACATTGAAATAACGCAGTCTTTTAGCTCAAATTTACACATGCCAGCCAACATTTAAATAATCATTCTGAATACATTTAAATTCAAATATTAAAATAGCATTCGAATTTTAAAATTGTTTGCCACTGGTTCTTAACAAAAACTCAATGTGTTTGGTTTGGCATTAAAAATTATAGCCTTTTTCATTTTTGGTGAACTTTTTGGGGAATTGCAAAACTTAATTTTCTCAAGTTTCAAATTGTGTCTGTTGGTATTTGTGTTGTCCAAGGTCAAACAGTTTTCAATAAAAGCCACAGTAATAACATTTTATTTGCTGTCATGTGCGGGGTCTTTTCTACATTTTTTTGACTGGTTGTCTTTGTTGTAGGTTTGTGCGTTTCTTTTATGACTGCATTAAATATACGAGTACGCTAAAAATTATGGAAACGTCCCAAAACTAAAACTACAGCTCTCAGGGCTCAAAGACCACAATTTTACACATATACCCTCACATTTATAATGTGTTGATCACCTACCTAACTGAACTTGACTCTTCGCCGTATAAATGGAACTTTGTAGTGGAATCTCATATGCCGAAAGCGTGCTGATCTGTATTTTGTAGCTGTCGTAGAATTGGTCGTCAAAATAGAATATAGTTATCATTATTTAATTTCTAACTACAATATAATGTTAAAAAAAAGCGTTGTAAGCATACCAAATAAATATTTCATTGTTTACAAGGCAACTGGCATATTGTTGTAAAAATGTTGTTTTCTGTTTTTATTCGGCATTCTGAAAAAGTGTTGATTTTGACTGTTGGTTATCATTGTTGCTGTTGTATTTGTCTTTCTGTTTCGCTGTCTGTTTCTATTTCGGTTTCTGGGCTGTACTTGACCGCTTGTCGCTACTTTTTCTTCTTCTTCTTCTTCGCCTTAATTTCGACTGTTTTGTTTTAATTCAAGTTGTTGTGTCGCATAGTTAAACTTCCGAATCACGTAAAACCAACGAACAGTAGGGGCCAGTAGGGGGCAGTTGGGGGCAGCAGGGGTACAACAACGTCGGGCATAGCAAGTGGAGCGCATACGAAAATTGTTTGCCAATGTCGCGATAAAACGCCGAAAACTACAGAAACAAAGAAATACAAAGTCTAAGAATGTTTGACTAACAGATACCCTGTACTCGTTAATGCAAACAGTGTTCAAGAAATGATACGTATTGGAAAATTAGCCTCGTTTCTGAAATGGCATATTTAAATATTGCTGAACACAACAAAAGTCTGCGAATGTTTTGTCAAGTGCAATAAGCGAAATTTTCCACTAAGCCCTTTCAGCTTCCAAGTTCAATGAAGTATATGAATTTATAGATATATATATGTATGTATGTATATATATAGGAGAATTGTGCACTTGTCGTTTGTTGATGGTGTTTGACGACCCTGCTTTGACAGCTTATGCTTAGTGGGTATAGCAAAACGTGCAGAGTTGAAATGCAGACAGAAACGTGGCAAAGAGAAGTTGAATTGGGCCGCTGGACACAAACACGAATACGGGCCTGGCCACGTGTACGCTTCATAGAACATACACACGCACACACACACACGCACACACACACACGCACACACACATACACACACATTCGACCTTCCGGCACATAAAACAATTGCAAATAGGTTATGTAAATAGCACAACGGACCAAAAACAAAAAAAAATACAAAAAATTTCGACAAGCGCTGCATGAAAAGCCAAGCCGTTGTACACAATAGCGCTGCGTCAGTTCATTTAAGTCACACACACACACCCACTGCATACGTGCATACGTGTGCAAAGAGGAGGGGGAGGGGGGGGGGAGAGTAGAGATCTCAAGTCGCATTGGCGAGTGCAATGCCTTAACGCAAACTTACGAGCAGCACAATAGCAGCCCTTCCACTCCCCACCCCACCCCACCATCGCGCCCTCTTTCCACTCCCTCTACTTCTCTCTCATTACACCTCAATTTTCGTAGACAAACTTTGTTGCTGTTATTGTTGTATTTTTTTAATTTATTTTTTTTTAAATTTTTGCGAACGCTGGCAACGCTAAGAAACGTAAGAAACTTCACACACAACAAATCAGTTGCAGTTGCGAATTAGCATCGCACAGACGCGCTTTTTATTGTCTCTCGCTCGCAAGCAGTAATTGAAGATTTCATTAACTTATTGTTCTTGTTGTTAAATTTGTTAATTTTGTTGTTTTTGTTGTTGTTATTGTCGTTTGACAAAGAATGGTGCACAAAAAGGATGATGAACAGCTGATGGCACAGCGTGTGGATGAGTTGCGACAGTTGCTCAAGTCGCAGCCGCAACTACCCCACAATATCCGTATGTCAACCTAGTTGGATAGATAATACGAAATATTCCAATTATGAAGTGTATATCAAATTTAGCTTTATAACGAGTTAAGAGCCAGCTTGGTCGAAATTGCGCGTATTCCTTGTACGCTATGATAAAAATAAGAAAGTGTTATTTGGGATTATTATTTAGAATATGTAGAACATCATTTTGAAATAGTACAAGAACCCGTTGAAAAGTGCACCAAAGCTTGGATTAGAGTAGGTTTTCAGCAACGAACTTAAATGTGAATAAGAGAGTCAAATCTTCTCAAGAAAAGAAAAGTTGAAGTTCAAACAAAGCTTCTGGCTTAAATTACAGTTTACACATATTACTTAGTATAATTTCAAATAAGCTTACATCAATAAGGGAAGTGACGTTTCAATCTAAGCGCTAATTTGGCAAGCTTTTCAGAATTCTGTAAAGAATAGCATTAAAACACGTAATTAAATTGTTTACTTGAGTTTGTACTGTGCAAGGTTAGAGGTTTACACAAATATTTTAGCTTTAATTAGCGGAACCAGTTGAAAATGGAATTTTAATTAAAATGTTGTAAAATTAAGTATTAAGCTTAAATAGATAAAATACAAAGATATAACAAAGATCGGGCTTAGAGTCTACAATTGAGAAAAACTTAAAACATAATTGTTGGTCAATTAGAATGCCAGAGATTGGTACTGCTTTGCCACAAACTAAAACCACTGACTGTAGAAATCTAACCACATATCTAACTATCCGTAACTCATAATCAAGGGATAATTGCAATGTACAAATGTATGTGAATGTAATTGCCAAAGTTACGCAAGCTTTGTCCAATCGGCACTTGGCATTAAGTTGTTTAGATTCGTAAGCTAAGAGCCAAGAGCAAAGAGAGCTTGTGCAGGCTTGGCTGGGGCAGCGTGGCCACTTTTGTGGGTCAACTAACTTGAATGTTGAATGTTGCAGCTGTTGCATAACCGTTGCATCGACCACATTAACAACAACTAAATTGCACACTGTTTTTCCTCCATGCCGCAACTGCAACTGCGACTGCCGCAACTGCAATTTGGACTGGAACCGCATCTCGTCTGCCACATTGATTAGCGGCCACTTTGTTACGACGTTTCCTACACACGACGAGGGGTGATGTTGCTGCCGCACAGCGTCTGCTGCAGCTCAACTATGCCATGCGCAACAAGCACCCGCAAATCTTCATCGATCGCGATCCATTCGATGCCAGCTCCCAGCAACTGCTGCAAGTCGCGTGAGTGCACCACACAAGCCACAAGCTAGAGATGGGCGCGTGACAAAACCCTGACACGAGACAACACTTCGCGACACCAAACACTGATCCACGTTGATCAAAAATTAGAATCGGAAAAATACTTTTATGTTTGGCTCGGAACCGAAATTCGTTTCGACGTGACACACCCAAAACTAAAGCATTTGTTCATTTGCTATTTTTACATGTTATATATAATTATATGTTCTCCGGCACTTTCCATAAGTATAAATTTGAATGATGCTGTTAATGAATTTTTTTTAATTATTATATTTATATTTGGTATAATATCAATATTCTTCTTGCCGGTTTGAGTTGTGTCAGGTCGTGTTGTTCCATTTTAAACAAGTCTTCGTGTCGTGCTGTTGTTGTCTTGTCCAAAACAAATGTTTGAAACCCGAACGAGCAAAGTAAACACGAGTCTACTCATCTCTGATGCCGGTCACCACTCAACCGGTTTTCTTTTCTTGAGTTGAGTTTTGAGTTTTGTGGCAACATCTAATTAAAGCTATTTGTTGCTGTTGTTGCAGTGATCTGGTGCCGCTGCCCGGCCTGACGCCGGAGAACAACAAACTGCTCTTTTACCGCCTGATTGATTACGATGCGGACAAGGTAAGCGCGTAAGCAACTCAAGCTGAAGGCAGTCTAATTCTGTTTGTCAATTTGTCAATTTGTCAACTTGCTAAATGCAATTTGCCAATTTGCCAGTTTAACTTTACCGCCGGCATCAAGGTCTTCTTTATGGTCGCCGACTGTCGCTTTGCCACTGAATCGGGTGGCCGTCTATCGGATGGCGAGATACCCATCTTCGATATGGCCGGATATACGCTGCGCCATCTGACGAAGACGGTGCTCAGCTCGCTGCGCGTTTACATGAAGTTCGTGCAGGAGGCGCATCCTGTGCGTCTCAAGGAGATCCATGTGCTCAATTGCCCATCGTATCTGGACAAGGTGCTGACGGTCGTCAAGCCGTTCATTAAGAGCGAGGTCTTCAAGCTAATTCATTTCCATCTACCCGATGCGGATACACCCTACAAGCACTTTCCACGCGCCATGCTGCCCGAGGAGTACGGCGGGGAGGCGGGCAAAATGTCCCAGTTGAAAGACCATTGGATGCAGCTGCTCCAGCAGCAACGGTAACTTAAAGATAATCTAATAGTGTTTGTAAAACTTTTTACTGATTTTACATCCGTTGATTTCTACCAGCGAATACCTGAGCGATGCCACCAACTGGCAGTTGAACAAGTGCAAGAAGAGCGGAAGCAGCAGCAGCAGCAGCTCCTCCGATTCGGTGACGCAGAGCCTTAAGACACTGGAAATCGATTAATTGTATTTATACCAACTTTCCTGTATATATCTACATACATATTTGTACATATTTCCCCAACTGGGTTTGGCTTTAGTAAATATTTGCTTTGATATTGTAAAACAAACAAAATTCTGCTAACTTAGGCGAAACGAATGAAAAGATTTAATGAAAGATGGAGAGCTATAATTACCCTATAGCATTTATAAAATACAATAGCTCAAATACTGTTCAAAGCAAGAATGTTTCTTGATTTGCTATTGCGATCCAATTGGAGCAACATCGATATCTAAACTATATAAAAGAGTTGTGCCTAATTCTGTCTGAGCGGAATGAGAAGCATTCGCAGAATTTTCATTCCCAATGCTGCAACATAATCTTAATCAATAGCATCCACATCATGAACATCATCATCATCATCGTCGTCGTCGTTGTTGGGAGCTTGATGCAATTAAGTGGCCAACTAGGAACAGTAAAGCTTATAAAAGCCAGTGGATTTAAGCGAGAAGTCCCAGCACAGATAAGCACCGTTCATTCAAAAGCTTTCATGCACTGCAAGAAAGAAAAACCATTTATTTGATTCAACGTGCAAATTCTTCATAAATAACAAGAGTCTACTTTAAATTGTCCGTTTTTTCGAATGAAAGCAACTTTTGAGAAACTTAAGAGACTTGAACCGTGAGATATTAATTGGTTTGTACCCGGGTCATGCAAAGTATTAAAATTGGGGTGTTACGTCGCCTAGGAGACTAAGAAATCGATGAAATCACAAATTGATACAAGCAACACTGAAAGATAGATTACGACCAACATCCTTGTAAGATTGGTACGACAATTGGGAAAGTCTATTTGTGCCATAGAGTTATCAAATTTTCTACGAAATTTCTTTGGTATCTATTATCAGTTACCAGCGTATTTGACAGTCGGTGATACCCGAACAAATATTCTCAGCTGTTCACTTTTAATTTGATTATGCTTTAACTTTTTATCTAATATTGTGCTTTAGACAAATGTTTTTTGTTTTTTTTTATATATATATTTTTCAGTTCAGATTGAAAAGAATCGAGCTTCAGTGAGCCGTAACAATGGATTATAATCACAAGAACAATATGTAAAAGATCAGGTGAAGACTGCTTTCAAAGTTCACTCGGTTTTCTGCCAGTGCATTCGCATTCCATCTGCTGTGAGCACATTCCATATTAAATGTGTCTGTATTAAACATAAATACGAGTATATAGAAATAGCATACGTGCATATGCATGTATTGTATTGTATTGTGGGTTGCATATGGACAGACAGACAGACAGACAGACAGACATACAGATAGACAGGCATACATATATAAGTGGAGCAGTAGCATAGCATTGGTAGAGCACTTGAAAGCATAATGCGCATATTGACATGTCCATTGGTTGGTTTTTCCAGCCACCCTGTGGCACCCTGTGTGCGGACCGAGCACTTCAACTGGCGTCAATAGCACATTCATCCACAAAATATAGAGTGAGATCTGACACATTGCAGCTGTGCTCTCGTATTATTTTATGCTTGTCTGTGTTTGTGTGTGTCTGTGTGTGTCTGTGTGTGTGTGTGTGGATGACACATTAAAGTGCAGCTTTAACAAGTAAGAGTGCTGCAGTCGAGTGAGCTCGACTTCGATATGCCCTGAACACAGCTGTTTGATGTATTCTAGTTTTATTGGCTAATTTCCCTTTTTTCATTTTTCATTTTTATTCTTTTTTCACATATTATGGCAGATCCATGTACTGAAGAGTGAAAAAAGCCCGATTACATACATCATTTTGCTTATATCAAATGTATCGATATCCGAGGCATTTATCGACCTGGCTGTTGATCCTGGTCAACAATATATGTATACACTTTATGGCATCAGAGATGCTTCCGTCTGTCTGTTACATACTTTTGCGCAAAACCATTATACCCTTTTAAGCCATTTTCAATGGGTTCAGGGTACAAAAATGTCATGTGCTCAGCAAACCATCATCCAAAGGCATAACCCAATAAGCGATTCTCTCCTGTCCCGTCTGTAACAGTGAAGCGTGCAAATAAACATATATGTACATATATACATATATATATATATATATATGTATATATATATCTATGTGTATATATACAATGTATATAGGAAAAGCAACGCTTAACATCGTTTAACGTCATCCATCAGTTCTGAGTTTTGCGTGTGGCACTCCCAGTCCAGAGACAGAGACAGACACAGACAGAGAGACAGACACAGAGACATAGACAGAGAGAGAGAGAGAGAGAGAGAGAGAGAGAGAGACTGTCGCAAACTGCACCCTCGCACAACCGGCTTATTCGTTTATCCAAACGGAACGTGCACTGCATGCAATTGCATGCCAATCGAATTATATGGCAACTCTGCTTTACCATTTTCTCATTTTATTATTTGTTTGTTTTTTTGTTGATGTTTTTGTTTTTTTGTCTTATTTTTTTGGTAATCAACAACATAAACGTGGCACGTCCAGCCATGCAACGGCGCATGGGCAGCTCGGACGACTGTCCTAAAGGGCATATCAGTCCTGCCTACGTCCCTCTTGGCTTATCCAAGGAGTGCAGCATAGCACAGGGGGTAAATGGTTAGTAAGGGTAGTCATTTTTGAATACAGTGTGTCACTGCTTCTTCCAAGGCAATCTTATCGACTTACTATGTGTGCAGGAAATCAGTAAAATCTAAATGAAATTATGACAAACATACAAAAAAAAAAAAAAAAAAAAACTGCATAAAATTTGCGAACGCAAGAATTACACTCAAAGATGTTCAGATTTTGAAAGTCATCTGCCAAATGTTGTCATGTGTTTAAATACAACAGGTGTCAAGTGTGGCAATCCATATCGCAAGGGAGTAAATCAAAGTCCATAAACAACTTTATATCTAATTGGAATTCAACAACAAAATCAAGCAAAAAAACAAAAATCAAATCAAATGAAATGTGGAAAGCATTAGTCAGATGTACGTAGCGCATAACAATGTTATTGGTGTCTCTTGCCACACGCAAACGGGCACATGCAGCATTACGACAGCAGCAGGCAGGCAGGCAAATGTGTAACACAATTAAGGCGTACCAAACGATGCGATGCGCTGCGCTGCGCTGCGATGGGGCAAAGCGTGCAACGTGCAACGTGCAACGATTGTCGCCGTCAGCGTCATGGCAACCATCAAATAAATGGGTTGGGCAACCGGGCTGTACTGCATTTACTTTGGCTTGGGTGTTGAGCTGTTGGGCGGCATTAATTATGCTTATGCCAATGTAAAACGTAATCGCCAACTGTCCATGCCACACTGCACGCCCCCGAATCGATGTGCAAGACACAAAGCCCAAAAATTGTTCAATTTTTGCATTTAGCATAACAATCGAATGCGCTGCGCGCTGCGGTCGACCCCATTTGCATTTGCATGCAGTTGAGCAAGTTTTGGACAGCACTTTGACTTCGACTTTGCCAGGTACAAACTAACATCCGCTGCAGCAGCAGCAACAGCAGCAGAAGGAGCAACAGCAGCAGCAGCAGCAGGAGCAGCAGCAACAGCAGCAGCAGCAACAGCAGCAGCAGGAGCAGGAGCAGCAGCAGCAGGAGCAGCAGCAGCAGCAGCAACAGCAGCAGCAGGAGCAGCAGCAGCAGCAGCAACAGCAGCAGCAGGAGCAGCAGCAGCAGCAGCAACAGCAGCAGCAGGAGTAGCAGCAGCAGCAGCAGCAGGAGCAACAGCAGCAACATGGACAACAACAAGAAGCAGACAACAACGAGCAAAATGTGCAGTTGTCAACAATGGCCACACACACACAGACACACAGACACACACACACAGACGTACAGACAGCCGACAGCTTTGGTGTGTACGCACGCACACAGCGACAGAGAATTGTAGTTGTTGTTGTTGTTGTTTGAGAGAAGCTTTGACGGCGTCCGCATTCGCTGCTCGCTGCTCGCTGCTCGGCTAAGTGAGTGGTAAGTTGTTCAGTTGGCGTTTGGCAGGCGCCGTGAACGGTTACCGCGTCCTTATTGTATTCGCTGTGCGTTCGCTTCGAGTGCTCGAGTGTGGCTCCGATCTGGTTGAGAATCGCTGGTGTTTTTTTTTTTATATTGTTTTCTGTTGCTGTGTTGCTGTTTTTGTTGTTGTTGTTTGTTTGTGTATGTGTGAGAAAGTCTCTTTTATTTTAGTTTGCTAAGAGCGCGCGCGACAATTCAAACATATTTGAATCATTTACATCTTGGATTGGGTTGCTGTTGTTGGGTTGCCGCTCTCCCTGAAAGCGAGCATGCAACACAGCCCTCAGCTGTTGGGGTATGTGTTTGTTCGTGTTTGTCTGCTGTAGTATTTAAGTAGCTCCCAAAAAAGGTATGTTGGCTTTTAGGTCTAACTGATTTATGATGAAAATCTAGTCAAAAACACACATTTATGTGTATTGTTATTGTTGCTGTTTGTTGTTCGTTGCCTTAGTTTTTAGTGAGTGCTTGCCATTATGTAAGTCAAATAGTCCCAGGCCCTGTTACCAAGCACTCATTCCATTAGTGACATCAATAGTGAGCGTGTTTCGCTTTTTACGGTCTTTACATTCTTTATGTTCCCAATTTCGATTAACTACTAACAATTTCCAATCAAAAACAACAAAAAAAACAAAAAACAAAAACACTTGCATAAAATGCCGCGATAGAATAGCTGATATTACGACCACATATATAAAATGTAATTTTCAATTCAAATCTATTTACTCGCAACCATTCAAGGCTTGTGTCTAGATCAGCCACAACTTCTTAAAGCACACTTATTGGCTTATTTGCAGTTTATTTGTAGCTGTTCAGACAACAATTGTTATCATTGTTCAACTTTCATAGTATAACCTAAATATGTATTACAATTTTCAAAAGTCAACACAAAATTGTGTAAGCGAGATTTCAGTATTTTCGAATAGATGTGACAATAATAGTTCTTGGGAACATCTTTCAAGATGCTATGCATAATCAACAAATAGAAGATGCAAATTTTTAACAAAACTAAACCTTTGAAAGTTTAGCTAAAAGCAATTCACAATATTTCATATATCTGAGAGAGCATTGAAATAGAAAACTTAAAAATCGAACAACTTGCGGACTCCAATGACATCATTGAAGTCTGAAGCTTATCAGAAAGTTCCGTGCTTGTTTTTGTTTTTTTTTGTTTTTTTTTTTTTAACAGCTTCAGATGTTGTCATTGTCAGTAGTTGCTCCTAACCATCCAACATGTTCCTCGTTCCTCGTTCCTCGCTCCTCGCTCCTCGCTGCTAGTTGCTCGTTGCTGTTTCCTTTTAGCAAATGAGGCGCAAGCAACATCAACTGCAGTGAATAACCCCAATGTATGTGTGTGTGTGTGTGTGTGTCTGTGTGTGTGTGTTCCATTACTTAACACCTACAAGCTGCCATTTGTCTGCACGCTATTACACGATTACAGCAACAACAACTGACGGCTTGAACTACCCCCAAAAGACGTTGACCAGGTCAACGGTGCGAACATTTGGGTTTGAGTCGCCGGTTTGAGTATTAGTCATGGCTCACTGTTTGCCTTTTGTTATTGCATGCTAATTTCATTCAATTCCTATTAGCTGTCCACTCCCCCCCATCCCCACTCGCTCTCTCTCGCTCTTTCTCTAGCTTGCTGCCTGAAAGTATGCAGTAAAATGTGTAATCGCATTTAACATTACTATCAAGCCCAGGCCCGAGAAAGCGAATAAAACGAATGTTTAGGCAAAGAGTGTAGAGCAATGAGAATGGCCAGTGTTACAGTTAGCAGCCTCATGTACAGTTACAGTTAGCATCGTACCATGTGCCACTTGGCTGGCACAGACAAAGGCCAACAACGACAACCATCATCAACAACAACCAACAACCAACAACAAAGAAGAACTAGCTAAACACTAACAGTGCGCCAAATGAGAGTGTGCTCGACTTTCAGATACCCTGCACCCAGCTAGAATATATACAAAAATACCACTTATCTTTCTCTCTGCTGCCTGATCGTCGAGCTGGGTATGAATTGTTTAATATATATTGTTTGAGTTGAGTTGTAATTTCGAAGTGACTTTATCTCTAAAAATCCTAGCTTTATATGGCTAACAATGTTCACTTATATTCTACCTGCTGCACAGACCAAGCAGGGGATCATTATAACCCATGCAAGAGTGTGTTTTTTTTACAAGATGTATATTTTTACTTATGTTTAGCATGTTTTCAAGTGGTCGCTGCTGCAGTTGCAGTACCTGCCTTGAACACATATCGACATCAATGAATCAACGGTACAGGGTATAAGAAACGAGCAGCAAGCAGCAAAAGTAGCAAAAGCAGCAAGGCAAAAACTGAGCACCTGCACCCGCAAGTTGGCCTAAATTGGCAGGCCACCGACTCTGTTGCAAAGTACAATACATAATGAAAACAGCACACATACACACACACACACACACACAGAGATGTATATGTAAACTGATTTAGTGGGCTGCAAGCAGTGCTCGCCTTATCAAAAGCTGGCGATCAAAAGCAACGCCAACAGTTTTTTGTTCCATTCTGCTTTCTCTTTGCCTTCCATCTTTTCTGACTCGCCACATAGCGTGCAGCACACACTCCCACCACACTGCCACCACCCACCACCCACCACCCACCACCCACCATCCAGCACCCAGCACCCAGTTGCCATCACCACTTACCCACCAGGCTTCTGTGATTTCGACAATGAACACAAAATGTTGCTCTTGATATGTACACATTTACATTATTTGTTGCGAACATGGAACTGTCGTCGGCTGCTGCGGATTGAATCCGTTTATCTTTGAAAAAGTTACATTGATGTCACAACTTTTAATCACTTTTTTGTTTTTGACAAAGAATTGAGTAGGATTTGATCATATTTTCTATATTCTAGCTGATTTGTATAAGCCGTTAATTCAATATGAACTAAGTTATGACTGTGTTTTGTGGCAGTTTCAATTCCAGCAATAAACTCCTCAAATTTTGTTTGCTGATACAGTCTACTACAGCATACAACAAATAATATTTATCTGAACTATGAATTATGCCAGTTTTGATCGAAAATTGTTCCATAGTGCCGCAGAGGTTCCAACTTCGTTTTGGGTTAGCTAACAAACAAATAATCACAACATTATTACTATAATGCATTTTTGCATATGCGCTTCCGTTTCCGCTTCCGCTGGGCCATTTAACAAACTGATATTGAAGGGAAGGAAGGTCAGCCCTCAGTCAGTTTTGCCTTCGCCTTGGACTTTCGCCGTCTGCCCTCTGCCCTCTACCCTCTGCCCTCCGCCTCTGCTCATTCCCTTCTCCTGCTGACCAACACAGCTAGTAGCTTGTAGCTTGTAGCTTCCACGCGTCGTCCCGAGCAACTATTAATATTCTGCCGTTTGTTTCATATTGTTTTTCTTTTGTTTTGTTTTTATATATATTTTTTTTTTTTGGTTTTTGGGAGCTAGAGGTGATGGGGGTTTTGTGAATGCCAATTTGGCGATGGGAGCTCGTTTTCAGAGGGTCAAGGGGAGCTTTAGGGGATCGAGTTTTTTTTTTTTTTTTATTTTTTTTTTTTTGTGTTTTTGGGCCAGAGCACAATTTATGAGGTCAATGAAATTGTTGCCTGTCGCGCAACTCTCACCACTTGCTTCAAAAGTAAAAGCAATTGGGCACAGCGACGACAGCGGCGACGTCGCATAATAAACCGCGCTACCCTCCCTCCTCCCCGCCTCCCACCCCCGTTCAAAGGCGACAGGCCCTTCCACCCCC
Source organism: Drosophila grimshawi (assembly GCF_018153295.1). Classification (NCBI taxonomy): domain Eukaryota; kingdom Metazoa; phylum Arthropoda; class Insecta; order Diptera; family Drosophilidae; genus Drosophila; species Drosophila grimshawi. The sequence continues at coordinate 13,862,004 of NW_025063692.1, read as the reverse complement.
GATGCCTTGCCGCTCTGCACGTATTGCCAATGTCATTGGGGCCAATGTTGTAAAAGGTTTCTTTTTGTGTGTGTGTGCGCTTTTTTTTTTGGCGGATAGTTTCAGCGCACTAGAAAGTTATGTGCGGGAGGGGTGTGGGGGGGGGTGGTTAGCAAGGGGAAGCCCACTCTAAGCTGCTTTGCGCTGATGATGACTGAGCAGTCGCAATCCTTAGCAGAACCCCCCGAATTGTTGCCCTGCTTACTGCCTGTCAGCTTGCTATCGATTTTCAATGAATGTCGCCAAAGTTGTGGCTTGCGGCCAACTAGGAGCACACACTGGACAGGCTGGAGGCTGGCTGTGCTCGTCCAGCATATTTAAAAGCTGTTAGATGGCTAAGTGATTTGGGTGGTTTAAATCATCTGTCATCGCGTTAAGCAACTTCTCCAATAAGCTGATGCCGCCGCATCGAAACTATATATGAAAACTATAGCGAAAAGTTTGAACGATTTTGCAGGCATTCATTATTTCATTATATTTAGCTGTATTAAATTGACTTTGATGTGGGTACATGATATGGGCTTGGCAGCTAAGCCACTCACAAGTGCATGGACTTAAATGTGGTATACCCATGAGTACACTCGCAGCACTCATCAGCAAATGCCTCATGTTTTTCCATTAGTCGTTTCATATAAGTTGACAACTTGTTGCACTTATTCATTCATTCATTATGCATACATAAGAATAATCATTAATGTGGTCATCACTACCTATAGTCCAAACATAATTTCTGGCTAAGAATGAATCAAAGGAATGCAACTATGGATTACCATATAGTTTAGCTACCAATTGATAGATTTTCCAAATGAATAATTCCATTTAGATGTGAGCAGGTCGAATTTGATCTGTAACAATATTTGATCTCTTATAGATCAAAATTAAAAGTTTCTTAAGCTTAATGGAAAGATCAGCTTATATACTCATGAGTGCATCCATGATGATGATATGAGACGAGCTTGCCAAAGAACCTTAAAAATCCCATGGACCCACTCATGAGTGTATTCATGCACATTATTATATTTCAAGAAACGCCCGTGCGGCGGCAGCTCTATGTAAATTTAGACTGTCACTTGGAGGCACGAAACACACACATGCACACACACACACACACACATATATATATATATATATATATATATATATATATAGATATAAACTAAATCTGCGTGTGGCAACTGTTGCAAAGCTAAGCAGTTTATTACTGAACTACATCAATATTGGCGTGTATGTGTGTGTGTGCTTGTGTGTGTGTGCGTGTGTTTGTGTGTGTATGTGTGTGTGTGTGTATGTGTGAGTGTGTGATTATTCCCTCTGTTAGGCTAAATGGCAGAGCCAGCTGCTGTTACGCACTACAGTTACGGAGCTTAACTAAATTGCCAACAAAACAATGCCAAACACCTCTATAAATATAATTCCAGTAACATACACACGCATTATATATATACATATATATATATATATGTATAAAGTCAAGGTTAGCTCTGCGATATTTTTTCTCTCCACTCATTATTGGAAATCAAAGCCATTTAACCAAATGTCAATCAATGCACGGTAATTGGCAGGGGGCATGTGCACATATCTAATTTGTGATATTTTCAGATAGGCAAACAAGCCAACAACAACAACGATTCCTCAGCGGATGGATTGTTATACGCATGGATCACATTAATATTAACATATGTACACTCATAAGCTTTTGACACACACGAAATGAATATTGAATACATAAATATTGACACGCATATCCTACATATATATATATATATATATACAATATGCACAATGTGCATGTGAATCTGAACCATTGGACATATTGCCCCAAAAAGTAGGCAATCAATTCGATGCAGGCGAGCTCCCATAAATTGCCAGGGGGGAAAAGCTTTTACTCATATAGAAGTAGTCCACCATCCATAAACTGCAAACTGTAATTTTGTGAGAAAAAAAGTTTTGTTTCACTCGATTCCCAATGCCAAAATGGGGTATATTTGTTTCGTATTAAGTATTGAAATTGTTTGTCTAAGCAGTTGTTGCTTCAAAACAGAGATCACCCAGAAATTCGAATTGTTATTTTGAATGCATTGTGATTCCTAAATTCTTAACTAGAAATCAATTATTCGTATATGACAATCCCTCAGAAAACGAAGTTTTCTTGAGTTTGTTGCATAAATAATGTTCTACTTGGCAGATCAAATGCGACATCTTTTTTGTACCTCAAATTCAGCAGTTTTACAGAAATAGTTCAAAATGTATCAGAATTGCAATCAATAAGTCTTTTAAATAGAAACAGTGTATTCTGCAGTCGACAGCTGACGAGAGCAAAGATTTCACTGGTTTTTCCTGCTTTATTGCACTCAACTAAAATTATGATATATATATAAATTAATATATACATATATATATGTGTGTGTGTGAATGTGTTTGTGCTTTTATAGATTTTTTACTAACCGCAGCTTTCTCTGCAAAGCAAAAATGTCAACTTTGACAAAACAACGTCAGTTTTTGGCACAGTTTTCCCTTTAATATAGACGCATGGAGGCATGGAGTCGATGAAGTCATGTTCTAAAGCTGCAATAAGCCAATACCGTCCGTCTACTTAGTCCAAGTCAATTCAAACGAACATTCACTTACAGTTCGACATTGTAATTAAATAAATACGGCTTTGGCCGCGTAACTTGCACAAAATGTCACTCAATCAGAAAGTTGCGAGAATTAAAATATGCAAATTTTAATTACATTAGCCGAAAGCCACTTAACAAAGTGAAATAATAATTAAAAAAAAAAAAAAAAAAAAACAAATGGAAAATGGAAAATGTTCAGCACAAAAACAAACAAGAGAACCTCAAAATAGCCACGCCTTTTTAAATATTCATATACAGATGAAATTTGTTGGTATCTGGAGCAACATTGACTCCAAATCAAATTTGATTGCTTCCAATTATTGAGCTGATTATTAACTGTTTTCAAATACTAAAGTATTTATATATATATGATTGAATAAATGGTTTTTAATATCAATGTGCCACACACCATTTGTTTACTTTGTCCTACTGCAAATTCAATTGAAAAATTGTCGTCAAGCAAGCAATTTCTTAGAATTGACAGAAACTCATACTGGGCAACAGCAATGTGTACATATATATATACATATAAATTTATATATATATATATATATATATATATATATATGTATATACATATATTTATAAGGATATATACTTTGTAGTCGTTATAAATGTAATTGTCGTTGTTATTACTTCATTGGAGCCAGTTCAACGAACTGTGGACACGAAATGGCTGGCAATTTGTTGGCTACGGTTATTACACCAACAATTTGTTGCCATTATAGAATTTTTTGGAAACTTATTCCCTGGTGATTGATAGTATGTGTGCAAGTTATTGCCGTTTTACTCCGTTCTGACAAAATTAGTTACAAATATACATCCACAGATGGTGCATTTGGTATTAGCCGATTGATTGAAGCTTAACAATTTGTATGTACCATTTTCTACACTCAGAAAAAAAATCACCATAAATGTTTGAAATTCGCCAGACTTTTGGCTCGCGAAGTGCAACTCAACTTATTATTCAGAATTATATATTTACAAACTTGGGCATTCTTTTCTCAATTTTAAGGTACATTTTTGTACAATTTAGAAGAAAATATGTCAAATTTTTTCAGAGTGTATTGTCATACGTGTATTGTTTGTGCACCAAACATATTCTATTTGTTTACAATAAACCCACATAAATATTTAATTTGAATAAACTTCCTACAGCCAAACTCGAATATTTTCCTTTGAATTTCATTACTCATTTCGGAATTTTCGAAAGGATTTTATCTTTTCGACTTTTTAGAAAGAACATATTTTGATAATGGAACCTACTTCTCATAATAATAAAAATAAAACAGACAAATTTGTAGAATTGGCACTCCTAACTCCTACATTTTGGAGTTATTTCTAAAATAAAGAATGACTCTTGTTTTCAGGTCGATTTTCTAGAATGCAGATCGTTTTTTTCTGAGTGTACCTGCATATAAAACATTTAAATTGACAAATGGATTGTTATAAACATATGTAGCTGCAATTTTCAAACAAAAAATGTAAATTATTTGATATGTGTGTAAAATAATTATGAATATGATTTTGAGGTGGCATCAGTTCATTGTACAGGGTATATCGTAGTCGAGCATTCTATCGGATAGCAATCAATTGTTGTTGTTATAGTTATTGTTGCCTGCGGCAATTATGGGCAGGCTAGAAAAGGAAGTGTGCCAATAGCCGTCTAATGTGCTTCCTAAACTCTTGTCTCCCTCTCTCTCTCTTTCACACTCTCGCTGTCTCACTCTGTCTCTTCCCCAGTTGAAGGCTACGCCTGCAGGACGACGTGAAACTTACTGTCTACATATGTGTATGCATGTGTGCGTGTGTGTGTGTGTGTAAGTGTGAGCCCTAGTTGTGCACGCTGAGAACCGGGATGGATGCGCGACGACAGAAGCGACTTGGCCCAGCGCCAATTGCATCGTTCGAAAAGTCATTTGAGGACAATACCACAGTGGCAACAACAGCAACAACAACAACAACAACAAATGCGACTGCAACCCTGCAACAACAGTCGCAGCACCAGCAGCAGCATCAGCAGCCCCGACTAGTGGTAAGTCTTATATATATCTATATATATATATGCCAAATTTGAACACACACATACATATATAAACTTGCATTTGTATGTACGCATATACATAATTTCAGTGTATGTAAATCAATATGTATATCAATTATTTATGATTGGGGATTGGGGAAATTAATGAACAACAACATGTAATCAATTTGAGCATCGAATGCTGTACGCAAGCAAAATGAGCTTTACAGCTGATTGTGGCCAATTGTGGACCGTTGAGGGGGTGCAGGGCTGCAGGGCTGCAGTGCTGGCGGTTAGGCGGATAGGCGCAGCGAGCCGGGTGAATGCTCTGGGCTCTGGATGAATGCCAAAAACATGCAAATGACCACTTAGAAGGCAGGCGAGTAAAACGCTTTTGGCCAATAAACAAAGACGAAGCCTAAGCGATGCCCACAAATATTATAAAAATCATAACAATAGCAGTATAAGCAGCGGCGCAACGAAAACAGCAACAATAACAAGGAATCTCAAACTGTATGCGGGCAGTGGGCGGGGCACAGTTGAGTAGGCACACTTTCAAAAATATTTTGACACGCGTCAAATCAAATGTAAAGTGGAAGTGCTCCAAATAATGTCATTTAACAATGGGCAAAGATTGACGTATATACATATATATGTATATATGTGTGTGTGTGTGTTTGTGTGTATTTATGTGTGTGTGTGTGAGAGGCGAGAAAATACTGCCAAAATTTGAAAGTTCCAAAAGCATCGAGAGATGAGAAGTAAGTGAGCACGAGAGACAGAGAGAGCGAGAGAGAGAGTGAGAGTAAAGCGAGCTTGACACAGTGCTCATCAAACACTTAGAAACGGCATAATATGTGTTGTAAATGTTAAAATATTAATATATAAACAAATGCATGAGACAAGCTTTAAACTCTGACTGCTTCTGTTTTGATAGTTGCATCACATCAGTTCTAGTTGCCTTTATAAAATGCGGTCAAAATTATAAAGTGCAAGAATATCAATTGAAAATAAGTCCAATTTTGAAAAGCACAGTTCGCCGTGGAATTATTAATGTGTGTAGCGCTGTGGCGAAAGCTTAGCCAGTTGAGCGTGCAGCGACATTTAGTGGAGCTTTTGTGTTAAGCGCCTGCTGTTAAGCTTTTAGCAGCAAAATCAGCAGCACAAACGGCAGCTTTCTTCGAATCCGGTCACCCTCTGCTGCGAAGGACGGCAGCAGACGCCAGCAGCCGCACATAGCAAACTTTTCGGCAGTCGACGCAGCCAGTACGACGCTGACGCTGTGTGCGTGCAGTCTATCGGTAACGTAACGTAACGTAACGTAACAAATGAAACAAATGCCGATAGAGTGAGAGAGAGAGAGAGGCTGGCCGAGCGAGAGCGCGCGTTTGGAGTTTGGAGTGTGGAGCGTGAAGCGTGAAGCGCGCTGAGCGGGCGACCTGCGAAAGAAGCAAACCAAAAGCCAAGGGAAGCAAACCCAACAAGCAAACGAGCAAACGCACGCGGCTGCCAACGGCCAAAAGTGAACCAACCAAAATTTGTAGTTGACTTTGCGCTTCCCTAGCGCCTCCTCGCAGCGTAGCTTTTTTTTTTTTGGTTTTTTTTGTTGTTGTTGTTGTTTGATTGCTTGTGTTTTTTTTTTCGGTGGAACGCTAAGTAAAGAAAAATTAATGAAAAATTAATAAGGACAAGTTGGGGCAGCGAGCAGGCAGCAGCGATAAAAATACAAAAATATACAAACAAACCAAATACATTTACAGACTGGGCCAGAGAGCAATAGCATCAAGTTTTGGCACACGGTGAGTAGATGCCATGTGTATGTGTTGGTGTCTGCATGTGTTTGTGTGTGTGTGTGTGTGCGTGTGTCTCTCTGTGTGTGTGTGTGTGTGTGTTAGGGACACAACATTAACAATAAACAGAAACAGCAGCACGCTGCGAGTGCCTCTCAGCACACTATATATATACACTATATATATATATATATATATATATACATATACATGTAAAGCTGTATATATCTATATAATATTTAAATATTTATATATGTGTGAGGCTGTTGCTGCTGCTGCTTTCTTTATTACAGAATTTGCATAATAATTAATATCATGAGGCATTTGACAATGCGCAGCTTCCAACAGCAAAAAGTATGCATGAAAAATAAAACAATTCGTTGCCCTTTCGACTGGCCCCATTTTGTGTGCCTCCTTGCCTCTTGGCTGCGCCTCTGCGTCTCTGCGTTTTGTTTTTTTGTTTTTTTTTTTATCGTTTTTATACTTTTTTTATTTTGCTCCTTTTCTGTACACCACAAAATATTATAAAAATAAAGGCGAACCACAACAATTCGAAGAATTCCGTTACCAAGCCGGCTCTTGTTTATCCAAATTAATTACAATTTTTATGTATGCGCCACGGCGTGCGGCGGCATTTAATAAGAGAGCAAGCTAGACACTAGCAGACATAGAAAGAGAGATAGCGAGAGAGCGAGAGAGAGAGAGAGAGAGAGAGAGAGAGAGAGAGAGAGAGAGAGAGGGAGAACGAATGTGCGAGTGTGTGTGTGTGTGTGTGTGAATGAGAGCGAGCTGTAGCACGTGAAAAACATAGCATAGTTTTCAGCATCAGCTTTAAATGAATTCTGTTTGCATGTATATACTTATATATACATATATATAGGTATATACATATATAGTGAAAATATAGCATAGTTTTCAGCATCAGCTTTCAATTAAGTGTGTATATATATGTGCCAAGGCTTGCCCCTCCTACAATACCATATCACTTAAAATACAGAAGCGTGCCACATTTGTTGCCATTCTTTTTTATTTTTCTTAAAATCATAATTATAATCGGGGCTGCTCCAATTTTGCGAAAGCGCAAAAATTCCACACACATTTTCCTCCTCCATTTGTGGCATTAAGCTTGCTTTGCTACGCCTTTTAAGGTTCATGCAGAATGCGTTTATTTTGCAACACAAATGAAAATCATTTGATTTCACAACAATTAATAAATAATGAAATATAAATTAAAGTGCAAATTTCAATTCATTTGATGTAAAAATACAATCGAATAAGAAGCAGTTTAAATACCCTTGTAGAAATTATATTCATTCTGCTGGCAGCTAAATTTTAGTTCCGACTTTGAAGTACGTTTTAAACAATTTTCTATATCTACTTGAATAAGAATTTCTTCTTTTTTTTTTTTTTGGTTCGGTTTATTTCGTTTTATTAAACAAATGTTCGTCTTAAACACATTAAGCATCCAAAAAATGAAAATCAAAGATTTTCGTGTTGCTTAAATTGAAGTACATCAAAATTAAGCTTTCCCTTTTCAATCTCTTTAATCTCTTAATCCTTCGCTTAATACTTAATAATTGCTACTTGTATAATTCTCCAAATTATTCAACAGACAGTTGCACAACTGTTTTCATGCCAGTTTTGACTGGTTTATTCAATTTTATTTCCCCCCTCCTTTTTTATATAAAAATCATAAAAATAATTTATTTTTTATTAAGCTATAAATTCGAAGTTTTGGCCCATTTAATTGTCAAAGTTCTGCCGTTTTGTCTGGTGTGCTTAAGAAAAAGCACGAGCTGCTATCTCGTGTCACGATTGTATATTTGACACGCGCTGAACTTAGTCTTACCACCACAGACAATGAACTCGGACTGTTCGCGTGAACATCCCTCTCAGACCTCAACTGCAGCTCCAAGTTCTGAAACGCCATGTGTCAATCAGCTTGTGTGTGTTGGTGTGTGTGTGTGTGTTGGTGTGTGTGTGTTGGTGAGTGTGTGTTGGTGAGTGTGTGTTGGTGTGCGTAAGAACTTCTCCTTGAACACATTTGATGCGCTTGCAGTGCATTTCAGAATTTTAGCATTTTGGGGTGGGTGGAACGTGGAACGTGCCTCTGTCTGTTGCTCCACTAAACTATTACGTGAATGCGCAGCTCAGCTATTCAGACCGACAGCAGGAGAGGGGGGCGTGGTGGGGATGGGTTTGAGGTTATTCTGGTACGCTTGTCTTAAGTTTAAATTGGATAATTGCATTGGCATTGCGTTTAGCAGTTTGAGGGCTGGGTGAGACGATACTTGAAGCTTGCTAATGGATAGCCACCCAAACTTTTGGACTTGGCGACAAGGTCACGTTGTGGCGCTGTGGCACTGCTCCTTCAATTATAAAAGCTTACGTTCCGCATATAATTAGAGTGGTTATATAACTTATATATAAGGTGCACGGTACGCAAATGAATTAAGCACACAGATTAGAGGCTCTTAAATTAAATGGCCAAATGGCTGGTTAGTTTGCAAATAAAGTGCATTTTTATTAATTGAAGGTTAGCTAAGAGAGCAAAAAACCACACAATTCGAATTGAATTTAAGCCTGAAAGTTAAGCAAGACAAAGGGAAAGATAAAGACATAGAGGGTGGGAGAGAGATGGACAGAGAGAGAGAGAGGCGCAGATGTCAGCAGTCAACTAAAACTTTTGTTTTAGCCCAGACTCGACTCGATTTGCAGATTGCATGCTGTTCTTTTACCACTCTTCTCCTTCTGTGCTCTCTTTCGACATTGTTTTTATTATTTACTCTGATACTGAATATGGAAGAGTATATTGGTCCTCTGTCTTGAACTTGTGAAACTTGAAACTTGTAAAATATACTCGACAAAGTGTTTACAGTTTTGTGCTACGTCCACAGATCAAATCGATAATTGCACATCGATAAATCCGCGAATATCTCTCGCAAATAGCCTTTCTACAGTCACCAAATTTGAAGTGCATATTAGCGATAATTCCGATAACTAAATTGAATATCTAATTCACACAATTGGGAAGCCAGAGTCACCAAAATTTCCATTACGTATATATTACTAGTAACACCCCTCAAAAAGTGAGTCAAAAACTGCAGAATTTAGGAGTTAAACTACGAAAAGACTGGTTCTTTGCCACCTGTTAGCAGCTGGCATTGCATTGATATCAATGTATCAAAGTGCTTCACAGTCAACTGTTGTTTGTTATTCTTGTTATATTTCTATTGTTTCGGATAGCGAACCCAAAGTTGGTCTTAGTTATGGTTTGATCTTAATTCGAAGTCAGTTTCCTTAACATTTGATGACTGCTCGATTGGCATAGAAGAAGCAGCCACAGGACACAGATCACAAAGTGTATCTCGCAGTCGGCGACACTCGTCACTCCCATACTCTGTTCGATGGAAATTGTCGCAATCCACTCACAGTCCCAAAGCTAATAAAGGAAATTTAATTAAAAGCCAGTGCCATTTGAGCGCCAGGTAGTCCAGTCTGCATGCTAACTATGTCTCCACGATAAAAACAGTGAGCACATAATGTGGGTGAAGCAATGAAAAACTGGGGGCATATAAAACGAACTGTGCAACTGAGGAACTGTGGAAGTGAGGAACTGTGGAAGTGAGTAACTGTGGAAGTGAGGAACTGTGGAAGTGAGGAACTGTGGAACTGAGGAACTAGTGCAAGCGAATGATATTCATTAAAATCTCATGCTATGAATGCCATAAAGGAATTAACGTTCATTGTGATTGAGCTCCGTATTTTGGGGGGACAGCAGCATACAGGGGGTTGGCATAAGACCGCTGCTCTCATTACAATACAGGCAAAGACACACACAAACACACACACACACACACACTTGTGTCGCACAAATGGTGCCAGGACATTTGATTTCAATTTGCAAATTGTAAGTGAAAAGCGCAGATTTGCATGTCTGTGTGTGTGTGTGTGTGTGTGTGTGTGTGTGTGTGTGCGTGTGTGTGTGTGTGTGTGTGTGTGTGTGTGTGTGTGTGTGTGTGCGTGTGAGTGTGTGCGTTTATTATGATTTAAGTGAATGTTTGTGAATCAAGTTGCCATTGATCCCATTACAGATGATGGAACAAACGCTGCGTAAACAGACAACGACGCCTCGCAATCCCAATCCGAATACCAATACCAATACCAATACCAATCCCAATGCCAGCGAAGCGCCAAGCATATCGGGTGCAATGCCCAACAATTCCAATTCCAATAACGGAACTGGCACTGGCACTGGTAACAGGAACACGAGCAGCACCTCATCCTCATCCTCCACATCTACCGCCTCGTCAGCCACCTGCTCCGCGAATGCATCCAGCATCGTTGCCAAGCAACGTCCGCCTCCGCTTAAAACGGCAACGACAACCGTAACAACGACACTGGTCAGCAGCAATGAGGGTGGCCAGCCATTGCCGAATGCATCAGTCACCGGTGGTGTTGCCGGCGGTGCTGGCGGTGGCAACTATCGCGGTGCTGCCACATTAACGACACCATCAACGCCACGCATCGAGCTGAGCCGCGCATCCAGCTCATCGCACCACGAGGAGGACAGTCGCGAGAGCAGTCCGGAGAACGTTTTCGAGCAGGTAAGGCGACTTAGTTGCTCCTTCTAATCGATGTCCGGCTTAGTGGCTAGTAGCTTGGTTTTTAGAGCAGCGACACTGCCTTTCAAACACCCAGCCACAACAACAACAGCAACCACAGCCACAACAGCCACAACAACAACAGCAACTACCAGAACAATGACAAAAGCAACAAAAATATTACATTTAACTTTGGCCTGCCAATGCTTTTTATGCCCTTGCAGCCAATTACTAATCAAAGCCAGGCTAGAATTGCATTTACCATGTGAATAATCAGCTCAGCTAAAGGAATATTCCATCGATATTTGATATTTGATATTGTAGTCTGATGAAGATCAAATTTATATACCTGTCTGATCCGAATCAAAATTGAGTACACAACAGATTTCGTCATATTACCTATAATATGATATTCTGATAAAGTTATTGTTATTAATCTATTGAATGTCAACTAAAGTCAATCGACACAAAATCTATAAAAATCAGAATATTATAAAAAAAATAAATTTAAAAAGAAATTCAAAATTAAATTGAAATTGAAAAAAAATGTCTAAGAAATATTCCAAAGATTTTCTGATGTTCCTGGTAAACTGCAAGGGTATAAAGAAGAAGAAGAAGAAGAACTAGTCCAACCACAACAGCAAAATCTCGAACACCGCACGACGTTGACGTTGACGTCGCCGTCGACGTTGACGTTGACGTCACAATCGCCGTCGCAGTTGCAGTCGACGTCGCATTTAATGAATCATTTTGTGCTAATTATTTGTACTTTGCTCTTGTTTTTTTCATTTCTTTCTAACTCTCTTTTTCTGCGTAACTCTCTCCCTCTCTCACACTCTCTCTCTCTCTCTCTCTCTGTCTCTCTCTCTGTCTGTCTATTTCCTGTATGTGTCGCTTCTGCCAATGCACATGCACACCGAACTTTACAACACACGCACACACACATTCACACACACACCTCAATCACCACCGATCCTAATCCCAATCCCAACCCCAAATCCAATCCCAATCCCAATCCCGATACCAATCCAACCAATCCAACCAATCCTCCCATGCAATGCACAATAATTGGCTGTTGATTTGTTGATTTCCTTTTTCATTTGTGTTTATCTTCCTGTGCTCTGTGCTCTGCGCCTACACCAACACATCCATTGCTTCTCCGGCAAACCGCATGCTTCCCCCACCCCCCGCCTTAAACTTAACTTGCTAAAAATGTCTATGGAATTCTATGTGTGTGTGTGTGTGTGTGTGTGTGTGTGTGTGTGTGTGTGTGGTGGTGTGTATTGGGTGGTCAATGTGTTTAACTAATGCTATGAAGGTCGGCACTGGCACCCTACAGGAAACCATTGGTCTCGGTTTTCGAGAGGAGGGCGCCTTGGAGTTGCGCAGCTCAACAGAAGAGCTCTACTTTATGGATCCAGAGCAGAAGAAAGAGGAGCAGGAGCGCCAGCAGCAGCAGCAGCAACAACAGCAGCAGCAACAACAACAACAACAGGTGAGTGTGGTTGGGGATGGACCGCAGTGCCAAAAGGGCTGGCTCCCCGAAAGAATGGATTATTATGCCAGCTAACTGCTAGTTAATTGAAGGCCATAAGACTAGAAACATATTATTTTGTTATCGATAATGCTTAAACTCGGCTTAAAACCACTTCTGGCTTAGCAAACTCAACTATTTAGTCACCTAGTCACCAGCTGGTTGCACTAAAGCAATGTAAGTTTTTAGGGATTGTTGACATTTTTATACTGATATTAAATACTGTTCTGATATTAGCTCAGGACGTGCTTTAGTTGATGCCAGTCAAAGAGTTATTTAATTTGCTGTGTTTAAATTACAATTTGAATATTGTTAGAATACATCGAATAAAATCACTGCACTAGTTGTTTGTGAACAGGGTTTCTGCCCAATGGCCGTGATGCCATAATTAAATTGTTGCCCCATCCCATCCACTTACTTAAATTCCTATTGCATAAAACCCGGCAAGTTGTGGTTGTGCCACAGACAACAGCAAGAATAATAAAAATAGTTTCTGCAGTTGCCAAGGACACAATCAGCTAAAAACAGAAGAGCGAAAAAGGGGGGCGAATTTGAAAATTGACAGAACGGAAATTAAAATACTTAACATGGCATTGAGGTGCCCAAAGAGAACTCAACAGCAGCAGCAACAGCAGCAGCAACAGTGGCAGCCACAGCGGCAGCAAAATGAATTAAAATCAACAACAAAGTTAAATTAAAAATGATGCACGGTGCACTTAAAAATGCAGTTCCACTTCCACTGGCTGTAGCAGTTGCCAGTGACAGCGTCAAGCGGATGTCGCAAAGTCAAAAAACGCCACTCCCGCTGCTGCCGGCCGCCGAGTGGGTGGCAACTGACTGGCGACTTTTGGTTTGTTTAGCGTTTACCTGGAAAAACAACTGGCGACTGCAGCTGACGCAAGTGCTGTGCAAACAAACAAGCATACTTTGCAGCCATCAGCTGACAAATGCAGCAAGGATATTTACAAATAGCAGCAGCAGAAATAGCAGCATTAGCAGTAATAGCAGCAATATTATTAGTCAAATGAGCATGCACGACTAACAAATGCCCTATTTCATTTACAAGCGCTGTAATAATAAGGCACAAGTACAACTGAAAGGGCGGCTTCCGAATTGCTCATTGCCTCGGCCTTCGAAATTATCTTATAGCTATCTACAATTATCGTTATCCTACTTAGGACATTATCTAGACTGGTGCCGCGTACGTGTCTGTTCACGTCTTTATATATCTTCTCGATAAGAATCATCCTTGATTATCCTTACCATTCGAAGATTGAACATGCCTCTTAACCATAAATGACTCAACTCAAGCATGCATTGCTAAATTAATTATCTGATTTGAAACTGATCAAGTAAGTTAACAGACCCTTAACAAGTTCGCCCAATTTAGTTTATCTACTTGTGTCATTCAAATATTTTGAATGCATTTTTGAAAAATTAGAATAAAATATAAAAAATATATAAAACTATATACAAATATATATATTTATGCTCAGCACTGCAATATGTATTCCAAAAAGAAATCTGCTCGTCTTGCTTCAATATGTTTGCAATCGCAGATTAAGTTAAAATTACTGGATTCAAAATTCAATGGAGTCAAGAATAAACGAACTTGATTTAAAAAAAAAAACACTTTCTTGTCTGCCGACTTCTGATAACCTTTTTACTCTATATATTTTTCGCTTTGTTGTCCCGGAGTAAAACGATTTCGAATAGAGTTGATTAAGTTTCCAGCTGTCTTTTCCCTTTCAATTGATTCTCTGCAACAACAGGGTGAACGAAAGGGCTTGCAACTTGTTGCATACAGATCCAGAAGCAATTTCTATTTATTTCCGTGTTCCGCTTGGGAGCAGAAGGAGAAGAGAGATAGCTGGCAAGGGAAAAGGACAAAGCGTGATTGGAATAAACGGAGAACGGAACGGAAAGCGACCAATTGCCAGCGAGCCTATTAATTGAAATATCAGCAAAGTGGCAACGCTGTCAATAGCAGAGCATCCGCATATTGTTGTTGCTCGTTGCTCGTTGCTTTTTGGTGTTGGTTGTTGTTTTTTCGTGTGGAAATAATCAACAACAAAAAATGTTTTACCAACTGCGACAGCAGTCGTTGCAGGAAACTTTACTTAATTAATTAAAGCTGCCAACAAAAGTTGTCCTGCGCCCATCGAGTCCTCTTTGTGCCATGGACAGGCTATACTATCCAATACTATCCAACTGCAATTTAAAAGTTTCATTTAACGCAGCAGCTCAACTTTGTCCAAGTACATAAAACTTGTGCTAAAATCTAATGAATAACTACGATAATTATTTAGTGGAACTTTTATCAATTGGAAGCCCAACAAGGCTTTAAGAAAATGTGTTTTAAAGAATTCAAGAATTCAACAAGAATTGTTGATTAAATTGGTAAAATATCTTTATTATGTATCTTAACTTAAAACTCCTCCAAACCGATTCGAAGTGTTGTAATATGTTTCTATAATTGAAATCATATCTCTTTTTCAATTTGCAACCAATATCTAAGTACCCAAAAGAGATATTTGTCTATAAGTTCAATATATCGTTTATATACATTAGCATTTTATTTTATTTAGGTCGAGACCTTTTGGGTGTAAATCCTATAATTCGATTTGTAAATGACTAGATAAATTAATAAGTATCTCGTCAATTGTCGACTTGCAACTTGTCGCGAGGAATTTTCGATTTCATGTGGATTTTAGATGTCAGCATGGTAATTGTCATTGTCATCATTCTGATCAATAAACCTTGAAATTTGTAAATGGCTATTATACACATAATATATGCAAATCGAGCGTCCTACGTCGCTTTAATTTTAATTAAATATTGAAGACAAAGCAGCACTTGTAATTCTTCCATTTAAGGCCCATTACACTGCACAACGAACATTCAAATTGATTTATTGGTGTCTATTATTACGTGCACTCACATTTTGCACACGCCCTGCAGCAGAGGTGCACGTATCCATACGCCCCATTTAAAAATCCATTAAGCTCGATAAACCTGTAATCAAATGAATTATACCATATGTTTTATTCGACACCACTATGCCTACCTCTCTCTCACTGCCACCTTGTCTCTTGATATGTCTGTTGCCCCATGGAACCTCTGAACCAACCGACCAACCAACTCCATGGAATAAATGAAAGTGTTTGAACGCCTCGGGGCTGCAAGGTTCGGGTCGGGGTCTGGGTCTGGATCTGGGTCTGGGTCTGGGTCTGGGTCTGGCTCTGACTGACTGCAATTGACATGCAGAGTGAAAGACAAAGAATGTGCTTCATATTGACGCGTGATGTAGTTTTTTGTGTCGCCAGCTTTTTCTGCTACTTCCCATTCACTTTTTATACCCTTTACCCATTCAAAATGCATGACGGGAATAAATTGTAGCTGCGCAAATGTATTTGACAGACACAAGGCGATAGGTACACAGACACAGTTCACACACAGAATATTTAAACTCCTTAAGAATTAAACTAAAAATAAAAACAGAAAATATTTCAAGTATTTCGCATACCAATTGATATCATAATATTTTCATTGCGGATTCTCAAAGACCCCCCCAAAAAAGGTCTTCTATGAAAGTCACAAGAATATCTGTGACTCTTTCAAATACTCATTTATTTTTATTTTACTTTATATATTTTATTTTAAGTAGAAAAATTCTTTAGGCACAGGGTATCTTTTAGGCGGGCACTTTCTCTTTTGGGGCACGGTCAAGGACTGTTCGCTTCAGCGAGGCCTCAAGTGACATTCGTCATTGTCGAACTATCTTCCGCTTAGTTAAGCATTGAATGATGTCCTCTCTCTTTCTCTCTCTCTCTCTCTCTCTGTCTATCTCTCTGTCTATCTCCCTCTCTCTCTCTCTCTCTGTCAATATTGATGTTACCCATTTTGATACAAATTTGTTGTCTTTTACATTTGTGCTCGTCCACTCACTGCTACTTGATGCCGCAGGCGAAGCGGACGTCGCCACACATCTTCAAATTTGATGACCACCAGAGCTATCTGCAGCAGCATCAGCGCAAGGATTCGGCCAGCTCTGAGGTGGCCGCCCTGCTCTGCATCTCTGGCCGGACCAGTCGCATCTCGAGCGTTGGCAGCCAAGGATCGGCGGTGAGTCGCCTCTCGGCTGTGTCGTGCGTGTCGCGGTCACCTTCGCCGCACCGGATGCTACTCGAGACATCGTTCTGCGGCCCCAAGCCAGTGGAGTGCACGGATGGGGCAATGAGTGGCGCCAGCAATGCCTCGACAGCGCCCAGTTCCGCTCAAAGCCTGGCCGAGGCAACGCTGGCCGTGGAGCAGCTGCTGTTGGCGCGGACCAAACACGATCCCACCCAAGCGGTGCTCGCCGAGGGCATACAAATGATGCAGTCACCCAGCGGCACAGCGGCCGCCCAACGTCGATCCAAGCCCAACACGCTGGCCAATGGTGATGGCAAGACACGCACCATTAGCAGCACCAGCACCAGCAGCACCAGCACCTCCATCAAACCCAGCTCGGGCGTTACGAGTGGGCAGCGGCGCAGCAACAAGAGTCCCGGCCAGATGGTTATTGGCAAGACGGCCAGCGGCACCGAATATATACGGATCAATCTGCGGCCGGATCACATGTACAGCGACAAGGGCATTGCGGCCAATGAGCGAGTTGTCGAGGCGCCCAATCAACTGACTCCCGTCTATTCAAAGTCGCAAACGCAATCGAAGCCAGCATCGCTCAGCTTGCAGGCGGGTGGATTGGATGAGCATCGTCTGACACCGACGGCGAGTCCGAAGCCGTCGCGTCATGGCCATGGACGGCATGGCAGTCGATCACCGTCGCCCGCTGCACCGGCGACAGCAACGGCGGTCGCCTCTGTCTCCCGCAAGAGTTCGTTCAGTTCGCTGTTTCGCCTGGGCAAGGATTCGCCGGATTCGCCAAGGGAGACGAGTCGATCGCGCAGCAAGAGCAAAGAGCGACCCTCAACGGCAATGGCAACGCTGAGCGGTGGCGGCGGCGGTGGCGGCGGTACCGCTGGAGGCGCCACCAGCTCACAGAATGTGACGCCCAGCAAACAGAAATCGGTGTTGGCCATTTTTAAGCCGGGCAAACGTGGCAGCAGCGCCGGCACCGATGGCACCAAAAGCTCCAAGAGCTCCTCGCCCATCGATGGCGGCGAGGGGCCACCACCGCCACCGCCCGTGCCCGGTTCCGGTTCCGGTGGTGGACGGAGTCGTACGCCGGCTGGCTCGCGACCCAATAGCCGGCTGAGGTACTACGATGAGCCCGTCGAGGGTTATATACATATACCCCTCCACACGCCGCCGGAGGAGCGCGAGGCACGCACTCTGCTCCAGGGCATACAGCAGCTGTCGGCGCCATCGCCACCGCCCATCGAGCAGCGTCCGAGCAGCTCCAGCACTTGCCGTGCCCCACTGACTGCAACCCAGCCGGCGCCAATCACTGCCAGCCAGCTGGCGGCGGCAGCGGCCGCCCTGCGTCCGGTGGGCCAGCAGCGGGTGAAGGTGGCGCAGCCCAATCTGGATGCCATACAAACGATTGAGGAGCGCACCTGGAGCCTGGAGGTGCAGCGCAACAGCAGCACGCTGGCATCGCAAGAGACGCTCGAATCAGTTAGCTCCGTGGTAAGTGCACGTGCCGCCAATCTAGCTCAGGTGGTGACCAGCGAGCACGTGGCGATGGCGATGCCAGTGGCGATGCCACCGATGGCGATGGCAGTGGCAGATGTGGAGCATGGTCGGGAAAATGGTCTGGCCGAAATGCAGCGACTGCCGTCGGTGGACAGCAATCAAAGCGCCTGTGAGCCGCGCCTGGTCCAAACGGTGGCCACCGTCAATGCGCCCATCGAGGATCCCGTGGCCAAGGAGCGTCGCCGTCTGCTTTTCGCCACACGCCTCGGCTCCGGCAGTCAGGAGCAGATCTTCTCCACACAGTTCAGCATCTCGAAGACGGAGAGCCAGTCCAGCCAGCTGTCCGAGCAGGTGCAGCTGCCCGACTCCGGTTCCACTGCCTCCGATTGCACCACAGATGGACTGCAGCGTCAGAGTACGGTGATTAGGCGTCCAGATACAGCAGCAGCATCCGCTGCAGCTGCAGCTGCAGCACCAGCACCAGCACCGCCTACCCCACCAGTACCACCTGCACCACCAGCAGCAACACCGACACAAGCACCAGCACAAGCAGCAGCACCCTCCAGCTCTGAGGAGGAGCAAGCGGCCATTTTTATTAGCACCGCTGTTGTGATGCGCTCAAAGCACAAGTCCTGCTCCAATTCCGAGGAAGAAGGTGCAACAGCCACGCGTGCAACGCCACCAACTGCCCCAACCGCAGCAGCAGCTGCAGTAGCAGTGGCAGCAGCACAGGCCGCCGATGTGCGTCATTCGCGCTACCTCGAGAACTTCGATGTGCGCAAAAAGTATCACGAGAACGTGACCGTGACCGGCAGCGTGACTGGCAGCGTGACTGGAGGGAACGTGACTGGGAGCGTGACCGAGAGAGCGATGACTGGCAGCGCGACAGGCAGTGTGCCACGCAAGCCGAAGCGCCAGAGCGTGCTGGATGCGAAGCGTAAGTAGTTGTCATCAACTCCAATCCAATCCACTCCGCACCACCACAACCAATCGAGTGCCACAATTGCCACATCGTTAAATTGCGTAAGATCAAAATCGAGTTGCGAAAGGATCGAAAGATCGAAATCCATATCCATTATCCATTATGAAAGTGAGTCTCAAAACAAAAACAAAAACAGAAACAGAAAAGTACAAAAATTAAAAAGTAAAAAGTAAAAAGTTGGTTAGATCAAAACTTGATTGATTCCATTCTGATTGGAGTCCAGTTTCTGCAGTGTCTGAAAGAACAGTGTTGAGTAACGTGAACAGGTAAACTTTAGCTACATATTACGATTACAGCACTGATTGAGATGAATATATTATTGAAATGCTGTCTGGGATTAATGGATTAAATCTTTTCACGTCACTTTTCGCAGCAGCCGGCAGCGCATTGGCCGAGAGGGAAATGCAAGCGGAACAACAACTGGAATTGGAACAGGAACCGGATAAGTTCGAGGAGCTGGATGCATTGACGCCACCGCCGCACGGTGAGCGCTCGGAGCGCCATTCGACAGATGATCACGAGCCGATTGAGTCGTCGGAGAGCGAACGGGACTCGGATATGGCGGGCAGCTCATCGATGGCGACAGCGGTGCCGATGGGTGTGCCGGAGGCAAAGCGTCATCATTTCCCTCGCAACGTATGCCTGATCGAGGAGCACGAGAGCACCGGCCTCGTCTCACAGGAGTCCTTCGACGATGAGCTGCCCTACATACCGACAACGCTGCCCGAGGAGCGTGCCCAGGGTGTGCCTTTGATCCCAATGAAGGAGCGCGCCAATATGGAGCTGAAGACATGTCCCGTCGACCGGCCACGCTCCACAACGCCGCTAAATCCCTCCCACCTGGAGGAGTACTGTACGGGCATTATGACGCCACAGGAGTCGCCGCATGCTGGCCAAGATGTGGACCCGGCTGTCGCAAGCGCTGGTCTTGTGCGCGGCGAGAAATTGCGCATCAGTTTGCCGCGCAAGGAGTCAGCGATCAAGGATAAGACGCAGGCCACCAAATCGCCGAGACGCATCTCGAATGCCAGCGGCAAATCCTGGTTCGAGTTCGCCGAGGAGGGACTACGTGCCAACAATCTGGAGCGCAAGGACTCCAACAAACAGCTGCTGCCGCCCGCTGCGACCACAGCAACCAGTGCAACCACAGCAACGACAGCGACCACCTCAGTTACGGCAAGTGCACCACTTGCTGTGGCCAGCGCACCACCAGCTGGCGGCCAGCCGCATAGCATGCCAGCCAGTTTGGAGGAGCCCAAAGCCAAATCTTCCACACAGCGCAAACTCTCCGGCCACTGGATCGACTTTGAAAACATTCCAGAGAAACGGAAGCCTGCCAAGCGGATAACCACGCTGCCCAAGGAGACAATAAGCACCACAACCACAGCGGCAATTTCGAGTGCAGCCTCCTCGGGCTCTGGCTGTGGCAGTGCACATCGTACCTCGTCCAGTCACTCGCATGCCCATCACAGCCATCATCATCATCATCATCATCATCAGCAGCAGCAACAGCAACAGCAGCGCCAGGATGGCGGCGCCATGTCAGCAACATCTGGCGACAAGCTGCACTACAACTATGTGAAGCCCGAGGATTGCCAGTGCGAGTGCCACGAGGCGGAACGTGGTGAATCCTCAGCTGCCACCACAATCACCGTGGACAAGGATAAGGATACCAGCACTGGCACTGGCACCGGCACTGGCACTGAAACCGGCAGCGATTCACTCGCTTCGGTTGAGCTGCTGCAGCAGGGCGAGGATATGCTGCCGCTGCTCGAACCCGAAACGCATGCGGACAACAGGTAACAGTCAAGCACCCAATTATCGATTATTACTGATCCTCTCCTTGCAATTCCTTGCAGGGTCTACACAGATGAGCCACCATCGCCTCCGGTGCGACACAGCAACAAGAGCGCTGCACAAAGAGTAAGTTGCGTCGACAACCAAGCAGAGATAGAGAGGGAAAGGCAGAGAGAGAGAGAGGGAGAGACAGAGAGAGAGAGAGAGAGAGAGAGAGAGAGAGAGAGAGAGAGAGAGAGAGTGAGAGAGAGAGAGATAGATTCATTCGTCTAGCACACCCAGTAGGGGTATCTCTCCTAAGAATCATTTAGTTTCTACACCCTTGTAGTTAGTTGGAGTAGTTCCATTCCAGAGATAATACGTGGTCTAATTTCTAAAAATATTGATTACAATTGAGGAGCTGAAGCGTTTACAAAAGGCATATGCAAGTGAACAAAATATAGCCCAAAAAAAAGTAATGAAAGCTTCAAATGTTTCCAAATCCAAATTCCAACTCCTTCCTAAATGAGCAATCGGATCAAGTAAATTTATATACACTCTCTCTCTCTCTCTCTCTCTCTCTCTCTATCTCTTTATCTCTCTCTTCAGCTGTTTAAATCATGTTCAATCATAACACTCAAATGATGTTTCTCTTTCTTTTGCATGTCCACTCAGTCGGAGGAGTTTCCACGTCGCGACGCTTCCTCCAGTTCCAGAAATCGCAAGTTTCCCGATAGAAAGTAAAATGTTTTTTTTTTTGTTATTTTTGTTGTGATTTCTAGTTTTTTTTTTGTTGACCTACATAACTATTGCATCTTCAGGGTAGCTAAGAAACAAAAAAATTGTCTCTATAAGTCGAGCAAAAGGCTACGAAAAGTCCTTGGGTTTATATCCTTAATGTATGTACCTCAAGCAGTGCGGTTGTTAAAATATATGAAAAAAAATAAAACAAAAAAAAAAAAAGAAGAAAATTTGACAAGCGCCTCATCGATATTCAGATGAAACGAGTATTTCCTTTCGATTCGATTTCGATTAGCTAAATATACTTATTATCGATAACATGAATTAAATAATATACTTATATATATATATATATATGTAACTAGGATAACTTTTTGATAGCAACAATTAACTCATATTTAGCATATACCTAGTGGATTATGTATGTATACACTATATAAGCCCCACCCCCTGCCCCTGCCCCCTGCCCCATCATTCCACTCGCTCGCTCACCCCTCCCATTTAGCCAAGTGCAACTGCTTTTCGGAGGCTGATTCGCTGACAAATTCGATGTGATCTTGAAAATGTTATGATTTATAGTACCTACTATATGTATGTGAATTATGATAAACTGATAGCTGATAGCTGATAACTGATAACTGATAACTGATAACTGATAAAAGCAATCTGTTGTATCTGTGTATCTGTATCTGTGTATCTGTATCTGTATCTATAAACTGTAACTGTAACTGCAACTTGTCAGATCCTAACACATAAGTCGCTTAGTATATATATATACAAATACATATGAATTGTGTAGTTCTTATCTACTACCTAAAGTAGCTCAGACAATTAACTTAATTCTGTTAAAGCTCAACAAACAAAGAAACAAAGAAACAGTTGCATCATTAGTCAGCGGTGGGTGCGAAACAAACTCGATAAGCAAATACGTCAAGCAACAAATATCATATATATATATACATATATATATATATATATGATAAATGGATATAACCTAATAACATGTCTGAAGACTGACAAACTGACAAACTGGTAACCTTTTTAGCATCTATCTGTGTACTTTATAACCGCCCACCAAATAAGAAGAAGATGAAGTTATCGCCTGTTGCCTGTTGCATGTTGCCTGCTGCATGTTGCCCGCTGCCTGCTGTCTGCTGCATTCTGCATTCTGCATTTGTGTGGCAAGCCTGGTCAGCATTGTTGTAGCCACCATTATTATATAATGTATGTAATGCTTCGGAATTCAGAATTCAGAATTCGGAATTATGTAATCGTAATCGTAAATAGCCAGCAAACTGCCAGCATTTTTAGTTTGCTTCGTTTTTCTTGTTTTTTGTTCTAGCAAATTGAAACTAGTTTCCCACACACACACACAACACACACACACACACAATCCAAGCGGCAGGTAGAAGAAACATGTTTAAGCGAACGAATATCGAGTACAGCCCAAATGTCATTAAAAACATATATATAAATTAAAGAAAATGAATAAAGAAAATGAATGAAAAATATAAAGATAAAGATAAAGATAAAGATGAAAAATCACACTTTAGCTAGGGTTTAAATACCAAACTGATTGATATTAGCGCAACGGACATTCATTTAATTGAAGAAAAATAATGAAAAAAAAAAAGGAATAATAATTCATAGGTAAATTATACAACAACTAAATACACATACACAAAAATCCAAACGAAAAAAAAAAAACAAACAAACAAAATAACAATATAATAAATGAAAAAACCTAAGAAAAGAAGAAGATTACGACATTAAAAATGTGCTAAAAATGATTATGAAACGCAATAAAAGTGAGTTTGAGTAGTTTTTAGGCACTAAAAATTCCCATTTACAATATTTGTATAATTCTTATGACAACATGAAGAGAGACAGAGAGAAAGAGAGATATAGAAAAGATAGAGAGAGAGAGAGAGAG
This sequence comes from Drosophila grimshawi, assembly GCF_018153295.1. Taxonomy (NCBI): domain Eukaryota; kingdom Metazoa; phylum Arthropoda; class Insecta; order Diptera; family Drosophilidae; genus Drosophila; species Drosophila grimshawi. Next base: position 13,838,324 of record NW_025063692.1, on the reverse strand, counting down.
AGTGTGTTTGTTTCTATACTTTCTCTTTTAGTAGATCCTGAACTTAAAAGACCTAAAGACAAATAAGCACAAAACTTGCACTTCAACTAATAATAAAAATAATAATACTATTAAATAAATTCTTCAGATTATATAAGAAATTATGCAAAATGTTACAAATTTGTACAATAATTTCAACACTATATTATATTGTATTGTATTGTACAACTATAAAAAAAAAAAACAACAAAAAAAAAACGAAAAAAAAAAAACAGAAACCATTTATATAGATTCCTTTCAATTTTCGACACTTCTTTTTCGGGATACCGTTATTAATGCTTCACACGTTTATATACATATGTATGTACTTATATAAAACTGATATTAATTTTTTTTTGTGAGCTTTTTTATTGTAAAATCTAATCAGAAAACCTAAGAACACTGGTAAAAGAAATCCAATACGAATACAAAGAGCAAAACTGTTGTTGAAAAAAATGCATTTAAGTAAAGAAAAAGTTAAAGTTTAATAAACAAAAACCAAAAAAAAAAAAAGATCTTCAATTGTTACAACAAAAAAAAAACAAATAAAATAAAAATAAAATAAAACTTTAAACATTCATATACATATACATATATACAAAAAACAAAATAAACAAAAACAAAACAAAAGAATTCAATGAACAAAGTACGATTGACGAGTTTATGCACTTTCATTATTTAACAACAATTCATACAAAACAAAAAAAAAACAACAAACAAAGAGAAAACCAAAAGAAACAAACATTGATTGAAAATTATTCATTAAAGTGGAAAAAGAAAAAATAAAAAAATAAAAAAAAAATAAAAACAAAACAAAGCATATTTAAACAAATGCGTATGTGGACTTTTTTTTATTATTAATTTGAACTTGGAACGGGAACTGAGCCAAGTCGAAGACTAAATCCATTTATATTTACATTTGCATTAGGATCCGGGGCAAGGGAGGCAAGGCGGCAGGTAAGGCATGTTCAGTGCAACTGATAAGCTGATTGGCATTCGTATCTAGAGACCCGCATTAATTGCCAGCGATTACAATTAGAATGTTTGTAAATGAATTTGGCAATCGCATTCACGTTGCCAATTTGTCATGATTACGCCGAAGTTGGTCGCGCATTAAGTGAACTAAGTCACAGTTTGCCAGTTTGGCAAATCAGTGCAGTTATGCAACCAGCAATCAACAGAAGTGAGAGCATGCAACACGTTGCCAAAACAACATCGTGACAACATCCCATTTGCAGCACAAGGAACACTGGCAACGGCATCGTGTAAACATTCAAGTAGCCACAACTGACCCGCACAACAGCGCAAGCGCGCTCTCTTCTCGCCTCCACGCGCTCGCTCGCTCTTGCGCTCTCTGGCATTAAAGTGCCATCTGGCGTTATGTGTGTGCACTATGCACTATGTGTATCGTAAATGCATTTGGTAATAAGTAAAACATTCACTTTTTCGACACACCAATGAAACAGAGAGAGAGAGAGAGCTGCAGGTGTGCGACTCATTTTGAGCGTTTCCACTGTGCACGTATACAAAATGATCACGTGATGTATCGCGAACATATGATATTAGTATTATGATAAGTGAAGTTAGTTCACTTGATAAACACATATTAAATGCCTCGCCAAGGCTAGCAGGAAATGTATAAATTTGCTAAAATTTTCTCATGTTGTGCATTTGTATATGAAATTATGTTATAGTTATTTTCATACGGAAGCATTCATGAAACGATATTGATAATCAATATCGTATACTTCAAAGTATAAACATCCCCAATTGCATGTGACCCCACCCTCCACAAACAAACCGTTGAAAACAGAAAAACCGAAGAAAAAAAGACGCGCACTCCCTCCCTCTCTCTCTCTCCCTCTCTCTCTCGCTCTCTCTCTCTCACACACAGATGCAGAGACAAAAACTGATGGGCGCACACACAAATGTGCGCTGGTGACGTCACATGAGAGCGAAAGCCGCTCTCTCTCTCTTTTTTATTGCTTGACACGCTCTGTGGCAGCAGACCTCGTGAAATCTGCAACGTTCATTATAACTACAATTCATTTACAAATCAGCAGTGGCACTGCAGAGACGTACACCGCTCGCCTCAAAAGTTGTTAACAAGCAATACAAAAAATTAATAAAGTGACCGAAATTCGAGTCGAATTGAGTTGCATTGTGAAATGCAGAAACGAAGATAAAGTGGTAAACAGAACAATTAGAAACTTCTGGAATAACGAGAAAGAGAAGTCAAAAGGAACTGTGTTGATTGGAAAACCGAATAGTTTTTTTTTTGTATCGAATTTTTTTTGATTGTGCTTGCCGTGTGCATTAAAAACAATAACAACAAGAAGAAGAAGCAAAACAGCAACAAAATGGCTTTCATGATGCCAGTGATGAAGAACAACTACGATATCTACAAGGATACGCGTGGACGCTCGCGCAAAACATCCGAGTGCTCCAATGCGAGTAGCAGCAACAACGGAACCACAACGCTGGCCACCGCTTTGGGTACACCTGCTGGTGGTGCTGGTCAGTCGTCGTCGTCGTCGCATCAGCAGCGGCGTCGCAAGGTGTCCGAATGCAAATCGGAGAGTTTTGCAGTGTCGCCGTCGCATGGACAGTTGGGGGGCGGTCATAGGATGCAGATGCAGCGTTGCCACAGTTCGCGAGGGTTTACGCGGAACGCGTCACGCAGCTCGCATAACGGTTCCATGCTGCAAATGCAAATGGTGTCGCCAACGCGTTCCAGTCCGCCCAGCCGGACACAGACCGCCTCTGCGCTGGAACGTCAGGCCGCTGCGCATGTTGCAGCGCAGTCGGCAGCGGCGCAACAGCAGCAGCAGCAACGATCGGAGCAGAGCAGCAACGATTATACCAAATTTCATTTGCGTCTGGTTGACAAATTGCGCAAGTCCTTTCGCAAGGACAGCGGCAAGCGGTCATGAGAACACGTCACACACCCAAGCAAAAACAACAGCAGCAGCAGCAACAACAATAACAACAACAACATTAATGGCTGGATGGAGTGCAGCGAAGCTGACAGCACACGCCTACAGCTGCAGCAACGCTCCGACGTCGGCGTCGTCCGCCGCTTAGGTCGCCGCTTCAAGCGCTGCTGCCAGGCTTTCGGCGCAGCCGCAATCGCAGCTGGCGCCGACGCTGCTGCATCGGCAACGGCATCTGAGCTGGACTTCAACGCTGGCAGCGGCGACAGCTCGGAACAGCTTACCGCCGTCAGTCCTTATGCCATGCGTCGCTGTCGGCGTCGCTGCAGTAGCAGTGGCAGTGGCGGCGGCGGCGGCGCCAGCAGCAGCAGCATCAACCGACTGAAGCTGCGACTGCGCCGCACAACGTCGTCGCCGGGCTAAGTGCGCAGCGCAGGCTTGCGCTGTGCAGCGTTGCATGGAATATGACCAAAATCGAATTGGAAAATTCAAGCGGAATTTCGAATATATGCGAAATGCTTGGAATGCGAATGCAAATGCGAATGCGAATGCAGCTGTAAAGGCAGACGATGAAGAAGAAGAGCGTTGCCAGATGTTGTGTCGATGTTAAACTGGGTCGATGCAGCTAAAGCAAAAAAGAGACCAACGGCGGCTAAGCGAGGGCAGAAGCAGCGGACAGTGGAAGAAGTGCTCATGCGGATGTGGTGGGGAGTGGGGGAGCGTGTTGAATAAGTTGGCAGCTGTTTGCAATATATTTTTGGGCTTTATTTTTAATTTGTAATTTTAACAAGTTTTCCTTTTAATTTATACATGCATCAAATATAAAATATTAGTCAACCATTTCTCTTCTTTACACACAAACATACATATATATACATATATATATATATATTTACATATATTTACATTTTCATAGGTATGTATGTATGTGCTTAACGTTCGTGAAACAGTGAAAAAAGGCTTCCACACAAGCACACACACACAGATAGTATATAGTATAGACTCAGACTCATGAGAAACCATAAAAGAAACAACCAACAAAGCTTAGTGTATTAAGCATAACGGTTTCGCCACAAACGGGAAACAAAAACAAAACAAACGAGACAAAATTGCAACTGCCAATTGCATTGTACAATAACAAGAACATAACACAATAAAACACAAAAAAAGAAAAAAATTACTAGCAAAAGACACTAAAAATAAACACAAGAATTTGCTAAAAAGAAACGAAACGTTGCAAAAGAAACACAAAGTTTAAATTTAAGCGCAATTAAATGACAATATATGTATATGTATATTTATTTATATAACATTATTTATATATATATATATATGTATTTACTTACAATTGTGAGCGAAAACAAAACAAACCTGAGCTGATATAAAAAAAAACAGACTTGACAAAATATATTATATAATGTTAAACATAATATTTGGTACGTTATAAATGCCATACAAGTGTACCTATACATACGTGTTATCACGTGTTATATATTTTTATTATTATCATTAGTATTATTATTTTTGTATTTTATTTTATTTTTTTTGCCTTTAATATACAATGGATTTATGCAAGTGCTTTGATTTTCTTAGTAATTAGTTTTTAATTTTGTTTAACATTAAACACAAAGAAAAAAGAACCAAATAAAGGAAATCGTTAAAAAACAAATGAATATATAAAATACAAATTTAGTTACTTCTTTGGATATGGGGCAAGAGTAGAGCGAGATAGAGAGAGAGAGAGAGCGAGACGAGAAAAGATTGAGTGATTCTATGCCAAATGCGCAGAAAAATGCATTGGGCGCCAGCCGGTCACAACTACGTATATACATAGTATACATATATATGTATATATAAACACTTATATATATATATATATATATATATATATATGCTTGAACCACCTTTTTGGGTGTGTTCAACTTGGACGCGCATTAGTCGCTTTTTAATGCGAAAGAAATTGCATGCGGAAGAGGAAGGGCTGCCAGGAAATCAATAGGAATGATGATGATGACAATAGAAATACAAATACAAATAAGAGTGGTAATCTGTTATCTACACACACACACACACATATGTGTGTGAACGTGTGTATATGCAATATCCTGTATGGCTGAGTAATATTTGTATACCCTGTACTTAATGCGTGCAGAGTAAAACGGGTATGCTGAAAAAGTATTTCATGGAAAGAGGGAAGCAACTGCGAATTAATTAAATTATATATTCACGATCAGCATCAACTAGACAAATTCAAACAAGATCGGATGAGAAACAGGCGAGTTATAGTCAAAAATATATTCTCTTAAAGTGATCTCTTTACTATCAGCGTAAATATGTTTTTGCGTGTGTGTGTATTATGCAGTTATTCTTCATTATCTGCGATTGCCTGTACGTGTGTGTGTGTGTGTCTATCTATGTACGATTTTTTGTCGAGAGCCGGCGATTTCAATTCGGACTTGTGAATAAATAAATACGCTTCATTTCTATAAGAAATAAGAGCGCTTTCAGGCATGCTTACATTTGGGTCTGCAAAGCGTTTGAAGGGAAATTTGTGAATAAAATAAATGGAAAATACTTATCACTTAACTTGGAAATAATGTTCCGTTTTCCTTATGTCCTGCTGTGGATGATTGTTGCCTAAACATATACTGCACTTTAGGGTATCTTTTTAAAGCATGTAGTTAATATACATACATACAGATGTATAAACATATATATGTTGATTGTCTTGGCATTGACCTATGAAGCTGCGGAGCAGAAGTCTGATCTTGATAACAAACAATCATAAATACTTTTAAGCCTACATATTTTTATTAAATTTTTTAGTCAAGCAGCAGAGCTGCAGTTTGTTTGTGTCTTTTGTCCGGCATGGGAGAAACAAAGGTAAATATTTAGAATTTTAAAATATGGAATGATGCTAATGAATCGATTGATCATTATAATATTCAATTCAATACTTTGAAAATCCGAACCGAAGAGAAGAGCTTCGACAATATGCTCTTTAAGTTGTGTTCCCCAAAAGTGTTCCCAGCAGAGCCTTTGACTAAATGTGAATCTCTTAACATTTGCACTTCGGGCATTTGGAAAGAGTAGTTATATATATTATATAACAAGTAAACTGTGTGGTAAATCAATTATTAGTTTCTTAAGCAAATATTAACATTAAGCAGACGTAACAATTGTCATCAAATGAAATGAGTCGAAGCGTAATTCATACAAATTCCGAGAGATAAATTGATCTGAGTGTTGGACTTTGAGCAGGAATACGCTCACAATTTCCCATTAAGATACAGATGTACGAAAGAAACCCAACTAGTGGCGTAATTTTATGATTGTTATTGTTATTGCTATTGATATTTTGCTGTTGTCATTCAATTAGTCATGTGAAGAAGCTAAAATTGAATTCTTTATTTTTTAATACAGTTGCAAGTGCAATGCAGATATGGAAATAAAGCCCAATATATATATATATATACATGTATATGTATATATATTTGGACATGTGTAATTTGATTTGAAGTGCTTAGAGTATCTATTTTGCAGGTGCTTATCAGGGGACTCTCACTGGAATGGGTCAGTTCGAGGGCTTGCCATATTTCCACTTCACATGTTAATAAACATTGCTGGCTATCGCTGAAATTAGTTGGATATATGCGATGTTATGGACTCATAAGTGTCAACTCTTGATTTATAGGCGGGTTTTTTCTTTCTTATTGGTTCAATAAATTAAATTGAATGATTGATGGTAAGGATGGAAAGCACTACGCAGCGAAGTGACGCATTATAATTGTCAGATACTTTATATTATAAGGAAAGTGTGGCGTTTAAAGAGCTCTCTCTCCCTCTCTCTCTCTCTCTCTCTCTCCCTCTCTCTACAAACCACGAGTTTTATATTTATTATTATGATTATTATTATTATCGCCAGACAGTTCCTACGGTAGACGTATGATGCTTTGATAAAGTCGATTTTCACCAATTTATATTATATATTATATGTTTATGTACGCATTTATAGGGACGATGTGAATGTACCTCATATATCATCATATATGTTCACGACAGACCAATTTAACAATCAGTGAGAATCTTAAGAGAACGCCAATTGATCGACGTGTGCATCAATATAAAAGTGCGACTGGTTGCTTTTTGTCATGCTTCATCAAATCGAAGTGCCAAATCGAATGCGTCTGACGCAGTCCAGCAAATCCATTCGATGCAATAACATCTTATATGTTGTGTCATACACTGCACTGTGTAAATGTTGCTATAACTATAACTGTAACTGGAACTGTAACTGTTGCTCGTTCTGCTCGTTCGCAACATGCCCGACCCCATCCCACTATTCTTCCAATGACGTTTTCATATTTGCGCTTCTTCTTGTGTAATTTCGTTTTTCCTATCTCTCACCATCTCCAATTTTTTCTATCTTTCACTCACTGTCTCTCTCCCTCTCTCTCTCTCTCTCTCTCTCTCTCTCTCTCTCTCTGTCATTCTTTCTGTCTGACGCATGTCAAGCCAAGTAACAATTGGGCTGGCCTTGATACGCGCTAAGAATTGTAGCCTTTGTTTTTGTTATTGTTACATTTCAGTTGTTTCAATTCTATTTGCTAATTTACGACTCGGTCGAGGCCGTTTTCTCTTGCTCGCCACATTTTTGTGCTATTTGTATGTACATGCATGTATCCATGTACGTATGTGTGTGTAAGTGTGTATGTGTATGCATGTATGCATGTATACCCTGCGCCCATGAATTGATTAAACTAAGGTATTCTCAAGCAGTGCAAAAGTAACGTTCTAATGTAATTGAGTTCAATCGCTTCGGAATTGCATCTTCCACAAATTAGAATCTTTTATAAGGATTATCAAATGTTTAGATATGAATTATAATAATGGGAAAGCGGTGCTTTAATATTTTGTTTTGATTGCAGGGTATTCGCCAGCGAGTAAGTTAAGCTAGAGAGATTCTTATATGATTTTTCGATGCTTAGGCGAGGCAGCAATAAATGGCAACAGGTTTTCATTGAAACAGACAACAGACAACAACAACAACAACAACACTAACAATTTAAACCACCTCGCTCCTCCTCCCGCCACCCAACCCCAGCCCACTTCCTCCCCCTTACACCGTTGAGCAATCAATGTTACCCGCATGAATGAGTCGCGCGTGTTCCGTTCAATTCTCCAATTATGATTTGACAAACAATTTCTTGTTTTATCCCCTTCGATTTGGCCAGCATGAATAGCAATGTGACGTTAAAGGAAATTTGCCTTTGATACAGTTGACACAGAGGTTAAAGATACATTCCCCCTAGCACACACACACAGCTATTTACCTAGAGGTAAGCGACATTAGCGTTTATGCAAATGAGGTTTCTGCAGCTAGGACCCCGCGCTCCAATATTGAGACTTGGCTTGGTTGAGTTGAGTTGCGTTGAGTTGTTCGATTATCGTTAAGTTTAAATGCGCTCACCCCCTTCCCTCTCTCTCTCGCATTGTCACCCATTCGTAGTGCATGTGTATAATTAGTGTTGGCAAGCGCTTTTAATAAATGTCATTTCATTTCTTGCTCATGTGCATGTGCTTGCATGTGCATGCATGTGCATGCGTGTGTGTGTGTGTGTGTGTGCGTTAATCTAATTGCAGGCTGCAATTAAACGCAAATTGTTTATTATTTGTCTTTGCTGTCTGTTTTTGTGCTGTTGCAACAGCATGCAACACAAAGAAAACTGACTTGGAGCAGGCAGGCAAATTGCAATGGGTATATGTATGTACAATGTACTTAAGTGCATAGTACAGTTGGCCTGCATTGGACTGGTTTATTTTCGTCTCTTGCGTTTTGGCATCTTTATCGCATTGTTTACAGATCCGCTGAAGATCAAGGTGAACCGGTAGAGGAGGATAAGCGAGACTGTTGCCAAAACCAAATAAGAAAACAGCCACGAGTATCTCCCTGTCTCTTTCACTCTCTCTCTGTCTCTCTCTCTCTCTGTAAGTGTTTTGCATACAAATATTTTATTTTTAAGTTGCCACAAAATTTGCATTGACGTCACAGTTGTACAGCGCGTGGAGGGGGCAATGAGCGCAATGAGCAATGTTGCAAAACGCTAAAGGATGTCGATGTCGATGTGGATGTGGGTGTGGAGAAGTTGTGTTGACAAGCGTGTAATGGAGCCTTAGGCGTGGGCTCGGATGCTGCTCAAGGAATGAGCAAATTAACAAGCATCAACAACTAACTCAATAAGCGCACTTAAGTCTTAAGCCTGCCAAGACAGCATGGATTTAAAGAGGATGTGTTGGGAAACGTGCTCATTAAGCAGACCACTGAAAGCTTTTCATTTATTCACATACACATAACATGTCAATTTTGTAAAGATAATCTCAATAAATAGAATTATAAGTTTATTTATAAGTTTAATTTGATATATGTATATTGGGATTCATTTCAAGATAATACCTATACAGATACACGATGTACACGATGCAGCACATAGCAATTTTAAATAGTAACTATCTGATTAACCAATCGATGAATGAAAACTTGCATAAGTTGGTTGTAATCAATGTAATAAAAAAAAAAGAGCAGACATCTAAACTAAAGTTAATATTCCACATTTGAGTTGGTATTTTGTGTGTCTACGCCTATTGTTTGATTGTTCCTATATGACAGCTATATGATCCGGAGATTAGACAGAACGAAAAAGCTTTATTGAGATATGTTAAAATAGATTAGAGTCTGATCGATAACTACGCACAAATCATGATGTTAATGCTTGAGTTGGTCCCATTGCATTCTCACATCTTCTTGCTATGGAAAATTCCCAAAAACTTGTCGTGCAGCCCAAAATAAGGGTAAGGGCTCATTGAGAGCTCCATGGAAGTGTGGACGAAATAGTTCAGGCCTACGAGAGGGTTGCTTCATGAAATGCTCATCGATTTAACAACGCCTGCTTATCCTGACCTAGTCCAAGAATCACCACATGCGCAACTCTCGCTCGCTCTCTCTTTCTCTCTCTCTCTCTCGAGCTCTCCCTCTCTTGTTGCTCTCTCTCTCTCTCTGAGTCGTTGGGCAGGAGTTGGTACTGACGTAAACATGCGTAAACTCACGTCAGCCACAGCGACAACAATGTTGACAATGTTTGTCTGAACCATCAAAGATGACAAGTTGTCCTCGGCCTCTCTGTTGTTGGCCATGTTCATGCCCATGCCCATGTCCATGCCCATGTCCATGTCCATGTCGACCTTCTCGCCCCGTCCCCCTCACCCTTGACTCCGTCAAGAGCATTCAACTTTGGTTTCGCACGTTTTACGACTGTGCCGCTTATTGATTTTGTATATCAACGGATTTCCCTGTTATTCTTGACTTTCCTAAACATTTCTTCCAGCCATTCACCATGTCCCAAGCATTGTGTTAACAATTTATGTGTATTAATGATTTTGGCTACTCAATTTTGTGGCTATTGAGTGTGTGGCATTTACACAAGTCGAATATGCTAAGAACCTATAAAAACTAAATCAAATAAAGTTGAGTAAACATTTTTGCTTCAAATCGGATTGGATTTGTATTTCTGATACTCTGTAAATATGCAAATCAATAATAGGGGCATACTCAAGTGCTCAAATGTTCGAGACATCAATAAATTGTGAATAAATTCATATTCCCCGACTTAAATGTAATTAAAAGCTGAACGCTTAAGTAAATATTTTCAAATGACGCACAAGAATCAAGTATGCAGTTACTCGGTCCAAATATGTACATATGTATGTATATCATAATTTTCATATGAAAACAAGTAGCAATTACTAAACAATTCTAAGTTTTAAGGTAATTATAAATTACAAGTCAGCAGGGAGAATTTATTTACTTAATATCAACTAAAGTCAGTCGAAACACAAAAAGAAAAAAAAACAGAAAAATACAAAAAGTATAAATTTGATTTAATTAAAATAAAAATAAATAAATAATTTTAAGATTTATAAGATTAAGTTTATTTAGAAGCAAAAAGGGTCTATAAATTGTTGCATGGCTCGCGGAAAATCCAGAAGAAAACAAAAAAGCAATAAAAAATAACTCTTTAAGATCAAAGATGCTTCATTTTGCATAAACTTTTACCCACTTTCAATAGATTATTATATATGATACTCACATAACACTAAATCGGAATCTGTTTTTGAAATATAATTGTAAAAATGTTCACATTTAATACAAATACCTCAAATCGCATGCAATCAATATTTGTATTCGTTTGTAATTGAGATTAATTATTTGATTTTTGTTGCTGCTCTAACTTACATTAAGTGAAATGTTAAATTTGTTGTTTTTTTTTCTACTCGGGCATCGAATAAAGAGAGGAGTATATTGGCCAAGTCAATTTGAAATGCTGCAAGCCCTGCTCACCGACTGAGAAGTTGGTGTTAGATGAGGCGAAAGTGCGGAGTGGTTGGAGTCCAATTGAGAGAGCGTCGCCAGCGATGAAAACAAAACAAACAAGGCGTTGATGAAGAAGAACATCCGAATACGGAATGCAAGTAAAATTGCTTAACGGCAGCGTCGACGCTGCCACCGAAGCGAACAATAAACCACAACTAAAAGTACTGTAGTCGACTACGATTTACCCTGAACCCAGCTGTTAACTATTTTCAGTTTTATTGGAAAATTTCCATTTAAAAGCATTGCACCAAAATGTAAGCAGGTCTGCAAGCACGCTCTGCCGACAAACACGTGAATATTCATACATACATACATACATATATACGTACACGCAATCGTAACGGGGTAACGGGCTCCGCAGCATACACACAAAAACATATTGACGCTCGCGTCGTTTATCGTGCCATCTCTTTCTACCACATGCGCTCGCATATTTATGCATACAGAAAATGCTTGCGGCTGCTGATGGAAATGAGATCAATATGTTAATCTATTTTCGACTATAACTTGGGTGTTTCTTAACCGATCTTGATGAAATTTAGGCAGTTGATCAATAATATGCATATGTATATTCTGTATAAATTAAAAGATGCTGCCTTTGAAATTGTAGCATTTATTGCAATCGGAAATTTAAATGTATCGATAATCGAGCAACGAAGGCAATTGTTGATAAAAATAAAGCAAACTAGAACTACGCCTCGTATACGAGAACCTGTATGCCAAATTTGAAGTCTCTAGCTCTAATAGTCTCTGAGATCTGCGTGTTCATACCGACGGACAGACGGACATGACTATATCGACTCGCCTGTTGACGCTGATCAAGAATATATATACTTTATGGGGTCGGAAATGCTCCCTTCTGCCTGTTACATACATTTGCACGAAACCATTATACCCTTTTTACCCATTTGTAATGTGTTCAGGGTATAAAAAGTGCTCTAAAGTGAAAGTTGAAAACTAAAACAAAATTCAAGAGAAGAAAAAGAAATTAAAGCCAACAATCAACAGCTGAAATGGGAATGACGGGCAGCGGCCGTTGCGGCTTCTATAGTTATGTTCGCTTTGCCGACGTTGACTGCGACTGCGACTGCGACGGTGACTGCGACTGCGACTCTGACGCCTGCATATGCACTAAGTTATGTTAATAACAGACGCTAGCTGCGATGCCGACGACGACGGCGTCGACGACGCCACTCAATATTATATTCAGGTTATTTTGACGCATTAGCGGCAGCTCAGGTGTAGTAGACCAGCCATTGGGAGCCACAGCCAGAGCCACAGCCAGTGCCACAGCCAGAGTCAGAGTCAGTGTCATTGTCGGCCTCAGTTGGTTAAGACCGCGCGAGACGCTTGGACGCAACGGTAACAAGAGCAATCATACAGAAAGACATCAACATCAACATCGACATCCCTTCCCATTCCATTCCTCAAGCAGCTCAACAAGAGCAACAGCAACGGCAACAACAAATAGCACAGATCGAGAGATAGCCAGCCGGCAACATTCAAGTCAAGTGCTCAACTTAACGAAAGCCATATTTTGTAACTCTCTCATTCAGCTTGTTGTTGTTGTTGTTGTTATTGTTGTTGTTGTTTTCTGTTGCCGCACAAATGTGTGAAATTGGCGCGTGAGGAAGTGTGGCCCACAACACCAAAACCAAAAAACCAAAGAAGAAAAAAAAAAAGAAAAAAAGAAAAGTTGGCTCATCGTCGTATCGTATTTGACAAGTAAGCGCACAGTTCGTCAGCCAAGTCAAGTCAAGTCAAGTCAACTCAAGTGTTGAAACTGTTTGGAAAGTGTACTTTAAGTGAGATTTAAAGAATGTAATCGATAAGATTGCTTCCAAATGACCGATTAACGTGAAAACCCTTTCAAATTTGAGTGTTGACTTTTGAGTGTTCCACTAATTACATCGATTAAGAAATCTACTTGTCAGTTAATCAGAGCTCTTCAGTAATCTTTTCGTTTAGTGACATATATCGACTATCGATAAATTATTGCTAACTAATCATCTTTAAGAGTAATCAGAGCTCTTTAATCATCTTATCTACGAGTGATATATCGATTATCGATAAATTATTGCTAACTGATAATCATTAAAATTAATAAGATCTCCTTAATAATTTTATCGACTAGTCATGTATCGATAATCGATCAATTCTTGCAAACTAATAATCGCTGCTTCTATTTACAGGCACAACAAACTATTTGAAGTGATCCACACCCACACCCACACCCACAACCCCACCCCCTCCCCTCCGCCCACCCAGTCCAGCCACCAATTAACGTTCACACACACAGATAAGAGAGACAAATAGGCAGAGGCATAAGTGAAACTATGTCGGAGGCTGTTACGCCCCCAAGGACGACAACGCCCCCAGTTATCGAGGAGGAGAAGGCGCTGTGCTTTCGCGGGATCTGGGCGTGGCTGGTGCTGGTGTTGCTGATTGTGTTGTGCGTTGTGTGCATCATGTGGCTGCTGAGGAAGTGCATCCAGGGACCGGCGTATCGCAAGGCGAATCGCATCGATGGCAAAGTGGTCATCGTCACCGGCTGCAACACAGGCATTGGCAAGGAAACGGTCCTCGAGCTGGCACGGCGTGGCGCCAAGATCTATATGGCGTGCCGCGATCCGAGCCGGTGCGAGGCGACCCGCATCGAGATCATAGATCGCACACAGAATCAGCAGCTTTACAATCGCAGCTTGGATCTCGGCTCGCTGGAGTCGGTGCGCAACTTTGTGGCACGCTTCAAAACCGAGGAGACACGGCTCGATCTGCTGATCAACAATGCGGGCATCATGGCCTGCCCCCGCTCCCTCACCTCCGACGGCTATGAGCAGCAGCTGGGCGTCAATCATCTGGGTCACTTTCTGCTCACCAATCTGCTGCTGGATCGCCTCAAGCAGGCGACGCCCAGTCGCATTGTCGTCGTCAGCTCGGCGGCATATCTCTTTGGGCGCATCAATCGCTCGGATCTGATGAGTGAGCGCAACTACAGCAAATTCTTTGGCGCCTACGCCCAATCCAAGCTGGCCAACATACTGTTCACGCGCAAGCTATCCAATCTGCTCCACGGCACGGGGGTAACGGTCAACTGTTGTCATCCGGGCGTGGTGCGCACCGAGCTGAATCGCCACTTTGCCGGTCCCAATTGGACAAAGAACACGCTGAAGGTCGGCTCGCTGTATTTCTTCAAAACGCCACGTGCCGGCGCACAGACATCACTGCGCCTGGCCCTCGATCCCAAGCTGGAGTGCTCCTCGGGCGGTTACTATTCCGATTGCATGCGTTTCCCACTGATGCCCTGGGCGAGGAACATGGACACCGCCGACTGGCTGTGGCGTGAGAGCGAGAAACTTGTCGGACTGCCGCCCATTGAGCCATCGCCACCCGGACAGAATGCCCAGAATGCTCCCAATGGGAATGGAACACCTGCTGCCCCCGATAAGCACGACGATGACGTGGAGACCGTTGTCGTCGATCGTCCGTCCAGTTGAAGGGCTCCAGTCGGAAACCAGTTTCTAACCTGTTCTCAACTGTTTGCAAATCAGAGATACAAATACATATCTATATACAAATCAGTAAATATATATATATATATATATACATATATCTGGAGAGCAAAACACGTGTGAAGACAATAACTTGGTGGCATGCAACATGCATGGCTGAATTTTTAGTTTATGGAATTTTTTGCATTTTAATCGATTAGCGTTGCTCTTAGCAACGTTGCCAAACACTTTTATCTGATATATACCCTCTGATTCTATACCCACTGATCCGTTGCAGTTCTAATGAACCAATTTGAAGTTTTTCCCCTATCTTCAAAGTATGTTTTTCTATGTTTTTCTATGCAATTGTTCATGTTTTCCCTAATATATCTTCCATCCTCAGCCCAGTGGTGGAGTCCTTGGCACATTTAATATTATTTGTTAGCGCAGTTAAGTCGTAATTCTAATGAATATATTCAATATGCACATTCATCGAAGAAATGAGATTTCATTAATAAAAAATACATAATGTCGCCATACTTACAAATTAATACATAGAGTTTCCCAAATGATATTTAAAAAATGCACAATTTATTGTCTTCACACCTATTTTACTTTCCAGGTGTGTGAATGTATATGTGATTAACTTTTTTTTTTGTTTCGGGTCAGCGCTCGGATTCGGATTTCAATATTTAATTGAACTTTTTTTTTTTGTGTAATTTTAAGTTGAGTACTCGAAATGGAGAAATGCAAAAATAAAACAGAACCAAAACAAACAAATAAAGTCAAAAACTCAACGAACGACAACAACAGCAAGAACAAAGCAAAACAAAAGCAAAATCAAAAGCAAATTGTTGAAATGGCCGCAGTTGCAGCAGCTGCTGCTTCTTCTTCTTCGTCATTCAGTCACTCTGTCCGCATTGCCTGTCGTTCGCGTTCGTTCACATGCCATTAGCGCAAGCAAAAACACAACAGAAATGAAACAAAAAAGAACAAATCATAAGCAACAGCATCGAGAGTGCAATTAAACCGACGCAGGCCACTGGGGGTCGTTTTGCGCCACAAGCTTTGGATTGGGATAATCGTATTACATGTGGCATTATGTATGCATGAATGTGGCAGCCACTAACTGCTGCTGCTGCTCTTGGTCACTGGTCGGCAATTAGACACGCCTAATGGAGGCTTTACCAAGTTGTGCTTGTTATCAGAGCGCAACAAATAACGCGCAAAATGGGAGTTGGCTGCAGATAATAAACACTCATTAAATTTAATTTATGCACATATCTTTAATAAACCAAATCCGAATTGAGCAAATTCCATGGTATGGAAATCACAAACTATCTCTGTAAGAGGTATGAGAGTGTCCACATAAGGGTTAAACAATAAATAAAGCAAGAATCAACTAGCTTCCAGCAATTAACCGAAAAATTGCATGGAAAATTCCATTCGCTTTGAGTGGCTTTGCATTGTGATCACCCTTTTATTCAAAGCATACACACACAACACACACACACATACACTCACAGAGGCAAGCAGAAAAGACCAAACTGAAAGATGCCCTGGCCAAACAAACCCAGATACAATCATTAATTTCTTTTATGAAAAAATTTAAAGCTTATGCGAAACATTAGGCACGTTTATACATACATACGTACATATATTTATATATATACATATGTATGTAAATATGTAGGTAAAATTATTGGAATTTTGAGCATTGGCAGAATTGGTTCACGAAATGCATATGCAAATCTTAACAAAAGTCAGCTGTCTGGCAAAGGCCTAAAACATAAATACATACATACATGCAGACATATGTACATACATACATACATTCATTACAAAATGCGATGAAAAAAAAGAAGCAAACCAAAAACTTTCCACAGAGAGAATCGCATTTTTTCAATGCGAAAAATTACGCTTGAGCACGTACTGAGACCGAAGAACCGCACAACGAGAGAGAGAGAGAGAGAGAGGGATATGAAGAAACGTATGTATGTATGTACATGGATATGCATATTGTGTATGTATGTAAATACATGTAGTAAATAAACACGTGAAAACATTGATGTTAATTGGAATTATCGAATAAACTAAAAACTGCATTGCATTGGCAACTTGATGATGGGTTGAGATTGCAGCAAAACAGTGCAAGTATGTACATACATACACACATATATATATATATATATATATATATATATAAATATAAATGTATATGTATATCTGCAGTAAGCTGTTTGCTTAGTGATATCATTGAATCGTGAATGCAGCTGATGATGCAATCGAGAATTACAAGATAGGAAAGTCGGTCAGTAAACTGTGGGCATATCAAAAGGCAGCTAAAGCAACAAGTGCTTATTGATAGACTATGCACATAAAGGTACATATATATAGAAGAAGATACAGTTACACTTTTAACAGAACTCTTAAAATTATTAATCAGTACAGACAAGATACGAATTGAATAATCTTAGGATCATTTTGAACTAAGACCGGTTACAGGTGAGCTTGTAATTGAGGGTATTAAGATGGTATGCCATATAAGCGAGCATTTACAGGGTATGCATGTGTATATTGTGTGTGTCATTTTACTGCCCATTTGCATTGCAATGCCCAATGACAATTATAATTACAAACGTGACTGGGCATGGGCAGCGCTGAGTCTGAGTCCAAATCAGAGTCCGAGTTCAAATCACATTTAAAATCATTACTGCTATCATTGGCCCGCTGCCCTCTGCCCCCTGGCGCCCTGCAATTTTAATTGCAACTCTATAAAAATAAAAGCAACTTGAATTTATAATAATAAGCATGTCTGCCGTAGTTCAATTAACTTAATGCTAATGTTTCAGCTAGCCCAGTTATAAGCAGAGACATATGTATGTATATACACATATGCATACATACATCTATATACACATACATAGATATGTATGTATGTGGCATACATACAAATGTGGCAAGCAGCTAAGTGTACTTGGGAGTAGAGTGCAGAATGGGCTAACTCGCATTCAGCTGTGGAAAATGGCAAACCCAAATGCCAATGTTTCTCTAATGATGTAAAAACAAAAACAGATGATGTTAAAAGAAAAACAAAACATTTGAACGATCGCAAAAAGCAACAAAAAATGGCTATTAACAAAGCAATTTGAATTGATGGATTCGTTGACTTGCATAACTATAACTAATTTTTTTGTTGTTCATGCATTTTTGCATTTTTGCATTTTTGAGTGCAAAACCAACAAGATAAGTAGAAACTTGAACATTTCCAATTTGGATTTTTGGAAAACATAGCAAGCTCAAGGATTGTCCATTTTTTGTTACCAAAGTTGAAATCATTATTAATATAAAATTTGTTCGAACAACATCTAACATTTTTCGAGAGTTTTTGCTTTCAGTTTGGCATAAAGTTGTGAAATTAGTTGGAACAAATTAGTTGGAACCATATCAAGAATGTTTCGAAGGACCAGTGGCGTAAGTAGTTTGACTGCATTACATATAAATAAATATATATAATATATATATAATATGTATATATATATATATTGTTAAATATTTGTTTGAGGAATTAATACATTTCACAAGAGCACACGAATTTGCTTAAATGCAGATAATACATTTTCCGCCTAAATTATTTTGGCAACAAGACAAAAATCGACCATTTAGACCATAAATAAATAGATATATATGTTTTTATAGTAGACAAATAATTGTGTTTGGCATTTTGTTCCGTGGCGCCACGCAAATTGAATAAAACTGAATTGAATTTAGCCAGTGGGCCCCATCTATCGTGTAAATGCAAATAGCGCCATCTTTGTGTCAATCACTTGGATGTGTATTGCAGTTAATTTGTTTCAAATTTGCCGCCAAAAATTACGCTGAACTCACCGCGGCGCTCACTGCAGCGCTGCCACCTTTTCAAGTAACTGAACTTTAAATATGCACGCATTGATTTAAATACATATTTAAGTATGCAATACAAATGTACTTTATTTTTTTTTGGTTTGGAATTGTTATCAAATACGTATTTAATGTCAATTCGATTTGGCATATAGCATTTCAATGTGCGACGAAACGCCAAATTACTTACGTTTCACCATATGTGGACGTAAGCACCGAGTACGTGACGTATGTGGTAAATTTTAACTGCAGCCAACTTAACGTTGAAGCGAATAATACTAAAGACTACGTAGCATTTTGCCCAGTGTGACCATCATTAGACGATGTTGCCACAATCTACGAAAATTATGATATTGAAGTGGAAGAATTAAACTTGGTGGCAAGAAAGTCGCGAAAGAGTGTTGACTATTGTAAGAAAAAGGTATAATTTGAACGCGCCAAAAGGAATTTACCATCTTTACGCATTGCTTAAAGACAATTTCGCTGCGCCTCCGCTAACAACTGCGCCTGGAATAAATATATAGAAAACGTAACTAACACAAACTCACACACGCACGCAGCAAAAAAAAAAAGAAACTAAAAACTGTGCTGGAGGAGAGCCGCTGACGCTACGCCACGCCGTGTAAAACGGCTCAAAAAAGCACCCAATTTGTTGTGCACCCAACAAAAAGCAGCGAACTAACAAACATAAATATATATATATATATATAACTATATATATATATATAGATATAAGTTAGTTGTATCAATAAGAGGAAAGCGACGCAGCAAAATGAATTCGAAGCGCGTCAAATACACAACGCTGTCAACACAAACAGATGCACCATCGACGAAGAAAATCGTTCCCGTTATTCTCCATCACGACGATGAAGTGGAATCGACACAATATACGTATGCGTATACGACCAATGAGGATGACGACACCGAGACGGCCGTGGTGACCCTTACCGATCGCGAACACGAGGCTCTGGCCAATGCCCAGGAGGTGATTATCGATGAGAATGGGCATGCTGTGACGCTGCAGCAGTTGGTCGAGAACAGCACCGTTGAGGAGGTCGAAACGATTGACCAGGGTGACGGCACACACACCATACTCCGCATTGTGCCCAACATGGCCGACGATGACGATGAGGGCGACGAGGGTGACGAGGACGATGAGGATGACGACGACGATGATGGCGATGGCGATGGTGATGGCGATGGCGAGGCCATCGATGAATATGATGACGACATTGTGGGCGCCGAGCATGACGAGGCCGAATTGGAGGAGGAGAATGAAATGGGCTCGATTGTGTTCGAGGGCACCATCGATAACAGTCCCGAATCCGATTCGCAGTTGCACAACAAAGCCTTCTACTGTCCAAATTGTGGCAATTGCTACAGTGCCGCCGGATCGCTAAAGCTGCACATGCGCGCCTGTTTGCGTCAGCGCAACGAGGTCTCCGCGGAGGATCGCAAGTGCAAGGTGTGCACCAAGGTCTTCAATTCGGTGGCGTATCTCAAGGAGCATATGATGCGTCACACTGGCGAACAGCCGTATCGCTGCATCCGCTGCTATCGCAAATTTGTCGACGAGTCCAAATATGATAGGCACATGGATTCGCACAAGCATCAGGATAAACTGGAGGCCGAGGCCGAGGCACTGGCCGCCCAGCATGGCGGCAAAAAGGTGATCGTCAAGGAGTTCACCTGCTCATTCTGCACAGTTAGTTTCACCGTCGTCTTCGACGTCGGTCAGGTGAAGCGTCGCTACGCCTGCGATGCCTGCCGCGACAAATACTCGAACGCGGAGGCGTTACGCCAGCACAAACAGCAGCTCGAGAAGAAGCGCGAGTATAGCTGCGAGCGATGCGGACGCAAGTTCGTCTTCGAGGGATTCCTGCAACGCCATCTGCCCACATGCGATGGAAGCATTAAGCGCCGTCGTGACATGAAGTAGAGGTGGCAGCAACGTGATGGCAATTGGAGGAGGCGGCGCAAAAGATCTGACCACCACGAAGATGACGAGCACATCGACGAGGAGCAGATGCACCATGGCGTCGTGCCAGATCAAGCGCACATGTCACCGCCAATGCGTTACGTTGTTATTAAACCGGAGCAGCTCGAGGAGCTAGAACCGGAGGAGGAGCAGGAGGAGGAGCACCAGCAGCCCTAGAGGCTGGCCAAAAAAAAAAACAATTAAAAAAAAAAAAAGTTTTATTTTCATTCTTATAAACAAACAAACAACAAACAAACACACACACACACAATCTATAGTTAATCATAGCTTTTAGAGAGTCTAGTATGTATATATGTGATCCCATAGATCATAAAGAGATACTGACAGGAACATGATCAGTAGAAAAGGATGTTTTTTTTTTAAACATATAATAAGAGTTATAAGAATTTGTTATGAAAGTTTCGCGGAGTTTTTAGTTTATTCATTATCTTCAGGGCTTCTTTTCCATGAATTCGTTGTTCGAAGTCAACGTGAGGTGTTCGTACTTTTAATTTGATATTTGCCTATTCATTTACATACCGATCTTAAGTGGTATTAGTGTGTAGATTGTGTGTAATCAATCCCCTAAGCAACATGCATTCATTGACGTTGAATTCAATAAAAAAAAAAACAAAAAAAAAACGAAAAGCAAAATAAACTTAAACATGCGTTATATAATCACCATATTATCAATGATATTGATTAAATTCTATAACATCATTTTGGTTCCAAGAAAAGTGATCATCTCTGACAAGTCCGCACCTGGCTTAGTTTTTAATCCATTTGAGGTTCCTCCACTCTTTGATCAGCACACATAGCTGTCATCAAATCGAACTCTTTCCAAGTTGAAGTTTTGGGCAAAAAATAGAATTCTTTTGAACAGCAGAGAGTATATGCTATATACACAGCGGCCAAGAAATTCAACCAGTTCTATATATATATATATATATATGTATAATTCTGACGAACATAAAACAACATTTGATGCTTTCTGGTCTTTTTTTTTCTCTGTTATATTAACCAATGCAGGACGCAATTGGCATGTTATTCAATTTAATAGGTGATAAGGCGCAGCTAGAAACAAAAAAAAAGTTGCACAAGTGCATTAACTAATTAGTTAAAAGGGGGTTTGAGAGGGAGCAACAGCAGCTGATGCAGTGACTCTTCCCCAGACTCCATCCCCTCCTTTCGTCATTTACGACCAGAGTTTCAGATTGGCGCGCTTAGCGTATGATTTCCAGTCCGTGTGAGCGTAGAACTCCTTGAAAATGGGTGTTACTAGTGTATCCTCGGGCAGAGTCTTGTAAATGGGCTCGCCGTACCAGGTGCCCACCTATAATAATAATTCATATTCAATTTTTGGGTTTGGTTTTTTGGAGTTGCGCAAAATTTACCTCCCAGCCGGGCACGTTCTTCATTAGCTCCGCCTCCTCGTCGCGATTGCGGCGCAGCTGGCGCAAGAATTCGCGATCGCGTTCCGCAATCAGTATTGGGAAAATGACATTCTGGGCGGAACGCATCTCAATTTCGTCGCGCCTCACTTTTTTGGCCGTCAAATAGTAGATGCCCAGGCCGACCGTGGTCACCGCCACATAGGCGCCAATCATTGTGAAGCCTGCGTATATAGTTATATATATATATATATATATATATATGCTTATATTCGTATATTGAAAGTGCATTATTATTAACGCACCTGTGAAATAGCTCTTAGGCGGCACACGGGCAAATGGGATCTTCTTGTATCCACCGGGTGGTGGCAGGTCCTGTTTAGGGGGCACTTGCGACACAGCCGTCGCCATGTTGCCGGCTGCAATGTACAGAATTTAATAGTGCTAAGGTGCACAGACCCATAGCGGCATTTATATTTTAGCTTACGCTTTGAGAATCTGGTGGAAAATAGGATATTTGACTGTCAAAATTTCACGACGCCTTTTGCATAACATACAGCACAATGTGACCGCAGGCAAAAAACACGAAAATACCAAAATAATGTAATCCGCAGAAAAATTAATTTAATATTTGGATGGATTTGTTGATATTTGCAAATGATTTAAACTTAATATTTGTAATTTAATTTCAAGTATATTGCGGCGTAAATCATGACGGTAGCCGTCAAATGTAAATGTCAATATTTTTAGTACTAAAACAGTATTTAAGCTGTAGGCCATGAATCAATATATTTTCTGGCAGCCTTGACAACTACGTAAAATCAAAACTGTGCGAGAGAAATATTCTTCATATGTCTGCTGATCTTATTATAATTGTGTGCTCAGAAAAAACAACTTTCAGTTTAATTTAGAATTGCGCTTTTGCATAAATTGTGCTTATGTTCAATAAATCAATACCATCAATGAATCAATACATCAAGAAGTCAACTATCCCAAATATTGCTCTTCTGAACTTAAAGAAACTGTCGCATGCGCAGCTAAATTCGCAGGTAAAAAATAAAGAAATCATGGAGCAGGTGATCCATCAGGCAGCAATAATGCATATTCAAATATTGCGCGTACACCGCCTTCATCAGCTGTGTGTTGCGTGGGTGGTGCAGTATTTCGTTGGTATTTTCATCAGGTTCGATATTAGGAATATCATGCATGCTCATCGAAATATACAAATATTGGCTTAAGCGTATTCTTTAAATAATCCGAATAATAATAATGGTTTCTCTGCTGATCTTCTTCGATATCCGCCAATACATTTATTGCTATATCGCTATATTTTGCGCTTGATATGTCCAATAAAAATGTATCGATAAAGGCAACAACCACAAAATAATCGACGGTAAGCAACTGAAAGCCAACCAAACCATTCGAATTCGAATAATATTTTAACATTCAGTTGCCGCGCAGCTGCCGTATAGGAAGGGAGAGTAGGAAACTTTTTTCGCTCGCCAAACAAAACGCCACAAGAAAAAGAACATTTCCAAAATTCTTCACTGGGGGAAAAGCAATTTTTTTCTGTGTGTGTGCGTGTTAGTGTCCAACAATTTTGAGACAGTGTTTTCGAGTTTTCTACGCAACAACAGCCCAACAGCCAAATTAGCATAAATCATGTCGCTCTATCGCATTTCTGCACGTAAACTTGTCGACGCACAGGTGAGTTATCCATCTATTAATCCCCCCCTACCCCTCTCCCGCAACAATCAATCATCTATCAGATTTTATAATTACTGTTCAAATGCCAACCGCCACTCGATTCGGTTCGCACGCATTATTTTTGGTGTTGTTTTCAAAGCAAAAGGATCTTGGATACTACTAATCAAGCGTGGCTTGCCAACGCACACATACTCCACACACACCAGCTAGCTGATTGTATGGGCTTGTGTATGTGTGTGTGTGTACGTTTTTGTTGGCAAGGGCAACGTCAAGCCACCAAAAAAAAAGCCCCAGCCATGTGCTTGCGATTAAAAAAGACTGCTAAACGAAAACAATTTATTGCTGTTCTCCGCTCCCGCCCCGCAATGTTAGCAGTTGTAAATAGTCATTTTTAGACATGCTTTAATCGGCTATGTGCTAATTTTCCGGGCACAGTGGGTGATTACATAATCGCACAGAATTTTCACCACTTGGCTAAAATAGCAAAGCGCGAATCTTCTTTATAAATAAAACTCTCACCAGACGCAGTCGCAGTCACCGTCGCAGCGCGGGTAGCGCGACCAGCGCAGTTTGAGTTTAATGAACTTCTTCATCTTTAGTCCCCTTTACCACCAAAGCGCAGCTGCATCTTTTGTGACTGTTATTTATTAAGTTATTTTTGTTGTTTAATTTCCATAAACGTGTCGCCTCTGCTCGGCTTAATTTTGGCTAAAACCTTATTCTTGAACTGCTGTTACAGCAGCAGCAGCAACCAGCCACAACAACAACAATATGACGCTCCCATCCAAAAAGAGCGGCTCTCCGCAGCAGCAGCAGCAACTGTGCAGGTAGCAGCACAGCAGAGAATGATACTGTCAATCTCTCTCACTCTCTCTCTCTCTCTCTCTCGCATTCGCTCTATTTTACTCTCTTGAGTAAGAAAGTTATGCGACACGTGTTGTTGTTGTTTGAGTTCTGCTCTGCTTTGCATATGAGATGCGCTGCGCTGCTGTGCTTCTGTTGCCAAAAGTTATTCTACACAGCGCCAAAAAGATTGTCCGCCGAATGACCTTTAAGCAGAGAGCACATCCACCGCCCACTAGACGCAGTCTGCAAAAAAACAAAAATGCCACGTACATATTTATGCATATATATGTACATGTATATATGTACATGTATATATACAAATATATATATATATATACATATACATTTGTATTTATACATATGTTTGTGTTGATTATGCAATGCCGAAAAATCAGTGGACAAGTTGCGGAAAAACTTTCAATTGAAAAATCAATAGACGCAGGCAGCGGCGCAGGCAGCACTCTCATCACACGGTTTACAGGACGAGCCTCCTTTTAAGCGCATTGTTCTTGCACATCGTTTTTGGGGTTGTTGTTCTTGTTGTTGCTGTTTTTGGAGTGTATGTGCCTGTGTGCGTGTGTGTAAATAAAATAGAGTGAGCGAAAAATAGAGGGGGAGTGAGAGCGACAGAAGGCGATAATGAGCGAGTTAATGTGTGACGCAAACATTTTATGGTGCGTAATATAAAAAGTTAAGTAATCTATTTTGCATTTTCGAAAATGTTATGCATGCGAACCGTTCGCTTATTCCGTTCGTTCGTTAGTTTGTTCGTTCATTGGTTCGTTTGTTCTATGGCCACAAATTTTCTACTCGTCTTTTTTTTCTTCTTTCTGCTGCTGTTATTGGCGTTGTGCCAAAAAACGTGCAGCAACACACACACACACAGACACAGGCACAGGCAAACGTCCTTCACGCTGTTGTGGTTGTTGCTTGGCTATAAATACGAAAATAGGTAAATGAAGAAAAGGGCTCGATATGTACAGTGTACTCGGTTCCGGGACCATTATTGTTCTGTGTGTAACACTTTCAGTTTGCAAAATGCACAACTAAAAATACATACATACACAAATATGCATGCAATACACATACACAATACACACATACACACACAGAAGAACAAGAGGAAGAAGTAGAACAACGACACGCAAGGCCTTTAAGCAGCGGCAACATTTGACGTACGTCCGTCCGTGCGTCCGACTTAATAACAAACACGCGAAATTATTTAACGCCCCGACGCTAATACGTCACGATATCTGATCAATGCTTACGTAAAATGTTGACGTTTAACGTAGCGCAGCGAACAGCGAATCTGCCCTTTTGGCAGCAACTTCGCGCATGTCTGCATATATATGTGTGTGTGTGTGTATGTGTTGTGTTTTGCTCTCTTAGCCGCTGGCAGGTGACAGCTGACAGCTGATCAGACACTTACATAATACAAATACAATGTCACTTAATAAACCGTATTTACTTTGCATCCTCATCGAATAATCAAATATCGAAGAAGAAAATAAACATTTGACATTTATCCAACTGTATTCAAACTCTGTTTAAGGCATTGATCATATATGATATGGAACACATATTCGTCTCAAAAAATATGGGGTTCGCTTGAGAAGTAAAGCAATTGAGCTGTTATTAATAAGTTAATAAAGTGTTATTTATGGCAGCAGCGGTTGCGACATTCCAAGTCGCCTTATCACTGAAAACATGTGCTGCCAATCTCAAGTGGCATTGTTGAAGAGGGGCCCACCTGCAATTTGGGTTTCATATTTCTCTTCTTCGTCTTTTGCACCATGTGTTGAAAATTCCTCTGATATTTAAAGTTATATGCTTGCTGCTTGAGCAGATAACAATGGCTTGGCTGTACGGATGGCGTCATGGAAACTTTGCATGGTAATGAAATTGTCGTCAATGCTTAAGTGTGCTTAGTCTGTGATAAGCAGAATCGCTGTTAATAGCCGATCCGTGATCATGTGATGTAATCGGGTTGACAAACGACACTCATAGCGTGTTGCTCCTCTGCATTGTATGTATATATATATGCATATATACAACATATATATATATATAAATATATATATAGTATATAATATATAGTATTTACATTGTGCAATCGGCAGACGCCCAACCAACATGGCTTAACTGATAAGCATGACAAATTTGTGTGGGGGCACATGATCGAGATCAAAATCGGAACACACGCAGCCAACAAACGTTCGACGTGTGTTGCTGATAACAGCAGACACGACAAGACGACGAAAATAAAAAGAAAAAATGAAAGCTATCAAATATCAAGACAGTGGCCCACGCATTCTGTTAAGAGGTGTTCATTTAATTAGAGGACTATTTGTTTAACACAAAACACTAAACAGAGAAATACTGCATAATATTTACACAGCGAAATAAGATCCCCAATTATTTGCATAGCTTTCGTGGCATGCTAATGAAAGGATCACACATTGATTGAATACAATGAAACAGTTGAAAATAAAACCCGAGAACCCAGTGAAGAAGAAGAAGAAGAGAAGGAAAGGAAGCTAATTAGTTTGTGTGACATTGAAATCTTGACAAGAGCTTGGATATACCCGTTGCATGATTGATGACCCAAAGTAGCCAAAGTAAAGACCTTGCTTTGATTGATGGGCAATATGCCTGATCTTATATTGCTGTTGCATTCATTCAATTCCGCTAATGAACTCAAGTTAACAACAACAACAACGGCTGTTAACAGTGGCAAAACACATTGTGTTTACCTTACTTAACAATAAAGGCAAGAGCAAATATCAACTGGCGGCATAAGGTTGTTGCAAACAAATACACTCCCTCCACCCAATCGTCTATTGTCAACATTTCGATGCAAGCAAATGTTGAACTCAACTTAATATCTTGAATTGAAATGTATATAAAATGGAGCGGGAGTGAAACAGCTTGCCAAACAATTACATTCATTTTCTGGCTAATAAAATAGTAATACCCGTCGACAGCAATTCAGAATAACAACGACACGCAACTGAGGAACGAGGGCAACAAGCAATGTGCAGGGAGGTGTGCCAAATGATTCGTCTTGGGACGGCAATTAAAATTAAAAAACAGAAAAACAGAAAAAATAATGTGTAGAGCGGAAAACAAGTTCGCGATAAACGATAAAACTGTTCCACTAATTCTCTAAGATCGTAGAAAAGATGCCAAGTCACTGCTATCGTAAAGTACACAACAAAATGCATTTAGCTAACTTTAAGCATCATCGATTTCAAGTGCATTCTCCCGTTCACCTTGATGCCAAAACTTGCAATCAGTCGAGGTTCCGTTAATGCGGCGAGAGCTGCTGCAATCGAATTATGAAGGTTGCGTCACGTATTGTTTATGGATCTATAGTTTGTATCTAATTTATCTGTCATGCCACTCGTCTCGTAATTGCCGTTCACGTGAAAATACTCGGGAATTACAATAGACTAAAACAACAACTAGAAATTTCTAGTCGAAAGAGCTACTCGACTACGAGATACCCTGAACCCCGATGTATACTACGGTTATTCAACAGATATTCAACGAAATCCAAGTCATATCAAAGTATATTCCTTTCGTATAACAAAGTTATAGCTTGAAAAATTTAGAGTTCCTTTTTTTTTGCATCGATATTCTTGAAACTATCGGGGAAGAAGTTATCGATCAAATCAAATATACTTGATGAGAACTTATGTATTCCATTTGAATCCTGATACTCTCTCAAACAGCGACATTCATACAGAAAGACAGACAAACAGGCGGATATGGCTAGATCGACTCGATATATATATGGAGTCGTTGTGCCATTTATAACGTGTACTTAGGGCATACAAGGTAAAAGTAAAAGTGCAAGCTTACACACAACACATTGTTGAAGCTCACACTGATCAATAGTGCGCTCCACGATGTGAACCGTGAAGCTAATGCCGTCCCAGACCTTAACACGCGACTGCGATTTCCTTGGTATTATTTATATATATATATATATATATATATATATATATATATATATATATATATATATAGTATATACTGCATACATATTAAATATATGTTATATAGGCGATAAGTTGGAAGCGCGTGAGACCGTTGCGGGGACCTTCAATTTTCAATGGGCCAAGCGCTTATCAGCGACGGGGCGCTGTTTGGAACGGGGCCATTCCTCCCTCTTATCTCTCTCGCACTCTCTCTGGCTCTTTCTGTGCAAGAAGGCAGACGACACACGCCCGTGAAACTAATCTGATTATGTTCATGACTTTCACATGTATTATGCAAACAAATGTATTTTGCGCAAAAAAAAAGATATATTTATATATATATAAATATATATATATATGCATATATGTGTGGATACACAAATAATCAAGTATCTATAGGAAAGAATAAGTATCTTGGCGAGCGATAAGATAATGATGGGCCCCCATTTACAATGCAAACAAAAATGAAAAAAATTACGCAAAATAATGCGCTTTGTGTGCGTAAAATTGAGTGCGAGACTTAAACGTGCGTGGTGCGTGTGCAAACTGTGCGTTGAGAGATGAGAGAGTGTTTGTGTGACGCATGTCTCTTCATTATTCGCACTGTTACGCAAGTTTAGCTAAACAGTTGATGTCATCTCTAATCTCTCACTCTCTTTCACCCACTCTCTCTCTCTCTCTCTATTTGCTCGTATTCGTTATTATTCCTTTTTGTTAGCGCATGATTAGCCGAGCAAAGAAAATACATACACACACACAAGCAAACTTTGACATCTTAATTACCATTGGCATTTACATGTGTGTGTGTATGTGTATGAGTCTGTAGCTGCGTTGAGAGCGCTAACGTTGATGCTGACGTCTCCGCTGCGGTTGCGGTTTATGCACCTGACAAAACGACGTTTTGTTTTTTCCCCGTTTTATTTGTACAACAAAAACAGCTCCGATTGCATTTTGTTGATTTTTTCGGTCACTCTGCATTTATCGTAATAATCGTGAATATCGTGATTTAATGGATGGGCGTTGCAGCATTTGCGATGGTGCGATTGCGATATTTTCAATAGTTTCATATTAATCAACACTTTTTTGTAATGTGTAGAAAATGGAAGGCGTGAATTAATCATTCTATATAAATTATTGTGTGTAATTGATAATGATTAGTAATTATTTAATCATTATTATATCAAGCTATGTCATAAATTATACGCTGTGCAATTTAAAATGATTTGCATTTGCTGATAGGAGGCCATCATCCATCCCACTCATAATATCGGTAAACGATGACGAGCAGCACATAGTATGCGTAAATTATATAATTTTATCAATGAAATCGGGCTTTTGGGACACCGGCCAGTGAAAACCGGTTAGTGTGTTTATGTTTACACACACACACACACACACACACACAAATCAATATCGATATGCACATACGCAAAACAAACTAAACAATAAACTTAAGGCGTGGAATTCAATTTGAAAACGAGTCCGTCGCTTGGCGGCGCCACAAGTTCACATGGTTAATTGAATTTGCTGACCCACTAGCCGCAAAAAAAAGAAAAAAAACAACGAGACAAGAGAGAGAGAGAGGAGACGAACAGCCGCCAAAGTCAATTGCACTTTGCGCTTGAGCTTGGATTCCGTTTTCATTACCACGTCGATTCATCTGAGTAGACGCCGCGCGTGGCAACAGCAACTGAACGTTATGTGGCTTTGGAATTTTCTCTGTCGCTTTAAGCTTCAGTCTCGATGGCCTGATCGTAAAAGTAACAAAAAAAACTAGTTGTAACCGGATTTGCGTGACTGCTTCTTCTTCCTGCTTGCGGTCAAACTTGCGTTGATCTTTTGCGTACGGCGTGCTTTTGTCGACGCCGCAGTCGCGCTGCCGTCTTCGTCAACGTTTTTTATTTGCGTTTCTGTTTTTGCGTGTGTGCTTTCGCAGTGAATTATGCAACAACAACAACGAGAGCATGAAGAATAAAAAAATAAAAATAACATTAAAAAAGCTACTGCCACTGGGGCAATGTCTGATCAACGAACGGTTGAGTCATGGAGATGTAGCACTGAGGCTGCTGCATTTGCTGCTCTGCTTCGCTCAGTCTGCTCTTATCAAAAAATATATACGTATACTCCACATATTGATGTGTATGTGTGTGGGGATTGGCGTTGCTTATCAATAGAACTTGACTTGAACGTAATTTCACGCGTAGTCGCGCCTTGAAGTGCGGCTCAATGACAGCCAATTGGATTGGCACAACGCAGCTGATTGTTATCGATAAACGAAACATTTACGCCTAACAGCAACAACAACATAAGCCTGCTAAGGAGGTAGCCAGCCAAAATGAGCATAATTTTAGCATAATCATTTCAGTGCTGCCAACTTTCTAGTTTTTCGGTTCAAATAATTCAATGAGGCATTGAGAAAAATTCAAAAAGCAAAGATAATTAAAAAGAAATTGAATTGCAAATGTTTCATCCTGCTCATTTTTGTTGTATTTCGTTACAGAAAGCTCCTATTGTTGGCGCTTATGTGCGTCAAATTGCTTCTGATGGCGCCAGCCTGCGTGAAGTGCTTGCCGCCAAGATCCCCCAAGAGCAGGAGCGGGTTAAGGCATTCAGGAAACAGCATGGTTCAACAAAGATGGGCGAGACGACCATTGATATGATGTACGGTGGCATGCGCGGCATCAGGGCTCTGGTTACAGAGACCTCTGTGCTGGATCCCGATGAGGGTATTCGCTTCCGTGGCCTATCCATTCCCGAATGCCAGAAGGTGCTGCCTGCCGCACCGGGTGGATCCGAGCCACTGCCAGAAGGCCTCTTCTGGCTGCTGATGACCGGCGAGGTGCCGACCCAGAGTCAGGTGCAGCAGCTATCTTGCGAATGGGCCGATCGTGCTGCCCTGCCCCAGCATGTGGTTACCATGCTGAACAACATGCCCACCACACTGCATCCGATGTCGCAGTTTGCTGCCGCCGTTACGGCCCTCAATCATGACAGCAAATTCGCCAAGGCGTACTCTGCGGGCGTGCACAAATCGAAGTACTGGGAAGCGACCTATGAGGATAGCATGGATTTAATTGCCAAACTGCCGGTGGTTGCTGCCACCATCTATTGCAATACGTATCGCGGCGGCAAGGGATCCCGTGCGATTGATTCCAATCTGGATTGGTCTGCCAATTTCGTGAAAATGCTCGGCTATGACACTGCCCCGTTCACCGAGCTGATGCGTCTCTATCTAACCATTCACAGTGATCACGAGGGTGGCAATGTGTCCGCTCACACCACGCATTTGGTTGGTTCCGCACTCAGTGATCCGTATCTATCGTTTGCCGCCGGCTTGAACGGTTTGGCTGGTCCACTGCACGGTCTGGCCAACCAGGAGGTGCTCCTCTGGCTGCGCAAGTTGCAGAAGGAGGCTGGCAACAATCCCTCTGAGGAGCAGCTTAAGGAATACATCTGGAAGACGCTCAAGTCCGGACAGGTGCGTTCATTTACCATAGTACCAATAGCTCCAAGACTATATCTAATCTGTCTGTTAATTGTTTTTTTTTTAGGTTGTGCCCGGCTATGGTCACGCTGTGCTGCGCAAGACCGATCCTCGTTATACCTGCCAACGCGAGTTCGCCCTCAAGCATCTGCCCGATGATGATACCTTCCAGCTGGTATCGAATATCTACAAGGTGGTGCCACCAATTCTAACTGAACTTGGCAAGGTGAAGAACCCCTGGCCCAATGTGGATGCTCACTCCGGTGTTCTGCTGCAATACTATGGCATGAAGGAGATGAACTATTACACCGTACTGTTCGGCGTCTCCCGAGCCCTCGGCGTACTCGCCTCCCTTGTCTGGGACCGTGCCCTAGGCCTGCCCATCGAGCGTCCCAAGTCCTTCTCCACCGATGCGCTCATGAAGCTGGTGAAGAAGTAAGCACAGCAAATTCGTTAAATGCAAAAGAAACGAAAAAAAACAATGCTGCGTTATCCAATGCAGTAGTGTCCTGTGGCTGGGGGAAGGGGGGAGTTCAGTAAATGTACAACAACAACAACAACAAAAACAACAACAATAATAATATTTATATTAACACCAACCAACAATTCGAAACGTGAAGCAAAAATATTAGCAGTTGGCAAGTAATGGACGAGAGAGAATCCACGCAGATGGAGACGATGGAGTATTGACGATAAATCATAAAAGTATGATGGAAATCACAACAACAAGGTGTTGATATTGGGATAGCGAGAGAGAGAGAGAGAGAGAGAGGGAGAGAGCGATAGAGAGAGAAGTGAGAAGAGAGGATAGTTAAGGAAGTTGAACAAATCTAGTAAAGGAAAATCAAGAATAATAACCAAATGCGAAATCTGCAACAGCAAAACAATAAGTTGGAAATAAGGCAACCTTTATATTTAGTAATGTAGCTAAATTATAAATGAATCATATAAAAAAAAAAAAAAAAAAAAAAAACACATAGAATGAAGAGAGAAATGTTAAAATGCAAATGCAAATGCAAAAATAAAATCACTTAAACATATGTTTAAGCGCTATTTATACCATATTAAGATCAATCTATAATGGGAAACAACAACTGTTTGCACACATCCCATTTTTCACTTTTTATTTACCAACTTTATGTTGAGCATTTTTTCCAACTTCAACAAACGCTTTGCTTTTCGTATGTCCTTCCTGAACTGCTTAATTAGTTTGTTACTTAATTAAACTTTAAGCCGATATTATGTTTGCGGTCTCTTATGCATTGACTAAACTTACCGGAGGAAAACCCGAACCACTCAAAGCCCCGCTTAATTTCTAAAAACTAACTTGATAAAACTTTACTTTTAATTTACCCTTTAACTATATAGTTTTTTTCTTTTACGTTTATTTTAAACAATGGAAACATATTGTTATTTTATGTAATTTATTGCAAACCAGTAAATATAATAACGAAAATTAAAATACAGACAAACAAGTGGAATGAAAAACCCTCAAAAAACCTAATAAAAAACAAAATAATATAAAAACAAACGCATTCAGAGCTTTTTATTCATTCAAATTTTGGCGGCAGATAACAGCGGATCAGTGTGCTCTGTTATTAAGCATTAATGGTCACACCGCAACAACGGCAACTTATCGACCGACCGACACAAATGTTGAGCCGATAGTGGTTCATCGATAAAATATCGTTATATATATTGCAGCACTGTTAGCCGATTTGCGCACCGTGTTACATCATTTATAGACAAATTATAGGCAAATTCAACGGTATTTGTGCAGTGCAAAGCGAGAAGACAAACAAATAGTTATAGCTAGTAGAAATGTGCATGCAGTTGGAAAATTGGAGCGCGATTTCATAACGAACTAAGCCCAAGCCAAAGCCCGAAGACAACACCAACGTGAACTTGCGGGCTGCGTGTTTTGGGTCGCGTTCGCCGGAATATAAACATACGATGAGCGAATTAAACACCAATCAGGTTAGTTGCTGGCCAGGTTTAACAGTTCAGTCCCAAATACGCAACACCAGCCAATCAGCGAAAAATTATCTGTATATCAGTATATGTATATAAATATATATATTTTCTTTGATTACGATTACAAACACACACAGACATAAATAAACTGCGCCGTTGCAGCATCTTTGAATGTGTGCGGCGTGTTTGTTTCTGTGTGTGTGAGAACAAATATTTAATTTTCACTTTTGACTTATTTAATTCATTTTTTGTTAATTTTTTTTTGTTTAGTTTCGCCTTTGATGTCATATTTTGTTACACTTGCCTTTGTCTTTTCAGTTTTGTGCCATTGATTTTTGAGTATTTCAGCCTAAAAAGTACGAGGAATAAAAAACAAACAAAAAAAAACAAAAAAAGTAAAAACCAGCAGCAGCAATTAGAGCAAGTAAATCCGATCCCAATACCGATACCTATATCCATCCCATCCCCGAAACACCAAACAAAACCAAAATCAACGTGCACTTTTCGTTATAATTTGATTGTTTACTTCTTGGTTTGGGTTTTGTTGATTTGGACCGGGACAGGGATAAGAGATAAGTGATAAGGGATAAGGGGCAAGGGTATCTGCATAGGCTGCATACCTTTTGTTTTGTATCAAAATTCTCTCTCGTTTAACAAATCGCAACGCAATTCACGCAAATTCACCAAACCAATGGCGGCCTATTTGAATCGCACCATCTCGCTGGTGACTGGCCAAACGGGCCCCTCCGGCAACGACCAAAACTCGACGGGCACCGACTCCGTGGACGATTCACGTCACAATCTATCGCTGCAATCGTCCGCCTCATCGACGTCGGCCAACTACAACGCCATCACTGATAATCGCATGTATCAATCGAATGACAAATCGCCGCTGCAGATATTCGTGCGCGCCAAGAAGAAGATCAACGATATCTATGGTGAAATCGAGGAGTATGTGCTCGAGACAACAACATTCATTAATGGTAAGCAGTTCCTGATAGCTTCAAAAGTAATTACGTAACTCATTCATCTACTCCCTTGCCTTGGCTTGTCTTGCCTTGCAGCTCTTCATGCGGACGCGGAAATTGTGGACAAGGCGGAGCGTGAGCTATTTGAGAGCTATGTGCATAAGGTGGCTGCGATACGTGAGGTACTGCAGCGGGATCACATGAAGGTCGCCTTCTTCGGGCGCACCTCCAATGGCAAGAGCTCCGTCATTAATGCCATGCTGCGCGAAAAGATTCTGCCCAGCGGCATTGGGCATACAACAAACTGTTTCTGCCAGGTGGAGGGCAGCGATGGCGGCGAGGCCTATCTCATGAAGGAGGGCTCCGATGAGAAGCTCAATGTGGTGGTATGTGCGATAGCCAATGTCAATTAATCGTCAAAACAGTTCAAATATGTATATATCTTAAGGTCTAGGCTATATCTCCAAAAACATATATATAATGCTGATTTAAGCGATATTTAGTTGTGCCGATATTGATTTGATGATTTTTTCTAGAACATAAAACAACTGGCGAACGCA
This sequence comes from Drosophila grimshawi, assembly GCF_018153295.1. Lineage (NCBI taxonomy): Eukaryota > Metazoa > Arthropoda > Insecta > Diptera > Drosophilidae > Drosophila > Drosophila grimshawi. The sequence continues at coordinate 13,802,663 of NW_025063692.1, read as the reverse complement.
CTGTGCCAGGAAAAGCTGAGCGAGAGCAGTCTGGTGCGCATCTTTTGGCCACGGGAACGCTGTAGCTTATTGCGCGATGATGTCGTCTTTGTGGACTCGCCGGGCGTTGATGTGTCCGCCAATTTGGACGATTGGATTGACAATCATTGCCTGAATGCGGACGTATTTGTGCTAGTCCTGAATGCGGAGTCAACAATGACACGGGCGGAAAAGCAATTCTTTCACACCGTCTCCCAGAAGCTTTCCAAGCCCAATATCTTTATACTGAACAATCGATGGGATGCCTCGGCCAATGAGCCCGAGTTCCAGGAATCGGTAAGATCATTTTTGTTCTCTGCCTTTCCCTCTTTCTCTTTCTCTCTGTCTCTATCTTTGGATGGATATTGTTAGCGTATTTGTAAATGTTGTATATTTCATTATCTTGTTTACTATACTACCCAACCAAATTCGACATGTAATGTTAACAACGCCAGGAACTGGCTAAGGTAATGTCATCCCAGACCCAGGCCCCGACGAGCTCTTGCTAACTAAATGCGCTTTGTTGGCTGTGTTTTGTTTTGATTTGCCTGCTCACAGCCTGCCACAGCTTCGATTCAACATGAATATGTCTATCGTTCATTAATTAAACATAGAATCACAAATCTGGTTGTACAAATGTAAAAAGCTTACTTTCATCTCTCTCAATGCTAATAATTAATAACAATGATCAATGAATGATCAGTTTTGCATGAGCCTCGAGCAGAGATCGATTAAAACGATTTACAAGACATATTCATGTGATAAGCTGATATTTGTGCACTTTATAAATGGGATGCTTAATAATTAATTATTTATTGGCTGCTGCTGTTTGCCATCTGCAGGTTAAATCACAGCACACGGAGCGCTGCATCGACTTCCTCACCAAGGAGCTGAAGGTGAGCAATGAGAAGGAGGCCCAGGAGCGAGTGTTCTTTGTGTCCGCCCGTGAAACGCTGCAGGCACGCATCGAGGAGGCCAAGGGCAATCCGCCGCATTTGGGCGCCATTGCCGAGGGCTTTCAAATACGTTACTTCGAGTTCCAGGACTTTGAGCGCAAGTTTGAGGAGTGCATCTCGCAGAGCGCGGTCAAAACCAAATTCCAGCAGCACAGCTCGCGCGGCAAGAGCGTCTCTGGCGATATGCGCTCCATGCTGGACAACATCTACGAGCGCATCACAATCTTTCGCAATCTAAAGCAGGATCAGAAGAATATGCTAACTGAACGCATTCAGGGCACCGAAACGCAAATGATGCAAGTGACGCGCGAAATGAAAATGAAAATCCATAATTTGGTCGAAGAGGTCGAGGAGAAGGTCTCCAAAGCACTGAACGAGGAAATCTGGCGACTGGGCGTTCTCATCGATGAGTTCAATATGCCCTTCCATCCGGAGCGTCTGGTGCTCAACATTTACAAGAAGGAGCTGAACGCTCATGTCGAAAGCGGCCTCGGCAGCAATTTGCGCGCCCGCCTCTCCATGGCGCTGGCCATGAATGTGGAGTCAGCCCAAACGGAAATGACGGATCGCATGCACGCCCTGGTGCCCAACGAGCAGCTGAGCACGCACAGCGCCAAATTGGCGGTGCGCACGCAACCGTTCGAAATGCTATACTCGTTGAACTGCCAGAATCTGTGCGCCGACTTCCAGGAGGATCTCGAGTTCAAGTTCAGTTGGGGCATTACGGCCATGATACAGCGATTCACGGGCAAAGTGCGCGAGCGGAGCAAAAAGCATACACCAGCCTTGGTCAATCGCCAGAGCAGTATTGGGGTAAGTTCAATCCATAGCTCAAAACGTAAAACGTAATTCATTTCTTCTGTGGTGGATTCATAAATCTTCTCTCCGTTCGCAGCACACTGTCGTTACGCCCGTGAGCACTCCGGTGGAGACGACGCCCGTTTGCCTGCTACCGACACCGGGCGTTGCTGGCATTACGCCCGAGCAGCTGTCGGTTATATCTCGATTTGCCTTGTCCTCAATTGGATCGCAGGGCACCGTTGGCGGTCTCGTTGTCGCTGGCATCGTAAGTGTTGAGTAGTAAGGCGGCAAAAATTATATTTTACCAGCTGCCTGGCAGGTGCTATTGTATCGCTATGTCCTGAATACCAAACACTTACAGATGCTGAAGACGATCGGTTGGCGTGTGCTCGTTGGTATTGGTGCCCTCTATGGTTGCATCTATCTGTACGAGCGCCTCTCCTGGACCAATTCAACCAAGGAGCGCACATTTAAGGGTCAGTATGTGCGACATGCCACCAAGAAGCTCAAAATGATTGTGGATCTAACATCGGCGAACTGCAGCCACCAGGTGCAGCAGTAAGTATTTGTATTAGAAAGCCACTTTTCTTTAGCGTTCTAATTCTATTTCTAAATTCATTACACATTCCACATTCCAATAGGGAGCTGTCGAGCACATTTGCGCGCTTGTGCCGCACTGTGGACACCGCCACCACCGATATGAACGAGGAGCTGAAAACGCTCGAGGCGCAGCTGAATGTGCTCGAGGCCAATCAGAAGCAACTGAAGCTGTTGCGAAACAAGGCCAACTACATACAGAACGAGCTGGACATCTTTGAGCACAACTACATTGCGCCGCAGTAGATGCAACTGCATCAGCTGCCCCATAGCGCCCCATTGGGCTCAACGCGTCTAGAATTAAGAGTTCAAGCTTTAAGCATCCAGCTCCCAATACGAAAATTATGACGACTACAACAAACAGAACAACAACGACGACAACTCCCCAGTCCAACAGATAAATTGCAATTTCAATCATTTTGTTTATATTTCTTGATTATTTTTTTTCTTAAATTTTAAACGCATGTTATATTATTGTAACATTTTTTTTTTGGCTTTCCATTTTATTTTTTTTGTATCAAATCTGCAGCTAGTCGAAAAAGGCTATTGTTGTTGTTGATTTTAGACAAACTATTACTATTAATTTATTTTGTTTAGCCAGTTTTTATTTTATATAAAGATATATTGTAATTGTTGTTGTTACACTCTGCATACACTGTGACATGGCCGGGAGCCATGAAAACTAAAACAAAAATTAATAATTATATTATACCTTATACATTATATGAAATAGTCATTGTTTATTATTGCATACAATTAAAGCTACTTCATTTTTCAATGGTATAGTATCTTTTTATGATTTCAACTCTGATATGCAATAAATTCAAATTATTAAAACTTCAAATTCTGTTTATACTTTATTGTTCATCGGGTGCGAGTGGGGCAAACGGCACTGACTTGCTGTTGTGCGAGCGAGAGCGAATGAGCTGAACGCACACAATTCTGATTCATTGCTGATAATTGTTGATTTGATTTCACAACGTTCGAGGCATTATATCTAAGCGTGTTTATTCTTTATATTATAGAGCACAGACTTGAATTTCACATTCTTAACTTTACTTTACAAAATGAAACCTTCGGAGAAGGACGAATGATGAGGGAATATACGAGGTCTTCACACAGAATATGCATTGGTCATTGACACGGAAGATCTTATCCTGATATAATAGCTATTTGATCAGCAATTAGTTAGATCGCTGTATATGCCCCAAGTTCAAGAGCATATTTGGTATCTGGTATTTGGCTTCAAAATAAATCAACAGAGATTGGTTTAAGAATCCGTCGTCAAATGGTGTTCCGAAAAGAAATTCCGATAATCAGTCGATCGACTTTCTTGTATTTAAGCTGATCCGTATACATAGTGATGGGTATATATGTAGTTGCCGATAGATTACCATCAGAGTCAAGCTGTGTCAGTGTAGGTGTAGGCGATAATAATAATATGCGGTGAATTAAATCGTTTGCAATCTATATTTTACTAAGCATTTAAGATATTGTATATGAAGGGAATTTTCCAATCAATTCATTTGGAAAATATCCTTAAGTATTTTTAGATATCTAAATACGAGTACAGGCACATTATATGTAAGTATATACAATTGAAACGTTTCTCACGGAGTTGCACTTAATTGAGGATGATGAAAAATGAAATGCATTTACAAATTTGTCTTTTGCTCTTATGAGTTTCCTTTGATCGGGTTTCATTTGTCGCGCTTTGAGCCACACAATCGGCTTTAAATACAAGTAGCACAAAGGTAAACAAATATATATTATTGATCTACAAATAGATAAGAAATATATATAAAAATAACGGCTGACTAACCGGGAACAAAAAAATAAAATTGAACAAATCTTTTGAGCATGACTACTTTTGACATGAATACGTTTTTTCTGTTTTGCTTTTTTTTCTTCTCTCATTACGCGCCAACTAATTTATTAACAAGTTTATGCGCGTGTGTGTGTATGTGTGTGCGTGTGTGTGCATGTGTGTATAGATGGAGTTTTGGCTTATCTGCTGGCGGCTGCCGATTTCATCGGTAGGTAATTCAATTCAATTTGGTCGCTGGCAGTGCGAACGGGCGGAGCATCGTTTTGGTCGCTTGATTGTTTCCGTATCTTGTTGTTGGCTTCTGCAATCTCGTTTGGAGTTCTACAAGAAGTAAGGCGTCGTATTCTGTTTGGGTATGACACGATCTGAATCGGGAACGGCTAGGAAGATTTTCGTTTCGAGCTGTTGCGCCGTTTCAAAGCTGAGTATGGCCGCCACATTGCCGCAGCGATAGCAATAATTGGGCGCAGACCAAACTGTAACCAGCTTGCCCTCGAACATATATTTGATGCCCTCGTTGACCAGCTGGTGTGCTCGACATATCAAATCCAGATTGTTGATGGTCATAAAGTCTTTGGTCACATTATGACCAAACAGCCAGCCAGCACCACGCGGACTCTGGCCCCTAGAAACGAACAAAAAATAGTAAAATAAAAAACAAACATTCCAAATATATCGACATTTACCAATACTCCATGTCCTCCGGGTCGGACCAGACCAGATCACAGAAGGCTCCCTTATAGGGTATCTCACCATTGCGCTCAATGGTCCGTATTTGATCTAGCGTTATAATCTCAGGACTCAGGCCGCCGTGCACGCACAGCACAGTCTCGTCAATGATCTAAAATAGTTTTGATTTGATATATATATATAGATTTGCCAATTTATTAAATATATACATATATATGTATAAAGTGTTTTGTATAGATTTGACTTACCGCAGCGATAGTGAGCAGATCGAACACCTTGCAACAGTATTTCCAGCCGTTCGCATTGCCATACTTGCTGAAGCACTCGTCGAAGAAGCCGTAGACTTTTGTTATCTGCCGCGTTTCGTGGTTGCCCCGCAATAGCGTAATCCGGCTGGGATAGCGGGCCTTGAGCGTCAGCAGTCGGGTGAATGTCTCCAGGCTGTAATAGCCCCGATCGACAAAGTCACCCATGAATATGTAATTCGTGTCGGGCACTTGGCCGCCGGTTCGAAACAGTTGCTCCAGATCATAGAACTGTTTGGACGCAAGATAAACAAGCAAAGTATGTATGAAATATGTGTTGATGTGATTAGGGAAAGCCAAATGCCGAAACAGAGAGAGAGAGAGATGGAAAGAGAGAGCGAGAGAGAGGAGAGTATTCACCTGGCCGTGGATGTCGCCACAGACTGTGACGGGCGTGCTCACTGGCTGTATGTTTGTCTCCTCCAACAGTATGTCGCAGACCATATCACAGAGTTTCTTCAGTTCATTTTCGGGCAAATACTTGCATTCCTTCACAATCTCAATCCATTTGTCCAGATCACCCATTATTATTATCGCTTCTGTGTTTTGCGCAACGCACCCGAAGCCACTCGATAAAGTTAATTAGACAAAACGCAACAAAATCACCGAATAACCATGAAATACCAAAAAAAAAACACGAAAATACCAATAAAAACAAATGAAGAAAACAAACTATCGATAACACAAAAAACAGACCGTATTTTCAAATGTGTCAAAACAATGTGTTAAAAATACCAACGTATGTTAAAGGAACGTAACATGGACTTAACTGTTAACAGATGCACTGTTAAAAGTTTCAAAAATCGCAGTTCCGGAAAATAGCAGGTAAAAATGACTACAAATGAAATGCCTTAAAAATGGGAATGAGAATATTGATAAAGATTTGTCAACAGATAACTAAAATATAATTTGTATTTTCACCACTCTCGCCCGTTTTCTTAATTTTGATTTGAAAAATGAATTCGTTGAATGTTCTTTTTACAATTTTTTTTATTTTGTTTTCATTTTATGTTGTTTGTTCTTTTTTGTTTGTTTGTTTTTATTAGTGCTTTTAGCATGAAATTAGTTGTAATTAGCTTCTGCTTTAAGCAAATCATAATTAGCAGGCAACCCGAGCTCCCTCGAAACAACTATTTGCTGTTGATGCCGCTCTTTGTTTTGCAGCATATAGAAATAATCACGCTTTTAAATTTGATTACTGCCGCGCGAGTTGCTTGTTGAATTTTAGCTATGTGGCTTGTAATAGGACAGATACATGCTGGCATCTTGTTGTCTAGGGAATGGCTCTGGAACGGGTTAACCGGGTCCTGAGTCCTGTGTCTTGAGTCCTGTGTCCTGAGTCCTGTGCAGCCTGGTGCGAGTCGACAGTTGTGAGCTGTGAGTGGCGAGTATCGTGTTTTCAGCGGTTTGGCGTGGCAGGCAGCAAGCTCGGGTATTGTTTTGGAGAGTCTCATTAGAGACGCGCGCGAATTTTTGTTCGCTGGTTTTGGGACAATTCAAGTTATTCGTTTGGTTTCCTTGATGTTGTTTTTTCCGGGGTGTTTGGTGCACTTTGTACTCCATAGTCTGTAACTTGTGGCTGCCTGCCATGAAATTGGATTCAACTGGCGTGCTGGGTAACAAAGAGTTAACCTTATTTGCAGCTAACGAGTGCTGCGTAAATCAGTCAAAAATTGCTAAATTTAGTGGGGAATCTTGCAGTTGAATTTCTAAAAGGGATACCATTTATTTGCATATATATTTTATTTACTTATTGATAATTAATTTACAATTGGCAGTCGGGTGTTACCAACTGAGGAGGACCCTGATACGACAGCCTATTGCCCCGCCTACTCCAGCTCTTTTAATTCTGACAGATAAAGGCTTGGCTATCTTTTCTCTGGCAAGCAATTTTCATTCAAATCTTAGAGCGGTTGCCCAGTTCCTCAGTCTACGCAAGTTATCGCCCTAGCTTGGTAACTCTAGCCCAAAGACTGTGGATATAGACAAAGGATATTGCAATTGGTATGTGGGCGAATTATTTATTTTATTTGCACTCGGAGAAAAATCTTTGTGAATTTTCGAAACTCACCATGCTTGTGGCGACAAGGGATTACCCTGCGAAAGTATATTTCTATGACAGTAGACAGTAAAACAGACTTTCCAAAAACCAACGTTTTTCTCAATGCCAAGGATTGGATTTTGATAAATGTACATAGCATGCTTACATTAGCTTATGTAAGCTTATATTATTAATAAACATTAGTATTTAAAGATTTTAAATTTTGATATCGCTTTTCGTCGTTATCCACACATTCGAACATAGATGCAAATGTAGATGAGCATCGTGAGTAGACATAATTAAGGACGAGACAATTGATGAGAGCCAGCCAAGGACAATGTCAGCAAGAACGCTGACTTTCACAAAATATGTGTTAAGTGAACAAAGAAAAAAAAAATGGAAATGATCCATTGTCGCGGCGAACGGCGACAACTGAGTGGGATTATTGTGTTGTTGTTTCTGTTGCCGGTGAGTGCATTGTTTGTAATATTTGCCTTGATTCAATTAATTTCATTTACGCACATACTCAAAAAGATCTAATCAGAAAATTATCTTGCTTACACGCCAAAACCCATTTGAAACCGTTGAAAAGGACACCATTAAATTGTGCAAATGTTGTTCTTCTTGAATCAAGAAGACTTCATATGCTTCAATCAAAGTACTCACTTAGCACAGCTAGATTCAAGCCGTATTGGGCAGCACTGTCACCGACTCCCGTTACCTTTTAAGCTGCCAAACCGACAGTTGAGCTGCGCTTAACGGTACTCATGCTCATCCCCATTATTTTCGTGCTTTTCGTGCTATTCGACTTTCGACTTTAAGCCATGGCAGTTTAAGTTCAGCTATTTGGTGCGCTTGTACTGCCGGCTGTATACAATTTTGTTGGCCCATTGCGTGCTGCATCATTAGTACCGTTATTTTATGCTCTTCCGCTCGTACTGTTTTTCGCCACTTTCATGCGTCTCTTTTACTGTCTGCTTCGCATCCTCTTCTTCGCCTCCTTCTTAGCCTGGCACAATGTTGACAATTAAGTTAAACTTGTTTTCCTACTTCGTTTTGTTTCAGCAATTCCCCTCCCTCTCCCTCTTTCTCTCTCTCTCTCTCTCTCTCTCACACATTCGCACTTCTCCCCTTACCTTCCCTCTTCCTTTCTTACTTGCTCAACTTTGGCCACTGCGTGGTGACTTTTCTATGTCCTGACAATTTTCAGCTACTCCTCGCCACACAGCCCAGAGCTATCTTGACCGCGCTTTGCTGATTATCAATGCTTTGGTCGTCTGCGGCTGACTCGGCTTTTGACTCTGATGCTGATGTGGTTGATAATTATGTGTCCATTTCCCCCACCCCCCAACAACTTCGCTCACTTGCCACTTGGACATTTCTTAATATACCCTGTAAGTTTATACATATATGAGATCTATGATAGGTTTGCTTTACGAATATCCATACAGATATATATATATATATATATATATATATATATATGTATATATACATATTTATTTATATATATATACATATTATTGATCAGGACGATGAGCTGAGTAAATTAAGCTACGTTCGCCTGCCTAAATACTAAAAAAGGCTTTTTAACTTTGAATGTGCATTTTAAATTTCCTATTCCCCAAAATCGTTATAGACAAGTACACAGATCTAGTAACGGCTATGTTTCAAAATGTATATTTAAATATGTAAAAAATTACAATGAGCGCAAACAGCAAAAAATTATAGATCAGCATAGGGAATTTTGATGTCGAGAAGAGAGTTGTTTTATTTGGTGTTGTTTTTTTTGCATTGTCTTCGCCGTCACCGTTGGCCGAATTTCTTTTTTTTATTGTTGACGTTTTGTTAACTTGTTTTTTCCTGTGCGCCACCAACCGTTAACTGCCAACGGCCATTCAGCTCCCAATGTCGCATAGTTCTGGCGGCGGCTGCTGCTCCTTGACTCTTTGCTGTTGCTTTTATTGTTGTCGAAAATTAAATAAAATTAATTACGGCGTGTGTTTGTATACACGCACACGCACACTCACGCACACGCACATAGTGGCAGGCACGCGTCGGCGACATTAACAGAGGGCCTACTTCTCAACCTGTTATTCTACACTACGGAAGCTTTCGTTTGACAGTTGCACGCCTTGCTTGATTCACGCGCGTGTGCGTAAGCGACGAGGACGATGGCAACAAACTATTACCGCTGCCACAGAGTCTTTCAAAAGCTTATATAAACACATACATATTAGGACTTATATGTATGTACATATTTAAATTAGGATGCTGCTATGCAGCTATGCTTAGTTAAGCCATTTCCAGCCTCTTCCAGCGTAAGCTACATAAAGTTTACATTTACATTGTGTATATTTTACACTGTTACTGATCTGTTAAATGAGTTTCACTTCCTGTCAAAGTCAAAGCTTTCTGTCACTGATTTGTTACAGGCAGCCCAAGTAGCCTTTCTCTTTGACGCATTACAGTGTTACAGCGCCAATTGAGCACCAATTTAACATGTTATGCTCGATCTCTTGAACTTAGGACATGGGAAGAGCGTGCGAACGGCATCTTCACCATCATTATTAACATTCCTGGTCCGGTTTGCCAGCAATTATAAATTGTGGCCAAGGAACAGCGAGGGTGTTCCTTGGGCGCCCAAAGGCATACTGTCGCCAGTCGACGGGTGTTGCTTAAAATTAGAAGACGGCTGCTGCTCCGAACAGTTGCCGCTCCGCTCTTTTCTTTCCGTTTTGTCTTCCTTTCTCTCTCTCTCTCTCTCTTCGCCGGCACTACACTGTTCCAGCTTTCGTTTGCTGTCAGTTACATGCATATGGGCGAGTTTGATTGGTGTGTGTGTGTGTGTGGATGTCATTTGGCCACTACAACAACAAAATGAGCAACAAGAATGGGGAGCACATTAGCACCAACAAACACGCTGCTCTCTTTGTGTATCGTTTCGTGCGTTTTCGTTTGGTTTGCTTTATTTATTTATTGTGCGCTTTTAACTTTGTGCACACAGCGACCAACTTCTCCCCCACCCATTCAAAGTCAAAATTGTTCTGTTTGCTGTTAATGTTGTTGTTCTTGTCGTTTTTGTCGCTTTCGTTGTCATTACAGCTACAACTATTAGTTGTTGTTGTTGTTTCCATTGTTCTTGTGGCCTTTCGACTTTATAGTGCTCTGGCATTTGACTTTTTTCATTTCTTTGTGTTACTGTTGCTTTGTGCGAGCGAACAAGTCAAAAAGTCGAATACGAATAGCATCCGAATTGCGTAGCAGTCCGACAGAGACGAAGAGTGCGAGCAAAATGAGAGGAAGGATTACGGGAAGGGGTGGGTGAAGGAGTGACTGGCAAATTGTTCAACATAGTTTGTTACTGCGATAAAAACGAAAATAAAAGCAAAGCAGATAAAATTAAATAGTGGCCGAAGCATACAAGCGGACATTGCACATCGGACTGCGCAGCAGATATGGGAGACCGAGACACACTTACGCCATGGGCGTGTATGATGGGGCGTGGGGCGTGGCAGCACGTACAAAAACTAATCGTTCAATTAAGTTGGCGAATGTTGAGCTAGGTAACCGTTGAGTGGTGGCATGAGCGGAGGGGGCAGATGTGTTCTGTTTTGCTTAGCATAGGGTATAGCGTTTATTTAAGGCGGATCTCGCACAGTTTCCTTAACATTTCCAAAACAAGCAGCGTGCACAAAAAGTTAATGAAATAGCAAAAACACAAAGCACACACACACATATATATACATATATATATATATATATATATGAATAAAAGTTAACGACTAGACGCCTACCTGTACACGGAAAAAAGTGTGAAATCTCGAGTCGCATCAAAAAATGATAATAATTCGCAAAAAAATTTAATTATTTTCATGTAATATAATATTGAGCACATTTAATATAGTAACTATATATAGCATGATATCAATTGTCAAGAATAAAAATGTGTCTAATGCCAAATCAATGAATTACGCAAAACTTTGGGTGGCAGATTTTAGGAGACCTGAATCTGGGTTTCAGAAAAAGAACTGAATACAGTAGAGTATTGAAAAATACTTCATGGATTATCTTTCCATTACCAATTCTACTCTAGTTCCGGGGTGTGATTCATTTAAAAAGTTTACGACATAGTTTTTGAAATGTTACATATAGGATATACGAGCATTGTAGCAGTTACAGAGTATATGCATAGTCGTTGCATCAAATGATAGTAGATAAACCAACAGCTTCACACACGCGCACACACACACACAGAAGCACTCATACAATCATAGAAAGGCAATGAATGTAATGGTGCGTGGAGAGCGAAAAGTGCAGAGCTAAAGAGCAGGTGCTGAGTGAGTGTGTTGGAATGGGATGCGATGGGGTGGGGTGGGGTGTGGTGGGGGTGGGAAAAAGCGTTGCGAATGCCGTTTTTGTTGTCGTTACTGCTGCTGTTGTTTAATTTCTTTTGAGCACAAAACAATTATCAATTAATGTAGCGTTATGTGCGTGTGCGTGTGTATGTGTGTGTGTGTGTGTGTGTGTGTATGATGAGAATGTACACATATGTATGTAAGTGTGAGCATGTGTGTGTGCGTACAAATGAAATTTTACATTGTTATAAGGATGCGGCAGAATGGCGAATGGGAGACAACAGAATCCAGCAGCATATTTAGAATGGGAAGGGAAGGGATGGGAAGCGATGCGCAGCTGTTGACTGAGTGGTTGCTGCTGCTGCTGGCAAAACGAAGTGTATTTATTCGCTCTGCGCAATGTAAATATTTATAATGCTATATAGTATGTATTTATGATGTTATATATTAAATGTGAAGCGGATTGTCGCCATTTAAATAAGTCAATGATTAACACAGAGGCGAGTTGATAGACAACGAACAGTAGTGTTTGCATATGTATTTATATATGTATGTGCATATATATATATACATATATATTTATATATATATATCGGGTACTTTGTGCAATTAGCGTCGCTCTCTGTGTTCTTCGAAAATGCAAATTTTGAAGTTCAAAGTTCGCTTCATCAGCAGCATAAGCTACTAGTTAGCTTCTGCTGAGTGTACTTCAGGTCAGACAGTTGGTTAAATTTGTTGACTGCTGTTGCCACTTACTGCAAGCAAGTTGCTGCCAGCTGACGTTCCACAAGTTCCGCTGTTGACCGAACATCCGTTTGAAGCGCTGCATGCAATATGCTCTTCTTCTTGTAGCTTGCTGACTGACTGACTGGCAGCCAAGCCTCGTTAAGTCGATGGATGAACTTACTGGTTAACTCTCAACCACTTTACCACTATTCCACTCGATTTCTGTTGATCTTTCGTGGTGCCATTTTACTTATATGCATATTTGTGTATGTCCTTATATTGACTGCAAATATATCAACATTTTAGACATATTGGAAATTCATTAAAAACTTTCACAATTCGCTTTCATATAATAAACTAGAACCTTTAGTGCGGACATCCAAAGCCCAATGAGCTTTTAGATACTGTTAAAATTAATAAACAATGGTTTGTCTAAGGCACATTGACTTTTATTTGGAGTTTGAATTACTTGAATTTGAATTACTTTGGTTTCATAAATGTTTCCTTTTAAGAGCAACTTCTTATGATACTTGCTTCAGGCCTGACTGTTAATCTGATTTGTGTAAGGATATACGGGGGGAGTCATGGGTGACTTGCCACCTGCCGCAACTGAGTATAGCACTCTCCGCTTGAGGAATGGAAGCAGGTGCACCCCAAATCCAATGTAGAGCTGCATATGCCAAAGGACGTGTGGCCGGATTGTTCTCCGGTTTATATACGAAGTCTGGATATGTGCCGCAAGTTACATTTTAGAGAACTTTTAGAGCTAACAACTCCATAATCTCTCAGTCCTACAATGCTAATCGAAAAGCTAAATCTTCCCAGACAGCGCTTCATAAGGCAACTAATTGTCTTCCCATATATATAGAAGGCGCTTTTGACAACTTTCAACACCCAAAATTGCCACTGCATTTTATTAATAAGATGCTGCAACGCGGGAAGTGTTGACAACTAGCATCAGTAGGAGCATGCCGCACGGCGGACTTATCTTACCCCTTCTATGAAACGTAGCAGTCAATGAGCTGTTGGCAACCATGGAAGGAGGAATGCGTATGCAGATGACGTTACCATCGCCTTCTCGGTTCAATTCTCACAGACTAAAATGTAGACGGCCATTATTAAACCGAAACTTCTACATGGAGTATCCATCTAGTGACTTGCCCTTGTCCAAAAACTAATATCTTACCAAACTTGGAAAAACTTAACGCATGGCTGAACTGTGTACCACAGGCAGCCTGGGCACAACTGAAGACGATGCCCGAAGCCCCACAGCACTAAGTATGCGGGACGCGGAACTCTGCTCTCAAGCGGAACCGATTATGTAGTTCCTGCAGAATTTTTAATAACTTTTTTCCATGTCTCCATACCACCCAGGGAGGAATGGGTAAATTAACACCCTGGACCAACCTCTAAATATAAGCTATCACTTTAGGCTTCCTGAACGTTGTAGTGTCATCCAAGCCGAATGAAAAGAGATAAAGAAGGCACTCAAAACTTAAATAGGCACTCAAAATTACCCTTAATTTCAGACAGCAAATTGTATCTTTTGAGATAGCCAAGCTGTCATAAAATCACTTGACCTTATACACAATAATTTGAAATGCGTGATATTTTCATGAGATCACAGATCAGGTTGACATCCAGCTCCAGCTCCAGCTCCTGCTCAATCTCATCTCTCCTGCAGAAGTGAGAGGATGTGGAAATGTCCATGACCCCGTGCAGACTCCGTATAAAAGAATTGTTCGAACAGCATGCAAGCCGGAAGGAGAAAATCACTTGCAACTTGCTTAATTTCGTGTACGACCTGGCTTATGGGGTATGAGGCGTCTCCGTCTATATATATACATATGTAAACGAGCAGCAAACAATAAATATCTAAATATTTCGTTCTTGAAAATATGTAAAATGGCTTATCTTAGATAATTGACTATAGATAATTCGTTTGCTTTAAAAATATGTTAAGTAACCCCGGAAAATACCACATTTTTAACCATCTTATGCAGTTAACTTTAATTTATTTCAAATTGTGCCAACATGTTATTTGTTCTTTGATTGCTTTATATAATTTGGATTGTCTACATTTTTTTTTATTGAAAATTTTGCATGTAATCGAATGGAACTGCAAATGGCAATTTATTTTTTATTTTGTGTGCTAATTAAAAAATGTTTCTGATTAATATAGAAATGGCAATTGATTGTAAACATGTACACAAATACATACACATCTGATTGTAGCTCTATAATTGCTTAAAAGGTATTTATGTAATGCAACCTGAAAATGAGCAACACGTTACAGTTGGCTGCCTGGGTGCCTGGCTGCCCTGTCCGTCAGCTGCTCAACACCCTTCCCTTCCCCATTCCTTCCCTGGTCAATTTCCATTTGTTATAATACTAACCCACTAGTATGTAATTATTACGTACACTTTTCGCTGGCTGCCGTTTAAATTCAGTTTAATTTTACAATTTTAATTGATGTTTATTTTTTATTTTTTTTTGCTTAACTTAGTTGGTCTTCCTAGTTCCCGTTTTGAGGAACACATTCTTGATTTCAGATTGTTGATTTTAAGTTGTTCCATTAAAGAATAAAATTTCTGTTATCAAGATGCACATTTGCATTTCTTTTTTATTCGAAAGAAATAAGTTTTGGCTGCTTCCTGCAAGCATTACTTTCAGCAAGATAAGAATGAAAGATAATCCAACCGCTTTTATGGTAAGGGTATATAGGGTATATACATATATGTAAACGATATGCAAATTTAATTTTATGCACAATACTCCGTAATAATATTTGGATGTGTACCAGTTTAGTTTACTCAAAGATAGCAATGTAATTTGATTAAATATGTATTTGTACTTAACTTGTGTACAAGTTGATTGTGGTGATTTTTGCGTTTTTGGTTTAATAGTTTGTTTGGTTCAATATTTGTTTTTGTTTTTGAATTGTGCCGTTTTTTGGTATTTGTTTTATTTTGGTTTATTTTGCATAATTATTCATGAATATTAATATTTTAATATTTTCGTTGTGGTTGCTTCACGTATTGGTTAGTTAGGATGAGGAAACTTCAACTCTATGAAGGATATGCTAATGAAAATGCATGAATATTAAGTGAATACACTAAACTCCCTAAAAGCACAATCTACCACATAATTCAATGTATTGTATCATTGCGAGTGTGGCTTGAAAAGTTCATTGATTACTAAATAAACAATAAATAGATAGAGCATCAGATTAAGCAACATGTACCAATTATGGCTTGAAAATTAATAGAAGGTATTGTTCAATCTTCCAATGGTAAGATAACCAAGGAGGATTCTTATCGAGAAGATATGTAAAGACGTGAACATAATTAAACCTCCCATGATAACAGTTCTCCAGACTGATAGGATAATGAGTCTTGTCTAGTCGCATTTGCAGCAGTAAATATGTATCTAGACAATGTCCTAAGTAGGATAAGTATAATTGTAGATAGCTATAAGAAAATTTCGAAGTTTATATACATATTATTGAATTAATTAATAACAAATCCAGTTTTCAAGTCATCCAACTTTTTGGCCTTAGGTTGGGAACTCCTCAGCCATCCCTCGTAGCAAAAAATGGCAACAAATGGCGCATTTAAGTTTGTACTTTTGTATGTAGCTGCATATGGATGCCTTGTGTGGTCGCATTCCATACGAGTAGATTAGTAAAGTAAAATTGAATATAGCTCAAGTGGATACTAAACCCACAAGTTGGATATTTAGTTTTGAATGTGGGGCACTGCAAGATAATCGTACATATTCCTGTATGTATTTGTATGTCTGTGCGTGTTTTTAGTTATATATTTAACTTGGCTCCTATTGTTGGCATGCCCCATTCGAGATGAGTCTGTGTTTATTTGTTTGTTTATTTGTGCTCATACATATGTTAAGCACACTGGAAGAGTCACCACATAAATGGTCGAAAAAGCATTTTGTCTACACGCGCAATTATCTACACTTTAAAATTTGCATCGTTCTTTCTTTTATATACCTGTCTATATATATATATATATATATATATATATATATATATATATATGCACATATGTGTGTGTGTAGAGTAGAGTGTGTAAATATAGCCTTACTAAGCTTGGCCCGCATTTAGCACAATGCCTGCTTGTCAATGTCAAGCAAGCGAGAGAGAGAGACAGAGAGAGAGAGAGAGAGGGTTAGTGAGAGAGGGTACGATGTTAAGAGTGACAAAAATAGGGCGGTACATTTATTTAAAGGGGCAGAGATACGCACTGAGTCGATTAAAGGTAGAAAGAGCGAGTGACAGAGTAAGGGGGCGAGACTGAGAGAGACTGAGAGAGAGAGAGAGAGAGATAGCTCGTTCTCAGACAAACGCACACAAACTCACACACCGGGCCACTAAAACTCTAAAGTAAAACTTAGCAAAATGTTAATTAAATTCCAACAACGAATCAAGTAATTTACAACGAGTGAGTCGAAAACCCCAAAGCACCGACCGTCCCCAAACCTCAACACCAACCTTCAGCACTCCAAATCCAAGGAAAAGCCCAACGTCAACAACTCCTTACCCCAAGCCCCGTTTCATTCCATAACATTTCATGGCCTCTCTCACCTACACACACACACAGGCGCACACACACACACGCACACGCACACAGAGAGGGGCACACTCTTGGGCCGTGACAGTAAAATACGGGAAATGCTTAAAGCTAACTGTATTTTCGTGTACGGCGAATGCCTCTAATTCAGCCCCCAGTCGAGCTGAGCGGCAGTTTTATCCCCTTGGCTGCCTTTACTGATTGTCCCGGCTGTCCCCAGCAGCCAGCCGACAAAGCAAGCGTTAAAGAATATGCCACAGACCAGGCACGAGCATTCAAAGCGGGAGATCGAGATATAGAAAAAGATGTACTATGAAATTAAATTCGAAATTCGAATGGAATTTCCCAAGATCAAATACTGTTGTGCAGAAAGAAAGTAATAATAATATATTAAAATCAACAGATGAGAAATGCATTGAAACACAAAATCATTTTACCAAGAAGAAAGTGGAAAGTGATCGTGAAAATGAAAATAATATAATATAATATGTAGGACAATAGCAAGGAATATTGGGTTAAGAATGCTGGCAAAGAGTATCTGTTTTGCTTTGGTGAGTAAATTCAAAATGCCAAAGAGACAGTTTCTTACTTTATATGACAGCAAAGCTTTCAACTTTGTTGCCTGGCCAACTGTGTGACTGTGTCCTTATAGTCATATATTTATGTGCTACTGTGCGTGTGTGCGTGTGTGTGTGAGTGTGTGTGTGTCTACGTGCGAAATGAGTGCAGAAAGTTGCCTCAAGTGATGTGCGCTTGCTGCTTGCTTTTGGCGGTAAAATGCAGGCAGGCAGCGAAAGCAACTCCCTAAACCCAAACCCAATCGCAACCCCAAACTCCAATCCCAATCCCAATCCAAGCCCAGGGCCCACAGTTTAGAGTTGGTCCGTTCGTCGTTTCAGTATTAAGAGCAAACTTGAAAAACAAAAAACGATTTTGCGCCGGCGGCGGCAGCTGCCGGACAGCCTCCATTTTTTTTTTTTTGCTTTTCTGTTGTCGCTAATGACGCAGCCGCGTCGGCAGAGGAGACGGTGGCGGCAAAAAAAAATGTTGACTAGCCCTAAAGGGAAAATTGAAAAAAATGAAAGAAAAAGGCAAAAAAGAAAAACTGCGTCGACGTCAAGAAAGTCGCGGAGTGGTTTTTTTTTCATTTCCAAATGCAGAAGGCATAAGGGAAAAAAGCAGGCAAAACATTATGGCTGGTCTGTATATACGTATATGTTTGTCTCTGTGTGTGTGTGTGTGTGTGCGCGTGTGGCGAAGTTAACAACACAATTTGGCCGCAAATAAAATACAAGTTAGTTAATCCCACAACGTGTTGAATTTAATCAGTGGCCAATTTTTCACTTGCCACCCGCATGTGGCCCACATTTTTTGGCGCTGCTCAGCTGTGCCCCAGTTTTGTGTTCCTATTCTCTTTGGTCCAACGCTGCCTCCTCCTCTTTCCATGCCCACATCAACATCTACATACATACGTATATATATATGCTGTCTCTCTTTCTCTCTCTCTTTCTCTCTCTCTCTCTCTTTTTCTGTCTCTCACTCTCGCTTGTGGCTATTTGTGCTGTTGAGCCTTGCCTGACCGACCAACCAACTGACCGCCCGTCGATTTGTTCGCGTTGTTGTTTTTGGCCCTGTTTGCTTTTGTTGCTGCTGGATTTGGCGCTGCGTCGAGATTTGTAGTCAATAATTGCATTGATGATGACGAGCTTGATGGGAGCCAACCAGACAGCGCGGCAGGGGCTTAATCGTGCTTTAAACAGAGCTTAATTGGTGATTCCGAAAATGAGGGGGGAACGGGCAAATAAATGTGGATGGGCTGCTGTGCGTTGCTGCAATGAGGTCAAAAGTTGGGCTGTGTGTGTTTGTGTGTGCAGGAAGTGGGGCTAGAGGGCGGGGGAAGATTAGGCACACACAGAGGAGAGGAGCGCCAGAGAATGATTCGAGAAAAGAGACGACAAATGGAATTACATTGAAAAGAAACGTTGCTGGAATTACCCGAAAATCTAAAAAAAGTTATAGAAGCAAGTCCTCGCAGGGAATTAAGAGCATGGAAAGAAGAGAACGAAAAGTAAAAAAAAGAAAGAAACAAACAAAATGAATTTAAAAAAAGAACGGATCTCGAAAAAGTCTCGAAAAAAGAATGTAAATTAACTTTTTTTTTTATGTGTACGATTTGAATGAGATTATAATTAATAAAGCTGAAGTTAAAACAAGCAAAAATACAAGAAAATTAAAAATTGATTAAACGAAGCAGCGTGAATAAAATAAAAAATAAAAAATAGAGATGACCGCAGTATAAAATAGTTCGATATGGAGATTGTTAGAAATAAGAACGGAAATAAAGAGTTACACAAATAAAATGCGAGCTGTACAAAAAGGAAAAACTATCATTGAGAAATAGAGATAAAAACATAATTGCTGAGCAAATTAACACAAAAGGAAGAAGACAGATAAAGCCATATTAAAATACAAATAAAGCTTTAGTTTATAAAACAGAAAAGATACCTAAATGATGAATGAGTCGCAAGAAACAAATTAAATATACGATAATCTGTCAAAATAGAAAGGGCTCAATAAGTTGCTGCTCCACCGACCTAAACCGCACGACATTTCTGCTAAATCAAACACTTACTCGCACACACACACACACGCACACACACACACACACGCACACACACACACACACAAGCATACATATACAGACGAAGAGGCAGACAAACATTTTGTTCAACGTCCGCTGGCGTCGACGATTTGCTGTGGCCATAGTTCCTGCCCCACCAATTCACCCCCCACCCGTGCACACAGTATTCCCAGTTTCCCAATTTTCCCACCACATACACACACACACACACACACGCACATGCATAGTAAACATTTGCGATTTGGATTGCGGTGTTGGCGGCTTCGATTGCTCCTCTGGCTGCCTGTTTAGCCAGACCCAACCCAACTCAGGACAGCTCAGCCCAAAAAAACGGGAGCCCGTTTCATTTTGCGTCAGTTTAGCCCTGGTCATGGTGTTTACGGTTTTACAATTTTGCTGATTGCCAACGGTTCAAGCGGTGGCTTAGTCTGTTTGCAGGCGTTTCGTGGCGGCGACGTTGCACGCCGCAGGTTATGCGAGTGAAATTAGTACAGTAATCATCTGCTAAGACTGACAATTAGATAATGCGGGCAGGATTAGGCGGCTTGTCTTGTTGCTCCTCTCGTTTGACGTTGATTCCCGTTGCTCAACAGCGAATCGGCTTATTGTTGTTGGTGTTGTTGTTGGTGTTTTGACAGCGTTTATTGTCAGCGCCTAATGAGCCATGGAACTTAATAAGCAAGCACTTGTAATGACTTCTTTCTGCTCCTGCATACTGCTATCTCTCTCTCTCTCTCTCTCTCTCTTCTGTGTGTGTGTATGTGCCATGCATGAAAATCAGCAGGAAAACGGACAGACGATGGCTCACAGACACTAAGTCTGATTCGTTGTGCCTGGACTGGAATATTGTGTGTACCGTGTGTGGAGTAGTCGCTTGTCGGGGGGAGTATGGAGTATGGCAGGAGGATAGGACAGGACAGGACAGGACACGACACGTTAGGGCAGAGCAGGGCAGGGCAGGACAGGGCAGGATTCGGCCATAAAGCGCGCATAGTAAATTGAATTTTGTAGCCTTTTGCGGCAGGCGGCTGCTTCGCATTTTGATGTATGAGCAACAAGAACGAAGGTGTATTTGGCATAACCCATTCCCTTCCAGCATCGGAGCACTGGAGAGCACTCAGGAGCGAGAGCAACAGCTGCTGTGCAAGTTACGCATATTTCATTGCTTTGGTTAGCGCTGAGTAGCAAATATCTTTTACGATCTTATGTGATATTATGTTCACAGCCGATGCTATGAGTGCCAAATGTCTGGAGATGCTACAAAAAAACCGATGTGGGTCGACTTTTCTTCTTCTTCTTTTTCATTTTGTGCTCCACAGCTGCCAGGTGATTTGCTCATAAGGATATTCAGGTTAAATTGCATTGGTTTTCCCTTTCTATTAGCTGGCAGATTGGCTTGGAGTAGTGCGTGTGTGTGATGAGGAACCAAATCAATTGGACAACACTTGAAATAAATCCACACGAATTAGGAGCTAGTTTAGCTGTTCAGAATACGTTCAGTTATTTCGAGTCGGTGTTGTTAGAAATGTTGAGGTAAATTTGAGAAACGTCCACAAAAAAATGTAAACATAAAGTAATGCATAAGCTGATTATATGTATGTAGGTGTTTCCGCTTATCCATGAGTTTAGAGTAGATTTTGTGTGGAAAAAAGTCGAACCAGTTGAGCAGGACTGTTATTATTACTGTTCAGCGTTGCCCATTATGTATCCATCTGAAAATGCTGAAATATTTAGGTTATAAGCAGATAAGACACAAGTCTCTTGCTCACTCCAACTATGAACTGAATGTAAAACCTTTTTACTAAATATATTGTAGTAGGCAAAACATATATGTTATATAGATTGCATTAAACAAGTGACAAAATGCAATATAGCACACATGGTTGCATTCCGCGCTCTATGCAACTAGGAGTCGATAACAGCTGTAACTAACAGAAACTTAACATAATCAAATAATCGCGTTCAATGCAAGCAACCAGGAGTTGATAACAGCTGTAACTAACGAAGCTTAACATAATCAAATAATCGCGTTCAATGCAACTCGGGATCGATAACAACTGTAGCTAAAATTAGCCCAAAATTAACATTGCAGACCGAATTGAGCCGATGTGTGTTTAACCATATTGGCGGAATGAGTAAAGAACTGGTCTGCCTACTCCAATATTATGTTTAAAAGCAATATGCTTTGTATAACTTCACAATTGAGAGCTTTGATTGCAACTGTTTGCCTCTTGCACAGGTCATTATTGCATGCTGCCCACAATAATTAAATTGCTCAACTGTTGATTGGCGACTGGTGATAAGGCAATTGCTTGCCATGCTGCCACTTGCTGTCGCTTGTGCATCAATTTGCACCCTAGTTAATGGACGCCTTTTGCTGTTTTTTGCCTCTTTGCCACCCAATCGACGACGAGAATACGCTCGACAAATTTTAATGGTACCGAAGTTATCCAGAGTATATTGGTTTTGTGCAATATCCGTCAAAATTGGCGTGCTACGTCCACTAAGATGCTGGGAAATCGATAAAAATCGATAATTCCAAATCGATAAGGTCACATCTCCCTCACAATTTTAAAGCTACTGTTACTCAATCTGGTTGATAGGTTGTTGGCTATATCTTTCAATGATCGCCATATGTCACGCTCACCCTCGCCGCCCCCAGGCCCCCGCTCATAAAACATATTTATAGGGAACATTACCGGTAACCGTCTTTAAGTATCAATAAAAAAAATGTAGGGCCACGCCCATACCTCTGCCCATAATCGCTGAAAGGGATCTCCCATAATAACGCCCCTAGAAATCTGATATGGGCATATCTTCCACAATTCCACCCACCAGTTGTGTTGGCCTCTGTTATCGGATGGTATGACTTACTGGTATCAGAGTCTTTCGCAGTCGGTTACGCCCGCAACGGTCGCACTTTGCCCACCTGTTTGCCATTTACAAAACAGCTGCCACAATCGGCAACATTTTCTGGGTATCGCTGTCGTGGGTGCTGCTGTTGTTTTTGCTGCTGCTTTTGCATTTGCTGCTACTTGGGCTCCTCATTTATTGCGTTTTACAATTACAGCAGTAATAGAGAGCATTTTGCCAATAGCGAAAGCGCAGCTCTGCCTTTTAGACCAAGTGGCGTCGCACCCTCTCCGTCTGTCCGTTCGTCTGTCTGTTTGTCCGTCTGCATCGCAGTCTCTGTGTTATTGTTTCGCGTCCATATGTCGCCAGCCATTTGGGCGGGTGCTATAAAACTGCATTGCCATCATCGGTTCTGCATGCTGCTGCTGTCTTTTGGTCAAGTGCAAAGCCAATTGAAATGTGAATGCCAATGGAAATGGGAAATGTGTTCGGGAATGGGTATCGATATTTGTATGGGTATCGGGAATGGGAATGGGAATGTGAATGGCAATGGGACTGGGAATGTGTATGCGTCGCCACTTTGGCCATTAACCGTGCTAACGAATATTGGCCAGGATGTTGCAGAAGTAGCAGCAGCACCAGCAGCAGCAGCAGCAGCAGCAGCAGCAGCTGGAATCGAATCGAATGGTCCACAAAATTGTAGCGTGTACGAAGCATTCACTTGGGCATGTTGCATGGCCCGTGTCGCAATAAAATCAGTTGACTTTATGACTAAATGTATTCACTTGCCACAATGGCAACTGTTTGCTGCCGGCAAGACGATATCCACACGGATATTCGTTGCCCAACTATCGAAACTGTGCAGCACTTATCGCTTAAGCGCTTTGAATAACGTGTAGTTTCTGAACTTAACAACATGCAATTTTGTCTAAATCGGATTAAGAATGTGCCAGAGAAAAATGGAATATATAAATTGAATAAATTAGTTAAGCCCTTAAGAAATCGAATATAAACTGCATATAGATAAATTGAATATCTCTTTAAATACAATTTGAATATGAAATTAAGAACAATATAATTCTTATGTTATATTTTGAAATGCACTCATAAATCTCATAAATTTATCATTTTTAAAAATAATATTTTGGTGTAAAATTAAAAATAAGAAAAATGCAAAAAGAAACTGATTTATACCAGGTGATTTCATTCAAGTGCTCAAAAGATTTTGAATCGATAAGCGAGAACCAGAAGGAAAGCGTAGAAATGTGGTTGGTTTATCTTTTTGAATGTGACTCGGCTTGGAGTAAATTCAATCAATAAACAAAAAAAAAAAATAAACAAAAACACCACTCGTAAATTTAGAAGCTGAAAACGAAACTAGTTTAATGGAGTAAAACACAGTAAATAATATGACTATTGAGGGTGAGAATGATAAATGAACAAATGTATGTGCAGCAATGCGGCTCTGAACAGCGTGAGCATTTAGCGAATAATGTAGGCAGAGTGGAGAGAAGATGGATGAGAAACGAGAGTGTTTAAAACATTGATGATAAAATGACCGACCATGACCATTTGTAAGTATAATGTGATTGCAATGAAAAGAAAAATGTTGAATAAACTTCCGCACATAACGCATACATACAGAATACATAATATACATATAATATATCACAGATATTTAGATAGTTTGTGCAAAAATAGCACTCTTACTTATGCATAATGTATTCATTTAATTTTCATAATCACTTAAATGCGTTTTCTTGTGTTGCCTGATTCAGTTTCAGTGTTAAGCTGTGTCCCGGACATGTGTTTTAGTTAGCAGACGCTGCG
The DNA here is from genome assembly GCF_018153295.1 of Drosophila grimshawi. Taxonomy (NCBI): domain Eukaryota; kingdom Metazoa; phylum Arthropoda; class Insecta; order Diptera; family Drosophilidae; genus Drosophila; species Drosophila grimshawi. Next base: position 13,778,430 of record NW_025063692.1, on the reverse strand, counting down.
TATACTTAACGCAATTTTGACCAACACAAACATCTTAAGCTGCATGCTGCAAGCTGCAAGCTGCAAGTCCCGTGCCATAGACAGAAGTTCGAAGATGCAATGGCAATGTCACCAAGCCAAATGGCCCATAATCCGTAATAAGAGTGGGGCCACAAGTGGTCGTGAGTAGTACTCAAAGCACTCGAAATATTTAATACACACACACACACACACAAACACACATACACATACAGACGTACTTGCTCATATGCCTGACGAGTAGTTCAATGGCAGCAATAGCGCGATTTTCATTAAACTCATAAAAAAGCGAATAAAAGCAAAGCAAAAGAATAACAACAGCAACCAAAGTGGCGCGCTCTAAAATGCCAAAAAAAATAAATAAAAGAGACGGCGACACACAGACAGACACCGACAGAGAGAGCGAGAGAGAGAGGGAGAGGGAGTTTGAGGCGGGAGGCGGCAATAATCAGCAGCAGTTTTCTTTTGAGCCCACAGACTGAGCCATTTGGCATCTTCATTTCCATCATCATCTGTGCCTCGCATCATAATCAACATGAAAATCAAATTTGAATTTATGAAGCAGCAGACGACGAATGAGGACAAAAAGCAGCGGGCGGCAGCAGGGGCAGCAGAGAGTTGAGTTCAGTTCCCATTGGGGTGGTGTGGAGGAGCACGAGTACAGGAAGTCAGCATCAACTTACTTTTGCTCATTTTCATTTTGTGTACGTCTGTGTGTGTGTGTATGTGTGTGTATATGAGTTTTTGTTGTTGTTATTGTTGCTTGTGCGTCGCTTGTGCGTCTGGCCTCGCATTGCTCAAGGTTTATCAACATTTTTGACTATGTTGCCTGCCTGCCTGCCTGCTTGCTTGCCTATTGTTTTTGTTGGTTTTCATTTATTTTTTGTTGGGATTCTGTGTGGTGTACAAGGAGCGCAACATGCGTTGCATTTAAGTCGAAAGCATACGCTGCCTTAAAAACAAAAAAAAGGGTGGGGGGGGGGGGGGCTGTGGCCACGCCCCTTCTCACCATACGCCTCTGGCTGCGTGTGTGTGCTTCACATATATTCATTTGTTGCAATTACAGTCGGTGTGTGGGGTTCATTTTACTTTTTCTTTCTCTTTTCTTACTCTCATTTCATTTTTATCTTTTTTTATTTCTGGTTTTCATTCTCGACCGTGTTGCCGAAATCATTTAGCATAGTTTCCGCGCATGCTGGCTGCCACTGAGTGTATGTGTGTGTGTGTAGCAGAGCTTTTAAGGTTTAAGATATGTACATACACACACACACATGTATGATATATGCATTTCATTAGAGTAGCAGTAAAGAAGACGAAATGGGCAATAAGTGCTCAAGTGGAATTTGTGCTTGAGCAAAAAAATTGCGTGGTATTTAAATTGATTTCAAAGGGAATCAAGAAGTAGCTCCTTGTTTTATCTAACTATGTCTTCAGCAAATTGAAACAAAAAGATGAATACACAAACATCATCACTTAATCTAATGCCCCAATTTACACACAGCTTTACTAGTACACGTCACAACAAGCAGGGATCTGAATAAAAAAATAAAAAATATATATGTAAAAAAAATATAAGATAAATAAATAAATGTATCCTTAAAGTAGATACGTATGTTTGAGGGCAACATTGCCAACATTCAGCTGCATGCAAAAATGTTCGCCATATTGTTTATGGTATATCCGTTATATTGATGACACAGTTCGTGAAGGATTCATTAACCGTCTGGACGTTGATGTGTCCAAAACTCCACCCAAGAGTAATCCTTTTAGCTTGGTTATTGCAGGCACGTTAAACAAATAATACGTATACGTTTACTTATTGCGTATACGTTAGAAGCATGTGTCTGCTTGAACCACTGTACACTGTACATGACCAAAAGGGGATTGCGATGGGCATGGGAATAGGAATCGGGATGGAGATGCGACTGGGAATGCGAATGGGAATGGGAATGAGGCTGGGGCTGTCTTAGCAACAGCCAGATAAGTATCTTCTAAGCAGTTGGAATCTTCTGTTATAGCCAAAGCAGTTTCCACAACAAGAGCTCCTCCCTCAGCTGCTGCTCCAGCTTCTGGTTTTTCATCAGCTCTCGTGTTGCTTGTATTGTCTTCTTTATTGTCTGTGCGAGCTGTTGTGTCTGTTGTGTGCGTTTGTGACCTTGTCTGTGCTTTGCTTCCCTGTCGCTTCGTTTGTTCAGTTTATCTTGAATTGCAGTTGACACAGGCCCTCTTCCCCTTGCTCACATCCCTGACGACTCAGCCATGGCACAGGACCTTTGGCTGCCATTTTACAGAGCAACTACAAGTGGCTGATCTCCCTTGGTACTCCTTTGCAGTTGCTTGCAGCTGTGTCCTTGCAGCTGCCTCGCTGCTTATTTCGAACAATTTTGTGCTGTCATTGTTGTGTGCGGCCTTTGTTATTATTTATTTGGACTTTACTGAAGGGTTTGCGCCTTGTTTGCCGCTTGCCGCTTGCCGCTTTCCGCTTCCCGCTGCCTATGGCCAACGACCTTTGGCATGAGAGCAGGCCATCCTCTAGCGTTGGCTAACCCTCGCCATTGGACAACGACGAGCGTCATCTGCTTAGCCTCAATGGCCGCGTTTATTGGCTCGTAAATTTTTTTATTATCAGTTTAAATTTAATTTATACCAGCGATCCGTCAGATGAAGCAAAGAGTGTGAAACACAACGAAGAAGAGACGGAGAGAATGTGGGTGTGGCGCTTGGGCTGGGTGGATGGAAGGCACAAATAAATAAATACATCAAAATCAACGAACGCCTGAGCAAAATCAAAATCAAAAAGAGAAAGAAAATAGAAATAAATAAATAAATAAAATGAAGAAAAAAAGTAGGAGTATGATGAGTGTAGCTGTTAAGGCGTGAAAGGATTGTGGCATGGACAGCAGATTGAGACACGCAGCGGGCGGTTAACTTGACCGACATGTCTGGTTAGTTACGGTTTGATGTTTGCCATTGTTGTTGTGCGTAGCTCGATTTTATTGTTATTAAGATTCGGTTTGACCTTCAATTTGTATTCGTGCCCTGCTCTTTTCGTGTGACCCATGTGCATGTGTGTGACCCTTTGGAGACCCATTAACAATAGGCCAAAGGTCACGCCCCACGCATACTTATTAGACTCTAATCGGTTGTGACCATCGACGGCAACTGGTGGCCCTCACACAATTATCTGATGGCATCTTCCAATAAGTAATTTCACTTTAACTTTAACCAATTGCATTTCACATTGAATTTCTTTCGTCGGTACAACGGTTCCCGTTTGTTGTGTGAAATGTTCATTCATACTTATAATTGGAATACGTCCAGCAAAGTTGTTGAAGTCAGTTGAAGTCAGTTGAAGGTTTTCCATAAAGCAGACAACGTTTTAAAGGATTTCTTGTTTAGCAATATGCGGAAATTGAGTTGGCGAATTCATGGAGATTCTGCAATACAACACATTTTCGGGTTAATGCTTGACCAGTCTTCTCACACATAACCGAAATGCTTTTATGGGTCAACTTGGTGTGGGGAGTAGTGGGTGGTTGGGTAAGATGATGGGGGGGGGGGAGTGGTGTTGAGGTGGTGTGTGGTTTTACTTGCTCTCTCAATTTTTGCATGTGTTGTGTATTGAAATTTGATATATAAAAAAAAGCCGATTCCTTTTGCGGTATTCGTTCAACGCTTATCGATGTGCCAGTTGCTATAGCCGTGACTCCAGCTATAGCTGTGGATGTGACTGTGGTCTTATCAAAAGGTTCATCTAATGGGGCACCATCCATTTGGGATTGAACATGGCCAGAACTACGCAGCCAACAGCAACAAAAACAGCAGCAACAATGTAAACGAGAATTACAATAGGGAATTGAGGGGCTGTTTTCTGGTTGGCCGTTCAACTGTACAACTGCAGCAGTTTCCGCACTTGAATTGATTTGGATGTGGCACCCAACGGTTGCCGTCGCATTCAATTCTAGCAAACAGTTGTGGCCTTTATTGTTTGCTTGCAGACTTTGGTTGCTGCTGCTGCTGCTGCTGTTGCTGTTGCTGCTGTTGCTGCCGTTGTTGTGGGCGTTGTTATGCGTTTGTTGGCATTGTGCAATTGAAAGTCAAGGCATTATTTTATTGTAGTTTTATTGTTGTTTTGCACTCATCGCCTGTCAAAGCCCTTTGCCAACTGCTTAACAAGCAAAATAATGCAAGCGACTCAGTAAAGTCAAAAGATACACAAGAGAGAGAATAGGTATAGAAAAGACGTTAGTGACTGAGATAGATAGATAGATAGATAGATAGAGAGGGAGAGGGAGAGAGAGTAAGGCGAGTTCGCGAAAGTGTCGCTGAAGGAACTAACAACGCCAACCAGCTATTATGCTGCATAACGAGAGCGCTCGACTAATAGATACCCTGTAAGCAAGTTGCAAGCGTGTAAGAATCAAAACATATCTATGAAAACTTATCAATTGTGTGTTTTCTGTGTGTTTTGATGAAAATACTACAGCTAGACTGAAGTTCAATTTGAATTTGGTTTGAGTTTCTTGTCATGTTAGTAATTAGGTTGGTGACGGCTTAATAGACGGATAAATCAGCCTGTAATCTTTGACTTTTTGATCGCTTATGACACATTCTGCTTCCTTTCATTATTCATTCAAATTATAGTTTACGATTTTTGTTATAGGGTATTGTATTTACACTCCGCTGCTCATTGCTGCTTACAAAATTGGCAAAAAATGTCCAGCAATTTTATTACGAATAAAGCAAACGAAAATAATATAATTTATAATGAGCTGTGCTAGAGAGAGAGAGAGAGAGAGAGAGAGATAGATAAAGAGAGAGAGGGGGTATAAAGTGAGAAGAAGAAGAAGATTAAACACAGTCAACGAGCTGCAACTGCAAAGATCAAGCCTCGGGTCACTTGTAGTCTCAACCTGAACTCGATGCCCATTATATCCGGCAAGACGATTCATTCTCATTGTCATCGGAAGGCGCAGCCACTTTGATAGCCAAAGCACAAAAGCAACCGGTTGTGATTGTTGCACAAAAGTGTCAACCGTGTTAAAAGGTTGCCGAAATAAGCAGCCATCTTTTGTGATTTTTTTCTTTTACACTGCACTTGCCTTAACAGAGAACCAGGCCTTTGTTATTTGGGTTTTGAAAGCGGGTTATTATTAGGTTAATGCTGGCTGCTGCTGTTGCTATTCGAATTCACTGGAAAATGGAAATGAATGACTGATAAAAAAAATGAAAACATGAAAACATGTAAACATGAAAACATGTAAACATGAAAACATTTTAACTTGAAAACGCCTACTTTCATAACCGAGAAGAGCTGATAACTGCTTGCAATTGTAAACAGTCGTATAGAAATGTTAATAGTCAATATTTCCATGTAACTGAGATAAGTTGAAGTGCTCTTGTCTAAATTAATTAAATTGTACGCCTAAGGTTATGCTTGGGTTTTTCGAATACAAAGCCGCGCTTTTGCCGATGTCCTCGATGAGATAAAGTAAAGTAACGTTAAATTTCTTCAAATTGTTTTCTTATTGCCAATTTTGACTCAGATTCTGCCTGCCGAAAGTATTGGTTTTGTAAGTCCCATCGACTTGGATTTCGGATTTTGTTTGTCGCTCTTCGTGGAGTTATCTAAAAGGAATAAAATCGATTTTAGCCAACAAAAAATTTTAAATCAATTAAATTAATTAAAAATAGTAGCCACAAACAGAAAATCTGTCTCTGTGGACATTATTTTCTTTCCAAATCTGCACCATATACACATTGAATCAGTAACAAGCGATTCCAAGCCCAGTTATCGCCGAATAGGCACAGTTGGAAAAAATATGATAATAAAATCAGTGACCAAACTTTCAACTGAAGGAGCTAACAAAGTGCACAGCAAAGCGTCACTAGACGATTCCACAAACCAAGTGGATTTTCCATCGCCTACAGCCACCGGCAGCTGGACTCAATGGTCGAGTCATCGCTATACTACAGTGGCCTGGAGGGGATTGATGCTGCGAATACTTCTACAGATCGTCTGACGATCCCTTAAGGCAACCCGGCAAAAATGAATTAAGTTTGTATTATTATAATTAAAAAATGTTTGGTGGTGTAGTAAGCCCTGTGTTTTTTAAATATTTGTAATTAAAGAAATATAAGACAAACCGAACGTTCGAGTATAAAAAATATGAAAATTATTCAAATAATTTAAAGAGAAATCAATATAAGAATAATATGAAGTCAAATTGATGCAATTGGCATAAAGTGCTAAACGAAACGCTAAGCAAATAAAATAAAACAATTTCAACACCCATAATTGGCAACATTAAAACTTTAAGTTTAATTTAACAATAATCAATTTATCTCCAAGTTAAATTAGATGCCCCACATACAAAAGATCATTTGGATGAGGAGAATACACAAGTATGTGCATCAGATCCACAATATTGTTTGAATTAATTTTTATTGTTGGTGAGCAGCAAAAATGCCTCGACTTTAAAGTGTGTTAATATGTGAAAACATGTAAAATTGCACGTGCAATGCTCTCTTGATTAAGCATGAGAGAGCCATCATGAAATAAGAAAATGGATTTAATAAATAAATAATTGGATCATTTTGTTTTGCATTAATACTCATTAATACTTACATTATATTCTACGATTGTTTTTATTGCATTTTATAATATGATTGCGAGCTCGTAGCGCTATAAGAAACTGTAAGGAACCACGACCAACTACCGATCATATAGACGGAACCAGCGCGTGCCACACTTCTTGTCGGCTACATTAACATCTGGTCGTCGATACCAGTTTAAATGCTACAAAGTTGAAAGCAGCTTAATGTGTGTTCATTTACAGTTATGAAAATGCTTGCAGCATATATATATGAAAAGCTCTTAAAATGGATGGATTTATATTTTATTTGACAACATATATGGAAAATGTAAGCTTTTATGCGATGCGTCCCTTAATATTTTTAATAAAAATAAATATGTGATGCGTCTGGGTGGACTTTTAACTTAAATACACTCACCAGTATATTGCATTTTGGCCTTTGATAACTGCCCTTTTTAATAAGTAGCAATCACATCTCATGGTAAAGCTGGCTTAAATGGGGTTTGGTCTTTTACAAGTTTTTAATTCATGATGCGAAAATTATTGTGCAGATTGCAATAAATATATTTATTTACAATGATTGAACTGCAGCTTAAAATATCAATTGCGTATAATTGAGAGGAATGGGTGAATTGTTGTGGCAAGACTCGAAATCGTAACTCAAAGGCAATGCAAGTGGCAGCCACAATAATGGACCGATGCATTTAATGAATACATCTTCAATTGATTGTAAATCGTTTGAATTTGATGTGTACCATATTGCTAATGCTAAGCAGAGTGAAATTGAATTGAATTTTGTATCACTCTTTTGTAAATTTCAAATAAACGTTTGTGAAATCATGCAACTCTAATCATGACAATAATCAATATCTATAGTCCATAATTAAATGTTTCCCCCATGCGGCTGGGCGTTGTGTGTATTGGTTTTAATTGATGTCGAGTATTCAACATTACATAAATATTGCTTAATTATCGCAACATCGTAAAATGCAAATACACACACACACACACACTCACGCACAGCAGGGAAGGTCCTGACCAGGAAACCAGAGGGAGAGAGAGAGAGAGAGAAGAGCAGCAGCAGCAGCAGTAGAACAAAGCGAGCTTAATATTTATAATGTTGCAATTAAGTGATGCGCAAATGCCGCTCAGCTGGTGACAGTAATGCGATAATAAACAACAAAATATATATTATATGGATTAGCTATCTCCACACATAAACTCAAATGAGCAAAAAGTTGGCAAATTTCGGTGAAATGCGATTGGCGGGCAATTAATGGCAAACGGTTTGTTTGCGTATCGATGAAAGCCTCAAACGTTTCTACACAATTTTAATCGTTTAATGCGTTCATAAAAAAGAGCAACAGCTGCAGCAGCAACAGGAGGCGCCACAAGAGACAAAAACAATCGCCAACTCTGTGCGAGTGCGTGTGTGTGTGTGTTCTGTCCACATTGTTGGCAGCTAACGGCAAACATTTAGCATTGCTGCACACATGTATGAAGCTCACGTGTGACGAACCCCATCCAAGCCCAACCCAAACCCATGCAACCTAACTCAATCAACCGAACTTTAAAGTGAGAAAGTGGAAGCATTAGATGTCATACACACAAACACACACACACACACACACACACATTGTTGCATACACTGCACTGTTGCAAAATATGCTTTAATAACCATGCACATCGGATATGATTTATGTTGATTATAGTTGAATCAATAATGTCATCAATATTGATCATTGGCATTGCGATCAATTTGTTGCTGACATAACTAACCGTTCTATGCTCTGTTTACCTAACTTCAATAAGCCAGTAGCAGAAAAGTTTAAGAGTTCAACAGAAGCTTTGCAATTCTTTAACATATAGCGGCTTGTGCAGCTTTATTTTCGGCCAAAAAAAAATGCGAAATTCAAGTTGTAGTCAAAGTTTTAAGAAGGGGATGGTGAATCTTGGGTTTACAATAATTTATATATATTAATACTAATTACCATCGTTGGCTCACACACTTTACTTCGACAGCATCCGCTTGCCATCGTTGCCCTAAAAGCAGCAGTTTTTTCTTATTTTTTTTTTTAAACAGCTTAAGTTGCGTGAGTTAACTCTTTACTTTGCCAGCTTAACTTCGACTGCTCACTTTTTGCTTGGCAGGGACTCTTGAACTAACCAGAACTCTGCTTCACTTTAACCGCAGGTCGTCCACTTGACGTCGACCCTTTAACACTTACTATCTGTGTTAAATCAGTTTTTTGTTAACAACATTGCTCAGTCGAAACAGATATGTTTGGGTCTTTTTGCATGTTCAGCTTTAAGAGCACGTTCAGCTCCTTCTTTTTTTGGTTATTAGAAATTAAATATTTGTTTTTAGCAATTTAACTGGTAATCTGAGCTACGTAAAAGCGAGTAGGGCTGCCAGATCTTGGCTAAACCAGCAAATGGGCCACAACATTCTTGGCCATTTATTGGCATATTTTTTTTTTTTTTTCTTTGGGTACAGCAGTTAGTCGATGTCTGCGGCATAACTTTGACCGCAGCCGGAAGAACTTTGCTCTTTTCAATTTTTTTTCTTCATTTTTTTTTGGGTGTTGTTGGTGTTGTTGCTTAAGGTCGATAAAAGCCTGGGTTGAAAGCAATGTCTAGACGAAGGCAGCAATTATTTTGCCGCAAGTAAGTCAAAGCGGGCGTGTAAATAAAAATACACCAAACAAATAAATTGAACCAATACAAGGCAACATCAACAACAATAATGGAAAATTTGTTGTGTGAGTAAAAACAAGTTGAAAAACTTTGTTGATCGGCGTACGCTTGGGAAAAGTAGTCCGTTTTGCAGGTTTTCAATGAATTCTCTTTCTCCTTCCGCTTTTTTTTTATTCCTTCACCTTCATTTATTTTTCTTGCCGCATATTTTTTTGTTGCTTGGGTAATGGGAAGCTGTTGAGAGACTTCCACAAACAACAGACTAATTAAGCAGGCGTAAAGTGCGGATCTCAGTAGTGGATGAGACGGGAAATGGGGCAAAGGTTTGGAGTCTTGAGGTTTGGTAGAAAATACAATTTATAAGCGGCTTAGAGTGTAATATTATTAAAACCGGCCTTACGCTTTATCCTGGTAGAACAGAAGCATCACATCCAATTTGGACTGCGTATTTTTGCTCGTTGGATGGGAGAACAACAAACCTTTCACATTGCCATTAATTAAGCCTGGAGCAGAAAGTCAGAGATCGAAATGTCGCATCAATGAGCAATGAATAACTCGACACATCTATTTCAATACTGGGCACTGAATCAGCAGCTGATGGCAGCGACCAGCCAGATACCCTGTTAAATGGAATGTTAGTGACTAAGGAGCAATATGGCAGGTGTGAAAGAAACCAGGGGTTTGCCTAATTCTGTGCTACATTTTCTAAAATTTAGATAAAACATGTTTAATTTATACGCACCGTTGTTTTTTAATAATATGCCTTTCTTGTTGTTCATAATAATTATTTGAAGCATATAAATTTTACATATACAAATATCTTAGACAGTTTATAAATTAATAAAAAGTTAAATTGAAATAGTTTTCTCACAGAATCTTTTCAAGAATGCTTTCAATTATTGAGAAATATATTGAAAAATAGAAGAAAATGTTTACAGTTTTTCTAATTGTTTTTCTTTACTTAAATATATTAATTATATATACATTTAGATGATATAAAGAGGCATCTGTAAAGTGGTTCAATCTCGAGTCCCGGACTAATTTACAGGGTAAAAGCGGCAACGTGCTAAAATAGATGACAGTGCTTGCAACGCAGGTATTCAAGCAATCATATAGGTAACACACCCACCCACACCCTCACAGACATACACAGACACCAACAAATAACGACTAACTGCCAGCAACAACCAACAAACATCAACAATTACAACAACAATGGGTAACGATTGAATGCAAAAAAATATTTCAGGGCGTGTGTGCCTGTGTGTGTATGTGGATGCATGGGGTAGGCAGGGGCAGGGGTGGGGACAGGGGTAGGGACAGGGGTGGGGACAGGGGTAGGGGCAGGGGCAAGGGATATTGGGTAGATCGAGTTACGTTTCAATTCGTTGCAGCAAACAAATTCGAAAAATGACTGAGCAAACGCTTTGATTTATGAAGTTATTGACTATGTGTGTGTGTTGGTGTGTGTGTGCTGGTGTGTGTGTGTTGATGTGTGTGTGTGTTGACGTGTGTGTGTGTGTTGGTGTGAGTGCATTCCTATCCACATTCTCAGCCGAGAGACTCGCCAGCAGCAGCAGCAGCACCAGCAGCACCACCCACCCCCAAGAGTCGCATTTGTTGTACTCCGTTCGACGCTTTGGCTTTTCGCCGCGCCTTAATTCAATAAAATACAGCTGACTGAGTGCTTGAATCATGACCCGGCGGTTTAAAATGTTTGCGCTACAGCGTCGTGTGTGTGTGTGCAAAAGGGGGGGTGGGTGATGGGTTGGCGGTTTTGGTTTAGAGCGGTTTGCGGGTGGTTCTCCTGTTGGACTTGGAGTTAGAGTTGGAGTTCTACGCTAAAGCTCGGCAGTTGCCGAACACGCTCCATGGGGAAATCTCTTTTGTTTTTGCGTTTTTTTTAATTTTATTTTTTTTATCGCTTTTTTTTGCGAGCTTGCGCGGATTTTTGCACACACTCAGCCGACAACAATGCAACGGAAAGTGGTGTGAGTGAGGGGGGCGTGAGTTGGGCATGGGCATGGGTCTGGGTATGGGAAACAAGTAACTAGAAACGGAGCAAAGGAGTCGCAAGGCTGAATCGATTTTGATTCAATAAACGTCAATGCTTTGCCCATGCCGTGCTCTGCCTATATGTTAGGTATATGTTATATCTGAGAGCTGGGAACTAATAAACCAAACTGTTTTCAGCTTCAAGTTCTTTGAAGTTCCTTAACCAGAGCATGCAAATAAGAAACATACACACACACACACACACACACACATACGTTGTATGTGGCAGGCTGGCTAAAGCACTTCAAGCTGAGCATCAAAGTGGTAACCGAAGAGTGCTAAAGTTGTGTTCCATAGATAATCTTGATTGCAGCCATGGGGATACCACATCCACGTGAGTGCTATGAGCAGAGAGAGAGAGAGGGAGAGGGAGAGGGAGAGGGAGAGGGAGAGGGAGAGGGAGAGGGAGAGAGAGAAGTGGGCTTCAGAAGACAGATTTGCGGTAATATTACGAATGCATTTTCTGCTTCCTAGAAATAGCTGCACGCAAAAAGTGTGCAACAAGCCAACCAACTCTCATTGACAACGTTATATTTATTTACGTTATCGAAACTCAAATTGAAACAAGGCGAGTGCTTTTGTCACATGTGCCACTTCAGCTTAAGGATTATTCTTCAACTTTAGTGTTGATCTGTTGGCTTTGCAGTTCTTGGGAGTTCCTCAAGCTTTCATCTGGGATTAGCTGCTATCAATGCTGCTAGTGCCAGATAATAAGCAGTTGTTGGATACATCGATGAATCCGGGCTTGGGTTCGTACCTTATTTACATACATTTTTGTTGTATACGTTTTAAATTGAATAATTTGAATAAACATGAATTTTAATCATTTTACCATTCCGTAATAAATATAAAATGTTTCGAGGGTTTATTGTAACCAAACCACTATAAAACAAGTGAGAATATTACACTCAAATTTCAGCTGACAATATAAACAGAAATAGTAGAAACTTCTTACAGAGCTATGCTTGGGGTAGTAGACATTATTTTTATCAATCTTTGAAAGTAATAATATTAAAATATTATGGTCGAAAAATGTAAATAGATATATAGATATCTGAAGGCTGTCACCATTTATCTGCAGCCCAAATTTGGTTTCTCGTAAAAATTTAGAGACACTTATGGCTTTTTTGATTTGCATTTATCGATTTAATCGATTTCCAAACCCTCCAATTGGTGCGGCACCGCCAAATTTGACATTGCTTAACTCGGACAGAGACGAATATATATTCCAAGTGAGGGGCGTCGAAAAAATTGGGTTGCTACCGACGAATAGACGGACGGACAGTGCATAAATCGAATATTCACTTCGATATCCGAGCATTAAATGTTTCGGGAAAAGGTTTGGCAGTTATTAGTGGAGCTGATTCAGTTTAAGGTGCAAACTGTGAAATTAGTCTTTCATATATGAAGCGGTAACTTTTCAATTATGATGGAAAGCTATTAGCTAATTAATGCCAACCCCATCAAAGCGTCCGTGCATCGCTCGAATAATGTAAACAGCACATTGTCTATTCAGCTGTCATATTCACAGCTCCCTTCTAATATTTGCATAACACAATTGCAAGCCACATGTTTAGTTTGGTTAGTTAGTTAGATTTAATGTGTGTTCTATATTTTTGTTGTAAAATTTTACTGTGTTATAAAACAAACTGTGCTGCCAAATGTATGCAGAAGTTGCGCTTTGTGCTGCATTTATCCCAGCTTCATATATATATATATATATATATATATATATATATATATAAATACGTATACACAAATGTGTATATATGTAGCAAAAGACACACACATGCACACACACACACATGCACACACACACACATGCACACTCCGGCCCACACACTCAGTCACGCAATGTGTTAATGTGCGTCCCAAAAGTGTGCAATCAAATTATAAAATTGCAAAAATGTTGCCGGTCACATGAAATGCGCTTTAGCACACACACACACACACACTGCCAGTCAGAGAGATATCCATTTATTTGGAGACAGCGTTGTAGAGGGGTGGCGAGGGAAATGGGAGTGGAGAGGCGGTAGAGGCCCTACAGATAGCAAATTAAGTTAAAAGCGCTGCCGTGGCAACTGGCCAGATTTAGATAACTTACTTCATATACCAAAACAAAAAAAAAAACAAAAAAAAACGCACACGCTTCGGATTCAGCTGCAGACACACACACTAAAACACACACACACACACACGCACACGCACATCACACACATCACACACTAGCAACTGGGACTTAAACAAGCTGCATGCGGTGGACTTAAGTTGAAGTTAAAGTTAATGCCATGAATTTTAAATTGAATTTAATGTGTGTGCGCGCATGTGAGCAGCAGACGATGCGTCTATGTGTGTGTGTGTGTGTGTGTGTGTGGTAGAGTGGGAAACTGTGTGGCGGATGGGGAGGATGGGGTTTGTATGCTCGAGTAGCAGTAGCAATACCAGCGCTGCTCGCACTGAACACAGAGGTTCCAAAAAGTTGACTGGCGCACGAAAGTATGCTACACTTTTTGCCACTTATTTATTATTGGCTTGACTCACACACTCACGCACAGTCGGCGAGAGGGACACACAGACAGGGAGAGGGAGGGGGAGGAAACGCACATTTGAACATTTTGGTGTTCGTGCTGTGCGGTCTGACCTTAAGCTGCCGTTGGACATTGGCGAGTCGCTGGACAGGATTTGGCACAAGTTGAACTAATAGCAGCAGGCGGCCAGCAGCGCTGCGATTGTGTTATTGCTGTTCTTGTTCTTCTTGTTGTTCTTGTTGTTCTTGTTGTTGTTGTATTCGTATTCGAATTCGTATTCGTAGTCCTGTTGTTGTTGTTGTTGTTGGTGGTGTTCTGCTTAAATAATTTAGCAATTTGTATGCATGGAAAGCTCTGCGGGCTGGTCATATAATGCCCGAGTCGAATAAGCGCATCATGGATATACATAAAATCGCATCAACGCGCCAGCCAATACCACATGCCGCAGATGCATGAGAGGGGTAAATAAAAAAAATATAATATATATATATATATATATTTACCTCTGCCACTCTCAGACACGCGTGCCCCATCTTGTTGCGTGTGGGCGTTTCGGACAGACGAACAGGTATGCAGGCAGACATAAGCGCATTGAAAGCACAGCCAAATGAGCATTCAAGGAACGCACACATACACATTACAAAGTGCACACCTGGTAGATGGGTATCATCCTGTTACACACACCCACACACACACACACAGTTGTAAATGCAGATGAAATTGGGCAGCGACGATTAATCCTCGCTTTTGCCCCTATGATATTATTTGGCACATTTGTACTTTATGCTTGGGTACGCCGCTTTACTGCAGGCACTGTTCAGTTATTTTTTTTTCCAAATATTTGGGCACTGGCTGTTCGCCGATGAGCTGGCTGACCAGGGCTACGACAACAGTACACTAAGCCGTATATCGAACAAATTACACATTGCCAATGATGTGTGAGTGGAATTTAATCAGTTCACAATTTCGTGTGTCTGCTGTGTGCGTCTGTCTGTGTGTGTCTGTCTGTGTGTGTCTATTTGTGTGTGTGTGTGTGTGAGTAGTCAGTGTGTAGCTTCAAAAGTGTAAATTGTTGGACAATTTTCACAATTTCTGAATCTGATCAGGCTGTAAAGCTTAACACTTTTCAAGCACTCTTCAAAGTTATTGCTTTGCTTTCCCAATGTAAGAATAAATTGTGACTTTTAAGCTTTAGTTAAGTCGGTCTCTTGATTTGATCAGTTTGAGCAGCGCGAGTAGATTTTGTTGCAACTCAGAAAGAGCAGGCTTTGTTCGGCAATATTTAAGAGCTTTTGCCTTTTGGCAGGCAAGCAGTGAAAGCTGTTTGCAGCTGCCAAGGCGCAACAGCTATTATTCAGTTTTTCATGGTTGAGATTTTGTCGGATACAAACTGAGCTGAGCTGTTCAGCAGCCCTAGCTAATTCGAGAGGCCCGCAGTTGGCACGCAAAAAGACGTCGGACGGCGAATACACTTTGTTAAAAGAAAGTCACGTATTCATATTAAAAATAACCGAAAAGCGTTCGTAAGTGCAGGAGAACGTGCAGTGAAATATATTTTGTGGCATTGGTTAGGCAACTGTCTCCATCTAATCCTTACATGTACACACACAAATATATACAAACATACATTTATCACTTGCCTTCGGAAACCATTTGGCCGGAAGTTGGCAACTCCTTGTCCTAAGCCAGTTGAGCAGCAGCCGCGACATGTTTTACGCTAGCCCAACAAAAGGTGTTTTCCTTGCAACCCTCTCCCCGCCCCAACTAAACACCAACTGTTGACATCATGATGATGGCCATGATGGCCATGATGTCGTTGCCGTCATTGGGAAATGTCGCCAGCGATGGAGCCTGTCAAACTCAAAATATTCCATTGAATAGGACGTTTTGCGTGCTGGTGCTCAAAGCGTCGAATCGACTCGTCTGGGACATTTCGGTTCTTCTTTTTTTTTTTTTATTGTTGGCCCTTTTGATTTTTGGCAGCGTTGACGTCGCTGCCGCAGCTGTCAAAGCGTCAAACATTTTGCGCTGACAAATGCGCACCTTCTGTTTAACTTTCCTCCTTTCAACTTCCGTCAACTTCAGCTATGCTGGCGACTGACATGCGGTTGCCCGAAAAACTTGTAATGTATTTCAAGAGACCGAAAAGGGGGGCAGGGGCTCTTTAGGGGGTATGGGGGGTTGCTGATGGTGTAGTGTGTCAACCGTCGACTGGCAACTGACTTTTGCATTTATTTATTTATTTATTGAAACACTGTGCGTGCCTGGTGTTCAGTCTGTGACTATTTTGGCCACCTCGGTTGTAACTTTAATCAGTTCATTTCGCATACCTTTCGGCACATCTGAGTGCTTTGACATACAGCATTGCGCATACGCCGCGTGGCATAAGCTAAAAATACACCTATATGTCAACCAAAAATTACACGAATTTAACAATTATGCAAAAACTTGTTTTGTCAGCTGTACATTTTTGACACATTTCTCTGTCATTTGTCAGTGTTATGTTTTAACTTGGCGATATTTTACTTTCGTTTCTTTTCCATTGCCGTGAAGACTGTATAAAAATGACAGAAATGGGGGGGCCTGGACTGAAACCATGAAGCCCCAAAACGCATGTCATTTATTGCAATTGGAGTCTGCTTGCGCCATTGTTCTTGCCAGTGTTGTCCTTTTTAGCTGTCTGCTGCATTATTCATATCTTCATATTCATTAGAAGCGAAGCAAAACAACAACAAAAAAAACAATAACCAGAAACATACAAGTTGAAATGCATTTTTGAAGAGTGCTTGACTAGCAGAATATCTGTAAAATCTGTATCTGTATCTGTGCGACTTTGGCATCTACACCCTTCTTTTAATTCCTGACAATAGATTCTTAAACCAAATGTTATGCAAAACTTTGTCAAATCGTTCAAAATTGTTGCATTTTTTGTCTTTGAATTTGTCTCATTTCTATTTTCTATTTCTATTTCTATTTTTTCTATTTTAAATATACCATTGCCATTGCCTTAACATCTGTACAGGGTATATACAACAAATAGTTTGAAGCGTTCAACTGAGATGACAGTCAACGTCATCGTCGTTCTTGGATTAGTTAGTTAGTTAGGGTCAAAGTAGGTCATGCGGGTTTTCTCTTTTGTGAAACCCTTGAAAATGGGTAAATTCCATTTGCTGACTGTATAATTAGGGTGAGCAGGATTACAAGTGCAAGGGAAAACAACGGAGAGTCTGTGTGTGAGACAGACAGAGAGAGAGAGAGAGAGAGAGAAAAAGAGAGATGGGAAGGGGAGACAGAAAAGGTCGAACGAATCAAATGCTACTTTTCTCATGGAAATTTAATTTACGGATAGATCTTAAAATAAGGATTGCATTATTCTTCATTAGGGTTAGATCTGCTTAATATATTTGTAAAATTATGTTGTAAAAATATGTGCACTATGTAAAAAGAATGCTTAATACTAATATTCGATTGATTTTGTATAATAATCATAAATAAACGCATTAGCTAATATTAATAATTATAGTTATTGGTAGAGTAATAATTTTAGATAAATAATATTTTATCTATATAGACGGGATTGAGTCTATAGGTTAAGTAAAGTCGATAAGACTTAAATTATGTAATGAAATGTTTGAGCTAAGCAACTTGCATTTGCCAAGTGGCCTGCTGCTGTGAATAATATTCCAGTTTTTAGGGCCTAACATAAAAAAGCTTATAAGGGGCTAAAAGAAAAAAACTGCAGCACTTCAGATTCTTTTATATCTCGTTTGTATGGCATGAAATAAAACGAAATTTTAGGTAAATTCTAATAATGAAAGAAATGTTTATACGACTGAATGGGAAATTAAAAATACTTCAGCCAAAGGATGATCTCTGCATTTAACTTGGGCTCGAGGTGGGGCAATGTTACAGGCGCTATTTAGGTTCAAGCAGCTGCTCCTCAGTTCATGCTTAATGGCCACCTTTCTTGATGGCGTTACGTGTCGCAGCTATAACCCATTGTCTTATCTGGCTACTGTCCCCATTCTCAAATTCACCCATTTCACCCACTACACCATTCCACATTCAGTCACTACCCCGTTGCCCCATTCCCCCATTCCCCCAGTTCCTTCACACACCTTCACCCCTGTCACGTGCTTGGCGTGCCGAAAAAGTGCGTCAGCAGCAGCTTAATTATTTTTAGTCAGTTTTTGCTACATCTACAGTCTGTTCAGCTTCCCATTGCCCCTCCCCCAAATGTACAGAGGGTGGACCCCTGCCACGCCTCTTTTTTATATTTTTTTTTCATTTTTTTTTCTGCTTTTGTTTTTTGTGTTGCTTCCTGCTTATTATTTGTTTGTTTGTCTGTTTGTCTGCCTGGTTTGGCGTAAGCGCAATTGCAAGTATATGTTTTGGGATTACGACTATCCCGGGGAGCCAACTCTTACTTAAGCTCCTCTATCCACGAACCCCATCCCACCTACTCCTCAGTTCTCTAGCTACTTTCGTTGATGCTGGTGATGCTGGCTGCTGTACGTTTATGACAGCAGTGAACAACGGCGGATTGGATTGGATGGCAACTGGAGTGGCTTCGGTGTTGACTGTTTTACTGTTTCACATGCGACTGCACTGGAGTGGACTTTTGGGCTACCGCTGGAGTCCAGGACTGCTGCTGGACATCATGCTACCACTCACTCAAAAACAATGTGCACAGCAACTGACTGGGGAGTTGTTATTGCTTGTGTTGTTTTTGTTGTTTTATGTTCTTTTTTACTTGACTGTGCATACCGTATAAATCTGACAGTTGAAGAAACACAGAGAGCCAGAGAGAAAAAGCGAAAGTGCGAAAGAGAGAGGCAGAGAGAGAGAGAGAGAGAGAGAGAGAGCGGGCAACAAAATAGGAGCACACACACAATACGATGAAAGCTTAAAATTTTAAATGCCACCGAATGGGGTCCCTAATGAAGTACAGCAGAAAGACAGTCGTCGGGTGAGCATAAAAGTTCATTGTTTGGCAATGTCAGGACGTACAGTGAATAATGAAGATTAAATATATATATATACCACATAATAATCGAGATAATTTAATAAAAAGTGGACCTCAAACAAAATCAGTACAATTTAACAATAGAATTGCGGTATGCAAATTCTGGCTAAACAGCATGTTTAAAATGTTTAAAATTCTTTGGAAAAAGTTGTTTTATCTGCAGGTTTATAGCAACGACGATCTGAACTGAGGTTACAATAGACAGGTTGAAGCTGGTGTAAGCTGAGACAACATAACTCAATTTGTCTGATCTATTGGAGAAATCACTTCTTTCACTTCTCATTCTCGTTCACATGCCACACAAATCATTTGGTTGTCAACTGCACACAGGTTGCAAGGTGTTTGGCTAAGAACAGTTGACTGTGGGTTGGCAGGGAAGCGGGCGGGGCGAGAGAGGGAGTTTAGAAATGGGGGAAAGTCCACGACAAGCTTAATGCGAAGTAAAAGCAAACAAATAAATGCGACCAAGCGATGCAAAAAAACTCAGCAGCAGCTGAAGGATAAGCGAACAAATTCGCAGTCCAGTCGCAATCATATGGAGGTTTAAGGAAGTCGTGGATGGGCTAAAGGATATAACATAGAAATATGAAATGTAGTAGTGTCAGGAACAAGCTGAAAAAATGCTGCAAGCGTCTGACAAGCTGCAGAAACTCAGTAAGGCGCAGCAGCAACAACAGTAGCAAGTGCAATCGGAGCGAAAGAGACCAACTTGTGTGGCATGAGTAATGTGGCAAGTAGAAGAGAAGTAGGTAACGACGAGTGTCATCTGACAGCAGCGGGGTTGCTTGGCAAGTGCCTCGTGCGGCAGTTGCACAAAGTCGCTTGCGTTGATTGTTTGCACTTTACACACTAAAACTACGACACACGCCACGCGATGAGGAACAAAAATATAATAATAATAATAAGAAAAGAAAAAACCAAGTGAAAATATTTCAATCGGTCGGAACCGACTGCGGAATACTCTGATACCAGTAGTAGATACCAGCAGATAACAGGTGGCAAATACCTTCTTGCCTTGTTTACCTACCTTTCAAATTTGCTGAATCTAACCGCAAATCTGTAGGGGATATAGGTTTTCGATATTTGTGATGGCCGAAGTTGGCAGGGCTCTAAAGAAAAACCATTTTTTGAAATCTTCTTTTGCACACTTGGTGGCTCAAACTGTGTAATTGCTTGAGATATAGGTTTCTGTTGCGGTATGGCCATGGTCATCTAGTATCTAGCTTGAAGCGTGTCTCGATGTACTCTTCTATCAGAGTAAAAGGACTCTGATGGCTGCTGAAGTTGGGTTGTCTTGTGAGTGGAGAGTGGGCGATCGCAAGAAGTTGAGATATAAAAGACGTGGCTGGTCGTATGTGTCTGTCAAGAGACGAAACGGTGGTGGTGTGATGGTGCAAGAGAGAAGGGGCACAGACTGGCGGCTGCAGCCACAGAAAGAAAGGCGAATCAAAAATGGCAGCAACAGCAGCATAAACTATATATAGAAAAATAACTAGAACAACAACAGTAGCTGAAGCAATCAGGGCTGACCAATCGCACTAGTTTAACAATAAAAACATTTGAATGTCAATGAGAATTAGAGCATTGAAACATGATCGCAGAGAAGTGCTGTCACATTGAAAAGAGTAAGTTCAGTTCTCTGCTCTGAAACAAAATGGGCGGTAAATCGAAGCTGCATTCTTAAGAAAAGCCAAATAAAACAAATGCTACACATTCGAGCTAAAAGACAGTCAACCTTAATTTGACAAATACTCGTTTTGCAGCCCTGACAAAAGCTAAAAATGGTTGCAAATATCACACATACGCACTGAGGCTCAAAGCTCTTCGCATGTTTTACGACAATGGCTCGGATACAATTTGGCACAGCGAGCTATAATAAAAAAAAGAATGACAGGGAGTATGGGGAATGGGGAACGGCGACGGAGACAACGACACTGAATAGTGTAAATTAAGTTGTTGTTGTACTGCTGAGGGGGTTAAGAGTTTTAAGGGGCTCCGACGCCGGTTGGGTCGGGCTTGGCTGATGGGACAGCTTGTCAACAGTGCAATTTGCAGGCGCTGCGCAAAACGGAAATGGATTGAAGGCTCCCTTGGTGTCTACTTGATGAGCAGTGTAAACGAATACGTCAGCACATAGATGAAAGATTGTAAATGGCTTATAAGGGGCCAACGGCGTGGGTGGAAACTGAAACCAGATTCGCCCCAAAGCACACGTTGTGGAATTAAAGGTGTTGCCAGAGGCAATTTAATTAAAAATTGATCATTAACATGACACGCGGATGTGGCAACAATTCAAATTTACCATATATAACCAGTTATACAATATAACCAGGAATATATTGTCTGTTTAGTGATATGACTCACAAATTGGCTAGGATACGTTAGTTCCATGGGTCGCATAGAAGTTAACACAATCCATTTACACTTTGGCATTGTGCAGACATTATGTGGCTGATAGCTTTGGCAGAGAGTCAACTACTATTTTGGCTCATGCCTAAGCTATTTCGAGCCATCAATCACTTAGCGGTTTCAACTTTGCCAACACTCTCCTTCTGCCTTCCTCGGAAAGAGAAAATCACCCATACATATCTAAATAGTAGTTTGAATGCGGGAAAAAAACTCAATCTTTGCAGCACACAATTTGGCTCGTTAAAGGAAAGTGCGCGTCAAATGCGCAAAGCGGCGACGATGCCACGCCCATATGACAGAATCTAACACAACTTGACGCCCCTTGACCCCTTCCCCCTGCTCCCTGAACACGTGCCTAATGCGTTGCCTTGACATTTGTCTATGGCTCTTTAAACCCAACCAAAAAACAGAAATGAAAAAGGTGTAATAAAGTAGTTGTAATGTATGTAATGGGGCGGTAATGGGGAGTGTTACGCTGAACATATCCTGCAAATTGCACATTCTACCACTTCTAATTTTGTAGATGGTTAATGGATAAACTGCAAATGTATTGTAATGAAAATAGAAAAACATATTGTGCAGCGTGTCTAGTAGTGTAGCACTCTCAGCGGACTGTCTCTTACTTGGCATAGTCTAGTTATTGTATGGCCTCCTTAGGTCCTTAAAGTTGACAAACTTGCTTAAAGCCTTGCACGTACAAAAGCAAAAACAGAGAAAGTCAGAATAAGGAAAGAGAGAGAGAGAGAGAAATATATATATATAGAGAGAGAGACATTAGTTGCAGTGCACTGCGAGTGCTGTCGACTTCTGTGCACACCAACATAAAACTTAATAAATTTCCTTTGCATATTTATGCGCACATATTTATACTTATAATAACCCAGCAGCTACAACAATAAATATCTGCCCAAATAAGAGTCAATGCATATGACATGCAGATGTATGTACATTTTAGTGTGTGTGTGTGTGTGAGTAGCTGCACTCAGGTGGCAGAGCTTGGCTTATGCAGGAAATTTGCTGTGCCTGAGACGCTAATATCCGCAAGTAGATGACCTGCATGGCCCAGCTAACCGCAGAATGCTGCCCAGGCACACAACGTTGGTACGTTTACCGCAACATCAAATTACAATGGGTGCAACTGGCAGATGCGGACTCAGTCTGTGCCTGTGCCTCTGCCTCTGCCTCTGCCTCTGCCGCTGCCTTAGCGTCTGGCAGAGTCTAAACCGTCTCTGCCCATGACCCAGGCTCAGTTTCAACTTCAGTCGCATGCCGCGCAAATCCTGCAACCCTAAGAGGCATAGCGCTTGTTTCTGGTTGTGCTACTAGCTTTGGTTGCAGTTTGGTCGGGTTACTCTGTGTCTATTGGACTGCTGTTTGGCCGTAATTTCATATGACGTGAAAGCATTGCACTTGCACAATCTTTCAGATACTTCTCACTAAGCAGCGGTATCTATCAGTCACACGCATCCAACAATGTCTCATCAAGTAATAAAAAAAATCGCGCATTGTGGTGCAAATTGCAGGAGTTTCAGTCAAAAAATGCAAAAGAATCTAGAAATGATTTTACAAAGCTTATTCCATCAGCTAAGAGCTAAAATCATCAGCTCATAAGGGCAATCTTCATCTCAAATTCAAATACAAAACTAAATCTTGGCAAACTTAGCACAATAAACAAATTCTACATTTATACTCAAATGGACTCGACTTCATTAAATTGAGCAGTCATTCTTTTTGATCGTTCATACTGAGTCCTCAGTTTTAAAGCTTTCTTGATGAAACTTGGAACACAGCGTTCCTTTTGCTAATACGAATATTATTGAGTTATTGAGTTCGTTGCAACAGAAAACATATAAATGAAATTTATTGAAAACGAACAAAGGCATAATATTAACTCGAACTTAACTTACTTGCTTAAATTTCAAATAAAACTTGGATGTCAGCAGGAGGACTCTGTTCTGCAAGGTTATTTAATCCTTGGCGTGACCAAGCTAGCCGTCCTGTATTGTTTTAGCCGCAACTTAACAGTTGCTAGCCAATCGTTTTTAAGCTAAAATATATTTATTTATATATATGTCATGTGCATGGCTTCAGCAATTGCCAAGCTACGATTGCACACTTTTATATTGTTTTGTGCCACTATGCGGCAGGGGATAAAGCCAGGCAAAGTCAGGGGGTTTTTTTGCGCGGTGTAGTGTGGTGCTGAGTGGCGCCATAAACACTCGCGGGCAGGCAGCAATTTTGACGCGTTTCGTAACTGAAGATGAAGCAGCACCAGCACCAGGAGCAGGAGCAGGAGCGGTAGCACCAACAACAATTACATTTGAGTGCGCCCTTAAGGACATTTTACTGATTTAATATTTGTTGCAAGTTGCAACTTGATATGTGTCGAGTTGCACAGAGAAAGCAGATAGCAACTTGAGGATCTGCAGCAGGATAACCAAGCAGGATGCCATCATATAAACGAGACGCAGGCAAGTCGCAACTTGCACATTGTCAGTCGCTTAGCTGCTGCTGCTGCTGCCGCTGCTGCTGCTGCTTCATCTGGCGATGCTGTTGCTTTTTTTTGTTTCTCACTTAGCTTGAGGTGCGCTCAAAGGACGATAAATATTGCATTACATTTCCTTGCACTTTATGGCAAAGAGCTCTTTGGGCACCAACGCCATGCGATCTCCTTATACGTGTGCCTGTGTGTCTGTGTGTTTGTGAGCTGTAAGCTCGAATTAACTTATCGCTGATGATTGTGAATGGGCGCACAGCATACAGGCTGTGGTACATCACCCGATTCAGTGGCAGCTACCTTCTCTTCCCTTCCCATATCACTCTTGTAATCCTTCACGTTTTGATAAGTAGCTGCAGCTAAAACCTGCATATCAAGCATACGCAACGTGGCCACTTCTAAGAATTGTGTGCCACAGGCAGCGGCCATAAACTTCCAGAATTTCTAATATGTCGAGTCAAGGTAGACATGGTGGGGGCTGGGTAGAGGGGTTGTAAGTTGGAGGCGGTGGGGTGGGACGAGTTTTGCAGATTGAGCAAATGTGTAGCGCGCAAAAGTCGTAAAAAAAAATTTTTATTTGCGCAGCATCATAAACATATGCATTGGGGAAGGGGGTTGCAAGAGAGAGGGAGAAAGGGGGAGGAGGGTATTGCATCGGGTGCCACTGATGAACGCCGTTGCCCACCTGCAGCATCCGCAGCTGTTGCCCTAGTAGCTTGTAATTGCTTTGTGTTGCTTCTTTATTTTGTATATTTTTTTCTTTTTTCTTGTTATACCCTGAACCCATAAAAAAATGGGTCAAAAGGGTATAATGATCTTGGGCAAAAGTATGTAACAGGCAAAAGTAAGCATCTCCGAGCCCATACAGTATATATATATATATATTCTTGATCAGAATCAACAGCCGAGTCGATATGTATGAGGACGCCGATCTACGAGACTATAAGAGCTATTGACTTCAAATTTGGAATATAGAATCCCGTATACCCGGCGCAGATCATTTATAACTGCCTCCGTTTCTTAAATATCGATACATATCGATTTCCGATAGCAATAAATGCCACAATTTGAAGGATAGAGGCGTCAACTGCCCAAGTTGCATCAAGATTCGATAGCTACGATTGCGACTACTTATTAATGTTTATATGTATGTATGTATATATATATATATATATATATATACACGTGTTTGTGGGCAGCCAGTTAGGGTCAGTTCGAGCTTGTGAATAAAAAGATGAGCTTAGTTTATTTTCACTGTGCAGTTCCTGTGCCTGCCATACGGAAGGAGTACTCCTGCAGACCTGCTCACATTTGGGTGCAAAACTTTTTAAAGGGAAATTTGTCAATAAGACTTTAATATATCTAACAGCTCGCTTCAGGGTATATTGTAGTCGAGCTCACTCGACTACTGCATTCGTATATGTTTTTTGTTTTTTAGTTTGTCTTGACTTTATGATGCTGCAAGTTGGTGTTCTGTGAGTAGTTACTGTACTTAGGGATACCATCGGTACCATGGCAAATGGTTCAACCTTAAGCCAAAAGTTCGCACTGCTTTTGTCTTATTGTATATCCTGTACACCAGCTGAGAAAGTGTACATTGCCAGAGTATCGCCTGCGTACATATATAAATGATCATTAATTGGTAGCGGTACATGTATGGATAAAGTCCAAAATCATAAATAACTTAAGAAATTAATGCTAGTTTGGATGAATAAAAGTTCGATTGAGCCTTATGCATATTTTGTAATTTTATTTCGATTTCGAAAAATTATCAAATTAAATATATAAATATATATTGCGAACAATAAATACAGAAAATAAAGTAACGCTTAGTCGTGCATTTTTGGCTGAAACATTTCTACTGGTTTTAGCTGAGATTGGTAAAGTGAATTGCAGCAGCTGGCTAAAACTTGTTCTCTCAATGTTGCTCTAAGTTGCTAACAAGCCAAAGCTGATTATCTCTATCGACACCTGTTCTTTTCTCCATTCCTGCAGATGCCATTGCTGGAATCTTGTCCTTGGGCATTGCTATTAAAAACAGTTGGAGTTGGTTGGGTTATTCTGATCAAAATTCAACTTAAAGTGTACTCTCTGTTTAATTGATAGTCATGCAAAAAGTGAAATAAAGTGCTTTCTTGTGTATGTATTTGACTAATGAAATTTGCTGGACCAAAGACCAAAGACTTTTGTATGTGCTTCAAATGCATTCCTCACCACAACAACTGCTTCAATTTAATGCATGCAGCACTCGACAGCCATAACAAGCACTACCAATGTGAATGGAGTCGTAGATGGAGCAGAGCAATCTCTGCTGGACGCAAACCAAAGCCACCATAAAGAAACATCAACAGCAACAAACATAGCCTCCGCAGAAGAGTGATATGAAAAGAGACAGGGAGAGGTTGGGGAGAAAGGGCTAAAACATAAGCGACATTTAAAGTAACTTGGTATTCTCCAAATAAAATTTTTACTACAGCTAACGAAAACAAAAACAATCTAAATTATTCTTTAGCTAGACAATTTTCGTAAATGAAAGAAGCGATTCTCATTCTGGGAAAGGCATCAGTAATTTTAGGTTAAGCCCAAAATGTCTTTTGCTAAGCTAATGTTATATGGATTCTCATTCCAATTTCAAAGTGCATAGAGTGTTAGCAGAAGGCTCAAGCTATAAAAACCTTTTACACTTGATTAGAGCTTCATGAAAACAAAGTAGGCTAGTAAACTAAATACCTCAATTCCTAATACAGTCTTTGGGGCGATTCTTAACCATTATGAAAACTGCTTGGATTAACTTAAAAATTGCAGCAGACGTGTATTGTTAATAAAGTTAAGCTTCATCTGCTCCAGCTTTAAACTAGAATAAAACTTAAGATATACTTTCAGAGATGCTCAACCTGTTGTATATTAGGTAAATCGAATTTCGAGATAAATGAATAGTCACAGCTCAACAGCATTTCGGGCTGAATGATCTCGAAGTAGGAAATAAATGTTAACTTCAGGTTGTGCTACTCTTGCATAAAGGTAACAGGAACTAAACAATTTTGGCACTTGGCATACGATGTTGCCCATGATACAAATAGTGATAATGCTAATGCTGATAATGATGTTGCTCAGTTGGATAGCTAGCAGTGGCAGTGGAATCGTTGAGCAAGAGGGGTAAAGGGACCAACTGGGCTGCTGTGACTGGGACTGCGAAACGACATTTGAGTGTCACTTGTGCAGCAGTTTTGAATGTTTTCTGAATAGTAAATTATGGTCACGAGCCTGAAACTGCGACGATGATGAGAGGATGGTCGACTGCTTGCCACACTATGCCCACCTTCCCGACCTCAAAGCTGGTATTGTTGGTGTTCTGCCAAGTTACCAGGTTGTTCATTTGTGTGTTGCCGCCTGCCTTGCTCCGCTTTTGGTAAGTGCGTGTTACAAGTAAGAGTGTAAATATTGCCGCAAAAATGGTACGTTGCAATTTTAAAATTGCGCACTTTCAGCTTGACCCCACTGCAGTGGCAGCAACATTTGATTGGGGCCACATCTGAACTAATTGTACGGTGCGTGCCACATTGCTGAAGCTACGGCTCAGAATGCGGCTCGAGGCATTCTCTTGTCCCGACTGCTGTTGCTGTGTGTCAACAAAGGGCCAGCACAAAATTAATCTTGATTGCCTGATTCCGACCCAATAGTGGGCCATGAATTACACGTCCAGATTCCCAATATAGCCACATGAGGGCCGAGCATTGCTGTTAACCAGGACGTAAACTAGTTTGTTAATTGATCGCCTTTAAAGTGCAAGTGCGAATCCATTGTAATTTTCAATTCAATTCATTTTTCTCGTCTATGCGGATTTTGCGTCTCCGCAAAATTAAAGTTTTAAACAAAGTGGTTACAGGTGGACATGATAGATATATTTGCGAAAATTCCACAATTAAATCACATTTACAAATATTCATCTAAGTATTTTGACAAACTATTTTTTATATGGCATTTTATGACACTTGAATAAAATTCATTTGCAGAAAAGCTGTATGTATCAAATTACGTTTAATAATTCATATTTCAGTTTTTTTTTATAGTGTTTTAACTGTGTACATTTTGTTGATTAAATTTACAATATATTTTTTATTTGAAGCCATTTTTTATGCATTCTGCCCAAATTGTAACACTTCAGAGAATAATTTAAGCAAAAATAATGCAAAATGACACGCAGATTTAAATATAAAAATAACTTAAACTTTAAATTCCATAAAATATTGATTGCTTGTTTCGAAATGTAAAATGTCTAATAAACAAAACTACTTCAAAAACAATAAAAAATTGCAGTAATTTCATTTATGAGAAGTACTTTAATAAACTTTCTCTTTGATGGCACTGGGCATCAATTGAACTCTTTGTGCCTTTTGTTTCGGTTTGTGCGTCCAAAAACCCAACGATTTAACTGACTCTGTAATAATGCAACAAAAAAAGAAAACAAGAAAATTAATTTGTATGCACTGAAAATTGAGCAAAACTCTTTTGTGATGAAGCCCGGCAAACACATAACCAACCACATACAGACACACACAACTCGTTCGTATGCCGTACAAATATTTAGAGATACATATAAATTTACACATGTATGTGTGTGTGTGTGCACAGTGCACATTGGTAGACTGTTGCTGCTTTAATTTATGATTTCAAAATGTTTCACAATTTGGCCGCAACAGCCACAAATACAATTACACCAAAAATAGCACTTTTTGGGCTTTGTGAACTTTGATTTTTGGCTGAGTCTTTAATTTAATGACATTTTGACGAAGGTGAAAATTAAATGCAAATTGCAAACAAGAAGTGGCAACGAAAAGGAATAGCAATTGACGTGACATGAAATGACCTCGACTGTTGCATTGGGCTCAGGTTGGTGCTCATCATTAAGCGACTGCCAACAGCAGCAGCAACAGCAACAGCAGCAGCAACAATGCCAACAACTGGCAAGAACTGGCAACGTTGCATGCAAATGTCAGCAAAGGGACGCTTGTGTTGCATAAATAACGACAACAACAACAGCAGCAGCAGCAGCAGCAGTAGCAGGAACAACCAAAGCAACAACAATAACAATAGCAAAGCAATTCGCATGTTTTGCATGCAAAGCGCAGCAAAAAACACAGAATCACAAAAACACATTCGCACACATAGATACACACACACATACACACACACACACACACATAGATAGATACACATACAGACCTACATATCAACACCTTTTGCCATTTTAGGGAATGCGCTTTGGATATCTTTTATATATGCATATACACATATATCTCCCCTCTGTCTCTCCTCAATCGGTTTTATTCTCGGCTTCATTCTAGCAATTGTGCTTGCACGCACAAACAATTGAAATTGTATTAAATTGAATTTTAATATATTGCTACAACAACAACAACAAGGCCACACAAACAAATACACAAAACCCACAAACAAAAAAACAAAAAAAAAAACTATTTACACTGAGCATAAGAAACGTTAACCGTGTGGAATTGATAGGCAAAGAGTGGATGGCAGTTGGCAGATAGCTGGATATAAAGTGGCAACTGTAATTTCACTTTCGTCCTTGCCTCCGATCATTTGGGTTTCATGCATTGCATTTAAATCTCAAGTTTAAATATTAAAAACTAAGGAAAAACGTGATCTGGCTTCTATATATATATACATATATATTTCTATGTGTGTGTGGTGAATAGTTGATGCATTTTTAACCTCAAATAAACCCTCCGCACGTATTCAGACCAATAAAAGAAAAATAAGACCACAACAGCTACAACAATAGTCTGCATTCTGGCTGCACATTGCCTGACATAAGTTTAGGTACACACACCGCACTTTAAATTATATTAAGGCTCGAAAAGTATATTAACCAGTTCAACACTTTCAGCCAAATTAAATCAAATATTTTGCCGTGTGCAGAAATCCAAACCGTCTGCAAAGTTATTTGAAATGTGATTTTAGTTTTACTAAAATTGTGTTGTGCAGGTCATCTTTTGGCTTGCTCGTGGCTATGTAATGTGTTGCGCCAATTTCAAATATATAGTTGAGTTTTGTTTTTCCAGCAATGTGGATTTTTCCACAAAAATAATAGGAAATTTTGTTAAATAGGCAAAAATAATTATCCATCCTAAGATGATTCCTATTTATTTCTGCCTTGTTTCCCTTCTTTACTTCTTTTTTTTGCCTTGTTCATTTATAAGTACATTATATAAAGTACATGAAGAGTTCATTTTAAGTTCTTACTATAATCAGATTTGTGTGTAAACTGTGTGCTGTGGAATATTAACAAACA
Organism: Drosophila grimshawi; assembly: GCF_018153295.1. NCBI lineage: Eukaryota > Metazoa > Arthropoda > Insecta > Diptera > Drosophilidae > Drosophila > Drosophila grimshawi. The sequence goes on along the minus strand of NW_025063692.1, from coordinate 13,748,291 downwards.
AAAGTTCATTAACATTTATATCATGTGCAACTTTGTTTAATTGGCTGATAAATTCCCATTCTCAGAGTGGCCATTTTCAGTTAATTTAATGGCAATGTTGTCAATTATAAGGTCAAATGTTCTTATCGACCATTTAAAATGTCAAATTCCCTAGACCCACCAACACCAACCCCAACTCCAGCATCAGCTTCAGCTACAGCTTCAGCTTCAGCTCAAGCAAAAGGTCAAGTTCGCCAACGAACCGTCATTTGACTATTTGCATATCCTGCATTGTTCCATTTCATTCCATTCCATTCCATTCAACGACCATTTGGCATTTACATGATGCTCGTCATTGTCTCAGTTGTTGTTGTATTTGTTTTTGTTGTTGTTGCTTTTGTAGTTGGCAACGCTTTTTGTTTTGTTTTGTTTTTTTTTTTTTGTTTTTTTTTGTTTTTTTTGTGGCAAGCGTCGCGCACAAATTGCAAATACGGCGCCTAGCCTCGCATTTTGCTCGCCATTCTTTTTTTATATTTGTTTGGCTCCAGCTCTGTTAGTCTCCCAGTGTTTCTGTGTGTGAGTGTGTGTAAAGTTTTGTCACTTCAGCAAGCTCGAACTGCTTTGGCAGAAAGTTGTAGCATGTTGCCATCGGTTGAGCATTCGCCCATTCTTTACATTCCCTATGCATGCGATTCGTCGCAAAATCATTTGCATAAAATCAAACCGCACTCAAAACAAACTCCACTCAAGACGCGCCTTGGCGCCCTGTACCATGTGTACTAACTATGCACCTACACACACACACACACACACACACAAACTGGTGTACTCTCATCTCATCAGGCACACCTCCCATTTAGCTGGCAGCCGTTTCTGTCTTAGGTTCTGGTTGAGGGGGCGTGGCTTATGCGAAATAGGTGTAAATTGTAGTGAAGTTATGCGAGTTACGTGGCCGCTTTTTTGGGGTTGCCAACTTGCTGAGAATTTAAACCAAGTGAGTTAAAACCGGTTCGACATGAACTTGCTGTTCTTATGGCATTTTCCAAGTGAAATTAGTGAAATTTCGAATCACTTACGTAATTCGATTGCAGCGGCGCTTGAAACTTTGCCTAAGCCACCTTTAAACTTTCAGCTATTTCTCTCACTTTGCTTAATCCAATTCATTCCGGCACCTGACTTCTCCTCCTGTTTTTTATTTTGCTCCGCCATTTCTTTTTCAGACCTGATTTGTGGCACAGAGACAGACACACACACACACACACACACGGCGTGCCACTATGTAACGAGCTGTGCCGCCATTTTGGGTCGTGTTGTGGGCGACTCCTTGACCCGCTGCTGCTCCTTCTCTCCTCTCCTATCCTCTACTCAGCAGACGGTAAACCTTTAGCCAAGTGCCAAGTAGTTTATCGCACATTTTTGCTGGGCCAACTTATAGCAACATATGCAACTCTGTTTGTCTGCGAGTGTGTGTCTGTCTGCGAGTGTGTGTGTGTGTGTGTGTGCGTGTGTATTAGTGTATGAGAACATGCGGCTTCTGTTATAGGTATGTGACTCGGTCTGTTTTTGACCGTGTCGCAGTCGTGTTCTGCTCATGTACCCAGACGTGTCCATGCTCATTGTCAGCAGACTTTGCCCTTGTCTTCATCTGTTCCAAAATCCACAACCCTCAACCCCCAACCCCCATTTTTGCAGTTCCAGAGGTTCGCAGTTTACAGTTCTCGTTCCCATTTCAATAACCGGAAAATGCCGTTGCGAATTTTAATCGCAGGCATTAGGATTGGTGTTAAGTTCGTCGGGCCTCGCCGCCTATGCACTCCATGCTAAGCTCAGCAGACACACTCCCTGCCTCCTGCTATTCCCGCCTCGCCTCACCTCACCTCATCTCACCTCTCCGTGTTGTGCTTGTGTGCGTTTTGCCGTAGACATTGAAGCGTCATTTGACCGACATGAAAATTGTGCGCCAACATTTTTGTCAAACTGCAAAACCGAACAGACATCAACAGCAGCAGCAGCAGCAACAACAACAAAAACAATTAGTAAGAATGCCCCAGGCGAGAGAGCTCAACTGGGAGATACTCTGAACGAAAGTCTTTTGAATAATTGTGCATGTCAGGGGCGTTAAAATCAGCACGCTGAAAACTGCGCGTACTTTCTGTGTATATATTTATGTATATATATATATATATATACCTAAATAAATATACATATATATATATATATATATATATATGCATGTGTATACAGAAAATGTTTGCGCTTGGTCAATATGAATTCACGATTTTCGCCTGTGTTTACATTGGTTGTTGATAAATATTATTTCAAGGTGTGTATATATTTATCCAATTAGAATGAAATATCTTCAAAAATTGTATGGCTAACTGATTTTCTCAACATCTCGAAACTGAATAAAATTAAATTCCAAATGTGAGTTTAGTCTAGTCTAGTCTAGTTATAATAGTCCCTATATTTCTTTCGACATACTCGGCTTACTTTTAGTCAACATGATGATACGCTTTTTACCCATTCTTTTCATGGTTTCGGGGTATAACAATTATAGCAACAATAACAACATGCAGCTGCTGTGGCATAAAGGCCTTGGGTCAGAATATTGCCTTTGTATTGGTGTTGCCTGTTTGTGTAGCTTGTTGGCGGCGTGAACCGTGAGCCGCCGCTTTCGGGTTGCCATTGACAGCCAGTGGCCTTGATTTGACTATGCTGGTGGTTGTGGGCGTATTGCCTTGTGTGGCTAAGAAAACTTGAGGTGCTTAACAATAATTGAATGAAACTTGAGTTAAGAGTGTGTGCGTTGTGTGTGTGTTTACACAGATATATATATATATATATATATATATGTAAATATATATATATATACAGCGACAGCCACTGTCACAAGCCAGACAACTCTCATATATACGCAAGAAAACAAAGAGGCAGACAGGCAGAGCGAGAGATAGAGAGAGAGACAGGGAGAGAGAGTGATGGAGAGAGAGAGGGAGGGAGAGTGGGGTAAGGAGTTGAACCGAGGACATTTGTGATTGGGTCTATTAAACAAAACTTGTGGGTACGTTGTAAGTAAGTAATTATGAAAGCGCCACAGATGCCAAGCAATTATTGCACACCCAAGCAGGAGTCGGTGTGGTGGGAAGGAAGGGGTTTCGATGTTGAACTGCTTAAAACTACTTGGCCACATTGTACACACACATATATACATTTGTATTTGAGCTGTCGATCACAAACTTCATGTGCACCACAACTGCAGAACTACAGGCATATATAGAAAATTATGTAATTATATTTCACTTGCACACACATCTCACTGTGGCTATAAATTTGCCAAATATTCTAACTTGACTCACTAAATACATTTGAACGATAGTTCCATTATAGTTACCATAACAATAATAGCACTGTCACACAACATAATATTGAAACAAAATAAATATTTTCACTAATAATGCAATGCAGTATAGCGAACATGGGCAAATCCACATCGAATCACATTCATGGACGAGCACTCACACACACGCACACACACACATATATACATTTTTGAACATATTGCATGCTGTGGAAACAGATTTTGCACTTGAACATTGCAGGCGCAATAGGCGAATGGAAATGCGGGTTTGTGGTTTTGGGAATGCCGCTTATGTGGTCAGGTATCTGGCATGCAGAGATACGGCAAAAGTAGTAGAGCCTAACGAGAAAATACAGCATTTATTTATTTGTATATTATTGAGCGCCAAAGCTGGTCATTTGTGAGAATATCGGAGCAAAGAGCTGCTATGGCATATTGAATGACTAGCATAAAATATGTGCATAATAAAATAAAATAACTTGAAATGCGGTAGACGAGAGAGCTCGACTAGGAGATACGACGAATAAAATACAGGTCTAGTTTGCCAAATTTTCAATTATATTGGAATTATAATTATACTCGAATTACTTATTATGACTTACATGGGTAGGTCAACAAAAAATCCAAGTGCAGTTCATTATTGTATTCGCTGCAGAAAACATATGTTTATATTTCTGCTAGCTTCGCTTATTGGCCGTTTTTTTTTCATAAATATATATTTCGATACAGTAAAATATAAATGAATATGTTAAGGTAAACTCAATTGAAAGGCTATTTCTTTACTTTTGACTTTTATTGTTATAAGAAATGTAAATAAATCAACTAGATCAGCCTAAGCTATTTAGAGAAGTTCTAAATAAGATCGACTTGTTCATACAGACGGATTAATTATATATGCTGTGTGCACAAATTCATTATACCCTTTTACCCATTTTCAATAGGTTCAGGGTATGAAAAATGAGCCGAAATCATGCTCGACTCATTTGAAAAGCACTTCTCATTGCCGCCAATACGGAACTAAATTTGGGCGCTGGATTAGCACAGGTGCTGACTAAGTCCTGGGGAGTGGGGCATATTTTAGATAGCTGGCTTTCAATGCACATAGTCATTTTATAACATTTACTTGCTTCAATTCAATTTGAGTAATTAACTAAACTTTTTTGTCTTGATCAATTTGTTGTTATCATAACCCGTGATGAGTGAAATACATTTAATATCTGTCATATCTAATGAATGCCAGTTGTGATAATGAGTATAGCTAAGAAAAACTAATGATTTTTGTATTATTGTTTATTGTAATTATCTTATCATTAGCGAAGAAATCTAAAATTATAAGCTAACACACGCATATAAATAATTGCAATTAAGTTGAATGGGTTTCTAAGTATACGATTTGAAAACAAGAAAAAATTGATATCTTAAGCTGATCTTGCTGATCGGAGCTAATCTGCTGGCATGTGAAATAAAAACGGGCTAATTTGGAAGAGAAAACATTTAAAATTACTATTTAAATGATATTAAATTAAGAATGAATAAATAAATTAAAATTTAAATGAAAATAAAATAGATACATATTATTGGTAATATGTCGACGGCATTTTGTAATTTTAGATTTAAATATTATGTGAAGCATTTCCAAACTTTGCATGGGCGGTGGGGGTGGTCGAGGCGTTGATATATATATATGTTGATCTTTGAACAGAAATCTACATATCAAGTTAGTTAAGTTTAGCTGGTTTTATCGATTTGTAATTATCAATTTCATCGATTAGCAATTTGTCTTTGACTATATGCTCAAAACGACAATGCTCAAGCTTTAATGGTGTAGAAAAATTGCGCTCAACCAATATACTCTCATACCTTCGGAATCAGAGTATAAGAATCTGTGGCGTCACACATATTAATCCGATTAATATTGTTTGTATATATATATATATTAAGTTCGCAATCTCAAGCTTAATCTATTGGTTAGTCAGTGCGATCGAGGCGATATGTAAGTTGTGAACTCAATCAAATCGAAGCTTCTTCAGCTTTATGACATAATCTACACTAGATGAGCTCACAACTCTAAACATACTAACTCAATTAGCTGGAATATGTTGATCGCCGAACGTACAAAAAAATATAAAAAAAACAGAAGAAAATCGAAGTCCAAACATTTGTTCGGCTCACACGAAAACGTCACTGAAAACCAGACGACCGCAGCCACAAGGTGACAACCGCTCGGCGGCTTTTCATCACTTGAGTGGCGCACGTGGGGGCGGCAGATGGTTTTGCTGTGGCTGTTGCTGTTGCTGTCGTTGACGCTGTCACTGTCACTGTCATTGCGGCAAGGCGGCGTGCCCAGGGCATCAACAACTACAGCATCAGCAACAGCAACAGCAACAGCAATAACTACAGCAACATGGCAAGGACTTTATTTTCATTTTTCGCGAACCAACAAACAATTTAATTTCACACGCGAGCGCCAGTGTTGTCGTGCGGCATGTGAAATCAGCCAGCCGATGCGGCCACACACACACACACACCCACACACACACACACACCCACACACACACACACACACAAGCACACACGTGCACACACACGCACACTTCGGCGCATGCAAATGGCAAATGGTGCCTCAAGAATTGCTCAGGTGTCGCATAACTTGGTTACCAAGTTTGCCAGCGCTGCTGCTGCCTGCCTGTTAAGTCAATGACTTTTATGTACATTTTGATGGACTTTTAATCCATACGCCTACATATATATACCCGCCCACACACATATATATATATATATATATATATATATACATACATATACACACGTATTATGTCACAAGTGGAGAGGCAAACCGCTGAAGCTGTGCTTTTGTGGCCGCCATCCGTGCAGCTCATCATCATTATCGTCATCATCGTCATCGTCCTCATCGTCATCATTGTCATCATCACTGGCCGCCCGTTGTCCTGTTCTGTCTGCGGCTATGACTACGGTTATGGGTTTGGCTTTGGCTTTGGGTTTGGGTTCAGCACGCTTAATGTGCTTAAGATGAGTTACATTATATGGCCAAATATCTTGCTATCTCATTCACAGTCTCCCTCTTTCACTCTCTCTCTCTCTCTCTCTCTCTGTCTCTCTCTTTCTTTATCTCTGTTGTGCGCCCTCCCATTCTTTTGAGCACTTTGTAATTGTCTCTGTGCAGAAAATTTCATTTTGTAATGTGGCAAAAGCATAAAGTATAATATTGCGCTTTTGATTTCGCATTCGTTCGTTGCTATTTGGCCATGGCAACCTCAATTCAAACCCAAACCCCAACCTCAATACCCAGTCCTTCTCCATTGCCTCTCCTCCAGCTTCTTCCGCTTGCTTTCCTTTTTGACCATTAATAGGTGTACTTATATGTTTAATGGAGTGCCACTCGACTGCTCCATGGCTCTGTTGAGACTCTATCTTTCCGTCGCTTTCCTTGTTCGTGTACTAGTCAGTGTGTGTGTGTGTGTGTGTGTGTCTGTGTGTGTGTGTGTGTGTATGTGTGTGTGTGTGACACAGTTAAAATTGCATACTCTGTAGGAGCAACGGCGTTTGCATTCTGTCCCTCCGTTTTCTCCACAGTGTCCGGTCTGTTTCTGGGCGGTCACTTTGGTCGCTTTGCAACACTTAGTTATGCAACTGTTGTTCAATGTGTGGCAAATAGTTTGCATTCGACTATTTACCACACACACACACACACACACACACACACACACACAACTACACACACACACACACACACACACACACACACACACACACACACACACACACACACACACAGATACACACACCCGCATCGTAGGTAAACTGAAGTGGCCAATGGACAGTGGAAAGCTTTAAATTAGCAACGTAAATACCACAGATGAATACCACCAGAAAGTTTTCATTTGTAAATGTGGCATCAGCTTAAGACACACAGTTTTCGGAGCACTTTCAGTTGCTACGCAACTGCAATATAGAGAGATAAGCAGGCAGCCACACACACGGAAGATTGGACTGGGGGCATGGCAGTTGTCACACATAATGATTAGATATTCATTAAGTTGTTGCAGCTCAACTGCTTGCTAAGTGAAGCGTTTTCTTGCGGCAAGTGCACTTTGAATAGACAATCAAGAACATCAAGAGTTCATTTGTAGTTGAGAATGGAAAGTTTTTGGTTTTTGCTAAGCTCATGTAATAATATCTAGTTATTCATCTAGGCAAGATGTTTCCTTTTGAATATGGGAAACAGATATCTATCTGGGTCTGCACTTAAAATGATTATCTTTTATAATGCATTTGCAGAAGGAGTTGCTTGCGAGCCAGGTTGATATTATGAAGTCCGTCTACTATTCCCATATTAATGAAGCAACGTGGAATATCTCCTTCGTTCAGATGCAGTCAGAGGTGCCAGAAGCCGGCTGGGTTGGATCATTATAATTATTTCAACTAGCTGTTCAGATACAGCATTTTACATTTCCATTTTAAATATTCAATTAAAGCCCAAAAAACACTTCAGCTTTCACATAATAATCCCATTGTTATCTATTATTTGTATCACTAATTATTCGAATGCATTTGAGCGCAGAGCCAGAGCTTAGCTCGTTTGTGTTTTGTTTATGATTTTGAGAGCTATTCACAGGGTCTCATGAACCTGATTGATGTGACTTGATGCCCGCAGTAATTAAGTATTTAAATAGCCATCAATGTAAATCATATTTACAATCAAGCATTTAATACATACATACACACACACAAACATACATACATATGCGTGTGTATACACAAGTGTGTTTTGTTAAGGGCACTTTGGGCAGTGCAAGCGGGGAAGCCGCAAAGTGGCTACGCACTTAACGCAATTGGTTGCGAATCAATCAAGCGGTCTCGAGACTGTGTTTGTTAACTATAAGCACACGACCGAATTAATCCAAATATTATAAATTAAATTTGCTAAACTATGTGGCAATATGCCGTTAAGCCACTTAACAAACACTGCACAACACAGTCGACAGCAACAGCTGTGCGGCATCAACATTCCGGCATGTGCATGCAACTACAACTATAACTGCAGTTGTATCTCCATTTCCATATACATATATCTGTATTTTGAGCTGTCTGTCGCATGTCCTTACTAGTGTGCAGTATCCTTGATGGCGGTGTCTGTTGTCCATGTTTATCAATATATTACTGCTGCTGCTGCTGCTGCTGCTGTTGCTGCTGCTGCTGCTCTTGTTGGCCTGGCCAAGCATGAGTCATTCTCTGTTGTTGCTTGACTTATTCACGCATGCGTGTGTCCGAGTGTGTCCCAGTGTGTATGTGTGTGTGGGTGTGTGTGTGCATTTGTGTGGGAGAGGTCATCTAAAAGATATGTCTGATATGGCAGCCAAGAATGCCACTTTCCCAGCAAGCCGTTTGTCTTGTATGGCCGATTTACGTGGCGAAAGTTATATGTCTTTTGAATATTGCAATGGATGGTCCGCCTGCTGCTGCTACTGTCGTCTATATATATACATATATATATATGAGTATGGATTGCAAATGCATACACACACACAAGCACATTTATTGCATATGCCTCAGATAGTAGATAGATGACCTGCCAGGCGGTCAGCCCAATGCTCACTCTTTCAACAGGATCATATATCCTGCTATGCTGTATCTAGAATGTCGCACTCTATTATTTTGCTCGCTCAGAAATCTGTAATGATGATATTCGTACTTATTTAAGTGACGATTTGTATTCAAACTGCTTGTCTAATAATAATATATTTCTGTTTAATATTAGCAGTGTCACTTTCGCTGCTAGTAATTTTCTGATCAAGTAAATACCGATTGGAGAATATCAGATCAGATACGACTGTATATTAGCCTTGTAAGCTGTTGTTAACCCAACTTTTGAGCATTCTTCTTTTTCCCATTCTTGATACTTTATTATAGTATAATTATTTGTTGCCATTCTGACTTTAATTAAGTTAAACTAAATTAAAAGTCGTGTAAGATTTGTAAGCCAATTGTATGTAATTTAAATGATATTTGACTTACGATAACCAACTAAATACATTATATGAATAAATAAACAGGTTAGTTTAGGGCATTCGAGGAGCTGCTTGAAAAGACTTTCGTGAAAAGGCCTTTTACAATGCAAGCAAATCACAAAACAACTCCATATTCTGGTGCCTAGCCTATGTGTGAGTATCTCTCTGCGTGTGTACGTGTGTGTGTGTGTGTGTGTAGTTTGTACTTTGGGATTTCTGATATCCGATATGTTTGCATATTGTCTGGGAAATGCTGTTCAAGTCGCCTTGCCAGTCCAGCTAGGTGACTGTCTCACACTCTCGCACCTTGCCTGCTGCTGCGATGGCACTGTCCCGCTGCGCTTGAATATGTATGTATGTATGTAAGTAGTCATATATACATATACATATACATATATATATTCATATTTTTTTCTTAACAGAATTGCAACCCTCTGCACATATGTATATACTGTAATATGTGTTCAAGCTCTGGAATGTTTTTGTTTTAGCTCCTTGCTTGCTTTTTACTGCTGGGCCAGGCCAAGACCAGAGTGGCCAGCTGCTACTCTCTGGCTCCATAAAAAGCAGCAGGCGACAAAATTTGCCGCCCTTTTTGTCTGCCTGTGTGTCGGATACCAACTTTCATTCACACACACACACACACACATCTGCCTTATTGGCATGCAATTTGATTTATATTGTATGCGACTTCAAAATGCAGTTGCTCAAATTGAAAATAATGTGTCGGAAAGGGAATTCAAATGCCTCAGGCGAACGTTGCTGAACGAGCTGGTTTGCGCGTAGTCAATTGCATTTGCACGCTAATCAATTATATGTGATAATTTAATTAATTTAAGCAAACAGCTGATTGTATCAATGCAACAAAACCACGAATATGACATACACTTACAGACCGCATACAATTTGTATTTATTATTATGGCAGTGAACTGAATATCCAAAATTTGTGCATTAGTCTTGTATCCGAAATCCTACAACTTAAAATTCGGCTTTCGTCCGATTGTGCCTATGTCAGCTATATGATATAGTGGCCTGATCCGGTCGACTCCGAACTATGTACTCTCCTTAGCAAAAAAATAAGGATATTTGCCAACTATCAAGATGTAGGGAGTTTAGCTTGTTGGGTTTCGAAAATGGGGACAGATATAGACGGAAAGACGGACATGGCTATGTCGACTCGGCTTGTGATGCTGATGAAGAGCAAATATACTGTAAGTAATCCTTCGATGCGTTACAAACTGTGCGACAAAATTATAATACCCTTAACAAGCGTTTAAAAATAATGCAAACGCATCATTCAATATGTTCATTGTATATATATTTATGGCTTGGCAAAGACAGATTTCAAAACAATAATAGCAGCATAAAAAATTATGATTGCTTGCTAAAAAAAACTCTATCAATAGAAAAACACACGCAACTTGCACAGTAATATTAGCTTGTCTGCTACTCTTCTTAAACACGTTTATAATATTTTCAGTAAATATTATTATTATTATTATTGGGATAGCTGCACTGCGACCTATTCAATCTTTAAAGTTATTATTTTGAGTGTTCGAAATCTTCAAAATTCAATCCAGTCACCTTTGACAATTGTTAGTCTTTAGTTCTGCAGAGGCACATTTTTCTGGTCATTGCAAGATGCAATTGAAGATAAACTGGGGATTTATTGGATATTTGTAGCTTGTCATGAATAACAATAGCCTGATTCCTTTATCAACACTTATTAAATGCTTGATTGTAGCATTTTCCATTCAATAACATGCGATATTCGTAAAGAATGTTGCCCCGCGTAGATTGTGCTTTTTGCCATGACTTATCGAATTTCGATGGCAATAATAATGTCACACACAGATAATATTTCAAGAAAGCAAAGCGTTCATTTTAAAATACCGGCATACATTAATTAATTTAATTTATTTGTGTGTTGCCAATTGGCTAAATACCCAATTATCATATTACCTGCACCCGGGCGGCCTTTTGTTTTTGACGGATATTTTTAATTACCCACTTCTCAGCGTGTTGCGAACGTTATGTGTGTGGCTTACCTTTGTATACCTTGGCACAGTGGTATGCCGTGCAAGCTCAGGGCGTCAGGACATGCGTTCAATCATAAATTGTATATGGGAAAGCCAGCACAAAGCGTAAACAAGTCGACGCGCTGACATTATCATATTCGCCCGAAAAGCCTTTGGGTTTTCTTTTTGTTTTCACTGTGCAAGGGGCGGAAGAGAAGGAAAGCGAGTGAAGGGGTTGTTGTTTTTTTTGTGCTCTGGGGTTGTAAAAGTGCAATGGAAAACATTTTACGTTAGTCGCCTACTTAACGCCACTGGCACCGTCCTGCAGCTGCTGTTGCTGCTGTTGCTGCTGCCACCGACCGACACAAATATTAAATGCCACAAGGTGTGGAGACTGTGTCGAGGCTCAGCAAGGCGCATAAATATGTTCGCAGAGTGTGTGTGTGTGTGTGTTTGTTTGGATGTGTGTTGGCGATGTGTGTCGGCGCTGTGGTAACGTGTTAGTAGATTTTATGCTTTGGTATGTGTCTTCACTTGTTTGTAAGTGTGTGAGCGTGTGTGTCTGCATATGAATAAGGTGTTGCCGCCGTTGCCCCAAAAAGTAGGCCACACTTTTGCTGGCGCTGCCGTTGTCGAGGTGAAATCCGATTGTGCAAGTCGGAGCGCCCATGCTTCTGTTTATGTGCGAGTGTGCACATATGTGTGTGTGTGTGTGTGTGTATGTGTGTGTGTGTGTGTGTGCTTGTACTTGTATGTAATCCCCTTTGCTACCTTCGCTCCGGTGCCCCCTTGGAGCCACCGCCCCTGACAATGTAAAGCAGCGTTTCAAGTTTACGTAAAACTAACATATGCTGGCAACGTTTGAAAGATGGCCGCGATAATGAGTGTCTGGCATGTGGCATGTGGCACGAGGCACGAGGTACAGGGTACGCGGCACAAGGCACACTGCATGCCCGATATGCCAGTTGGCTGTGGCAGGGCGGGGGTGGGGGACCGGACATATAGGGTCGTTCGGTCCATATAGCCCAAGGGCCGGCATGGGCTTCTGCCCAGTCAGGCAGCGACAACGAAAACATTGTAATCATTATGAACATAAACAAATCAAATGCTTGAAATCACAACAGAATCTGACTAAATGTAATGGCCACAATACACAGGCTCAGCAAACTGCAGACACAAGCAGCACTGAGCAGAGCAGAGCAGAGCAGAGCTGGTGATAAGGTGGAATCGCCCTCTTAGATCTGTGTGAAAATTCATTGGGATGGAAAAAAATGGTATATGTAGATTCGCTTAAGCCAAACGCATTTTAATTTTATTAGATGGAATTACGGACAAGGCTATTAATATATTTAGCAGGCTATACTACTCTGTCGTGCGGTTTCAGTTTGATGTTTGTTTTACTCTGATACCGAAGCTGTCCATTCGTCTCTGCTTCCTTATAAATGCATCTATTTTTATGCATTCTTAAGGCGAGATAAAATTGATAAAACCACTCCTATTGAGCTAGAGTTGCCAAATAAAAAAGGCACATCAAGGATTATTCAATGGTCGAGATACTAATCACAACAAGATTCATTGCCACCTGTAATCAGTTGGAGAGTATTGCGCAGTTGGTTATGCCCGACTGCTAGAGCTGCGGCAAGTTAAGTCCAAGTTTGCTTCAATCAAGATAATCTTATGTGAAAAAGCAAACGCAAATAACAAGAAGCGTATCCAGGACGCTGCCCGATTGACTGTGAATGGGCGCCATTGCTAAGGAAATGCCAGATAGAGAGAGATTCGGGGCGAGTGAGAGAGAGGGAGAGTGGGTCGAGGGCGAAAGAGCAAAGTACCGAAAATAACTGGACAGGCAGTGAGTCGCTAACCACCTGTTGTTGTGCATGCTGTTGCCTGTCCTCCATTTGCCACATTATCAGTTATGCGCTTTGATATCTGATAAGCCCACATCAAAAGGCGGCTCGCCGAAAAGGTAAAAGTAAAGCAGCGGTATAAGCACACACACACACACACACACACACACACACACACACACACACACACACACACACACACACACACACACATAGAAAACAAGAAAGACAACACGAAAAGATAAGGCCTACTCTCACTTGAGGCTTGCGCTTGGCATCTTTCTCTCCCTCTTTTATTCTCACTGTCTAACTCTCCCTCTCTCCCTCTCTCTCTCTCTCTCTCATACTTAACATATACTGCGCGGTGTGAGGCGAACACGAATTTGGTATTTGCATATACCCTGCATCCATTAATATTTGATGAACAGGGTATAATAAAGTTGTTCAATGCTATGTAAGCAGAAAAACGAAGCATTTATTTGACCCCATAAAGTATATATTCTTGATCAACGTCATCAGCCGAGTGGACTCAGTCTGTCTGATCTCAGTGAAATTTGGAATGTACATTTTAGTTTACCACATGCAGATTAAGATCGTTTTAACTTTTAATTAACTCCACTTGATTGGCAAATACCAATTACAAATAGAGATAATTTTTTAAGACATAGATTTCTTATATTAAAAAAAAACCTTTGCAAAAAATCAACCGTACTACTTTCATTGAGGCTAAGAAATCCTATATAGATAATGGCTAAATATACAAAATGTACAAACATAGACACAGTATGTGTAAGCACTTTTTCAGTGTGGGTATCTTTGGGTATCTTCTAGTCGAGCTTTTTCGACTGCAGCATTGTTATTTGTTTATTTGTGAACTTGACGACTTTTGCTTTGGACTTAATGCGTTTTTTATGCGCCACACAACGTACCAAGCCGGGGCTTCAGCTTCAGCCTCAGCCAGCAACTTTCAGCAACTTACCCACCGCAACCCCTTGTTTATCCATCAGCGGCATAGCAACACACAGAAACTTAGCCCGATGAAGTTGCAACGCGTAACAGCCAGCAGTTTGATATCATTCTGCTCCCTTAAGGCCCCTGGACATGGACATGGCGTAGTCACGTGGGTGTACTAAATAATTTTAGTTGCTGCCCAAAAGACAACAAAAAAAAAAAAAATATAATATTATGTCGACATTAAAATACTCTACAGCATTTATATGATATCTTTAAGTGCTCAGAAGTTGTCTGCAAATGTAGCATTTTGTTCACTTCAAACTTCAAAACTAGCTGTGCAGTTTGGAATTTGAAGTTATTTACCCACATAATTCACAGAGCTGTTGCTGAAATTTAATGGATGAATAAATGTCAAAAACATAACGATTTTCAAATTGAATAATCAATCAGCGTGAGATTTTATTATAGGCTTGTGTGATTTTATTATGATGAGTTTTTTATATTTTCCAAAAGCTAAAAAGCACATTTAAATATTGGATAGGCAGATAGACAGATCAAAGGTCGATTGAATCACTGCGGGGGGGGGACTCACATGCTTCAATTAGTGGCAAATTTTACGTATTTCCTGTTGCTCCTCACTCTAATCGCATAACTCTCTATCGCTCTCTTTCTGTCCCAGGTGAGTGTAGTAATTGTATGGAGCCTCGCCTTTAACGTGCGTTGCAACAACAAAGCTCTTTGTTTGCATTTGTGTTTCTTTTTCTGTTTCTGTTTCTGTTGTTGTTGTTGTTGCTTATGTATTTTTTTTTTGTTTTTTGAGTACCAGCTGTGCGACCACTCAAATAACAACAACTGGCAGGGAACACATACAAATATACATCTAAGCATTTTGCGACGGCCACCCACGTTGCTAGCGCGAGCAACAATTTTTTATACCCAGTCGCCCAGTTCTGCCCAGATCTGTTGCCATTCTGGAGCCGCGTGCTTTTCGTGCTGCGCATCCTGTGAAATTTTCCGTTTTCATCCCTTTTTGGGTCCAGCCACTGTTGTTTCTAATCCCATTTTAGCTGAAGCATTTTTTACGCTGCTTTTCACACAACCCATTCCTCTGGCCGTGCCTAGTCTTTCATACATACCTGTGCAACAACAACTAAAGCAATGCCAAACATTTTTTTCATTTAGATGGAGCTAAAGCAAAAAGCAACAAGAAAAACAACACACAACCCGCTTATTACGTAGAGTGTGGCTGAGTGGGTGTGTGCTTGAGTGTGTTTGCATTTGCGTATGTAGCTTTGCATATTTGCCTTTGGGCAAATCTTGTTGGTCCTTGTTGGTCTCCGAGCCTGTCCCCTCTGGGCTGACCATGCCCAATCTACAGAAAATACATTAGAGCTCAAAGGTTAAGTCTACCGAAATATGTTGCATGTAAGGATATATTGACTTTTGTGTACTTGTAAATTGCCTCTATACTCAAACCCCACATTATTTGCGTTCAATAATTTTGATGCAAATCGAATTTGATTTGGAAGCTCAAACAGCTTTAGTGTTACTAAATTCTAGTAAATTATATATACATATATTATATGTAGCTATAGACTTATGTTTGCTTAAATAATTGTCTTGATTTGCACACACTTTGACCTGATCTCGCTTATTGCTCCAATTCACTTCAGATTCAGATTCAGTTCAAAATACTCGCAGCTATTTCGACTGACCGCTGCATGCGCAGCGTCAACCGGCCCACAACTGTTAATGATCCGGTCTTGCAATTTTGCGCTATGTGGGAGTGGCAGATTGGTCGCTGGGCGGTAGCTCTGGCCAGCCCATTTTGTTACCTTTTGGGCTAATTGGGCGTCAGTCAGCATGAGTGACTTCTCACAAAGCATATCCAATTTACACACGCACAAACACTCAAGTACGCTCACACACACACACACGCGCTCACACACACACACACACATGCAGACACTGAATCACTCATTCACACATATGTCTAGGCAATCAATTTGATACCAGACGTGGAAAGGAAACTCATAAAAAGTCAAGTCGAAAAAAGTTAAGAGCAGTTGCAAAACTTTGGAGCAAATCTTTGTCAAATTTAATGAGCCTCAAAATTGTTGCAAGAATAACGACAAACGCAATCTTTACGCCCGATTCGCATTCCTTCCCCTCGCCCGTCCCCCAACGCCCAGCATCTCCGCATAACACTCTTTCTATCGTCTGATAAAGCCCAAAGCACAGTCGGTAAAATCTTTAAAAGTCTAATAAAAAGCAACAAAAAAAAAAAAAGAAAAAAAATTGGCAAATGACAAATGGAAATGAAAATTGAAAATGTGACAAGGTGAAAGTTGCTGTTGTTGTTGGTTGTTGGTACTTTAATTCATATTGTTGCCTTGTCTACATGTAAATTACAACATGTGCCACGCCCAGTGGGCGACGAGCTGCGTGGCACGTCATATGAAATGCATGAACTGTTAAAAATGTATGCGATGCGAAATATTTTTAAATGTTACATTCCTTTTACATTTTCAACTGTTTTGCCCCCTGCTCTTGTTGCCTTTGTTTATATATATATTTTTTGTTTTGCGCAATTCAGTAGGAGGCTGTTGGAGCTGGGCGACCAATGGCCTGGATACCTATCAGTGAAAGTAATAAATTGTTTAATTTTATATGTACAAACATGTTTCTGTTTATTATGAGCGTGTTCTTGTTTGTGCAAGTGTGTGTCTGCGTGTGTGTGTGTGTGTGCGTGTGTGCGTGTGTGTGTGTGCCAATTTTTTTCATTAATTTTTTAGTGTCCATTGACTGTACAGAGGCAGAGCCCATCCACACTGGCCAGGGGGCACGCGGAGCACATGGAGATTATTCGCTTGACGCGGCCAAAGCGCCACCCGTTGCAACAAATAGGTCAGGACGGTTTTTTATATTGTTGGCGGCCAAAGAACAGAGAACAGCGCACTTAATTGATTGCACGACTGAATAAAGCGAGGAATACGCACAACAAAAAATTAACAAGAAATAATAAGCAAATGATGTAAGAGAAAAAAATTACATATTTCATAAAATTCGACGAATATCCATGTATTAATTAAATGCGCAATAAACATGGACAATCGCTTCAGGAGCGAAGGCGCAACACAATTTTCATATCAAATGGCCAATAATAAATCGAATGTTATTAAGCATAAAAATCACTTACAGTTCCAAATCGGATATTGAAATCCATCTAGAAGATAAACCGATACTAAAATTATATTTATATTAGAAATCGGCTTCAGCTTTCATAATGTTGCTATAAAATTGAACATTTTCAGATTTATTTTATATATTTTTTCTTCACAGTAAAAAGTCCAATTCACTGCCTGCAACTGAACTGACCATCAGCAATTGGACCAGAAGAAGTAGAGCAAATGTTGAGGCCTCGACTTGTTTATTTGTTTTATTTTGTAGTATATAACACATATTTTTCTTCCCGTCCCATTTTACTTTGCCGTTTTTTTTTTTTTTTATCTCTTTTTCGTTGTTGCTTTATTTTTATTGGTTTTTTGTTTTCGTGTTTTTGCTTCTTTTTTTTTATGTAAAAAAATAAAATTACGTTTTACGCAAATCATTTTTAATTAATTTTAATATTGCCGCTGTCGTCACTGTGACTCCGCTTTGGTTGTTGTGTTTGTTGTCGCTGTTCCTTCAACATGCAGCAACAGCAGCAACAGCAGCAACAACAAAAACAATAACAACAATTTCACAGCAATGGTTAGGTCATTAAATTTTAAATGAATTCGACGCTCGCAACACTCGCGGCCCATAGGTAAAAATTCAGGTAAAAATTGTTGGCCAAGCAGCGGTTAAGGCAAATAGGGACCAACTCATATATTTCTATGTAAGTACATACATACACATACATATACATGTATATATAAATATATACACAAGTGTTGTACACCTACGAATCTATATGTATAAGCGAGTGGCATAAATGCGGTTTCAGTTTCCGTCCAAGCAGCAAAGGGCCGCAGCCAAAACAACGGCAACAACAACAAGCAACAACAACGAGCAACAACAACAAGCAATAACAACAACAACAACAAGCGCACCTAGCCAAGGACCAGTCATTTTTCTTTCTTTTCGACTGAATTTGCTGTTTTCCCATTTCATTCCGAATACTCTAACTGTGAGCCGATTTCACTGTGCAAGACAAGTGGCTCTTTTTTGTACTTGTATATAAATATATATATATATATATATATATATAGTCAGCTTATTTAAAATATTGGAATTTTTTATTTGATATAAAATTACTTTTATGTGCGGCACAGAAGTACTCAAGCAATCAGTTTAGTTTATGATATTTCTGGTGCTTTACCAAAACGTCACAAAATCTTTTAAAAGGCATTGATTTTTTAGTCGTCGTCTTATTTTTATATTTGGCAGCATCGATATAAGGCCAGTGTATTTGTTGGATCGGTGTGCTGCTGCTAACCTCACACGTTTCTCTTTTTTTTTGCTGACTTGCAGCTGTTTAACAAATAGCTTATTTTCTGCTCATTATTGGCGTGGCTCTGGTTATTGTTAGCCGGTCGCCAACGAAATTGACAGTTTATTTTTCACTTTGGCGAGTGGGCGAAAGTACTTAATTATATTTTATGATACTTGGCAACGAGACTGAAACGGAAATTTAAATTGAAAGACGCACGAATGTCTGAGCCATCAGCGTTCTTCGTTACCTGCTTCCATTTTGAAATCCCATTCACATCCTCATACACACCCTACACATATTCGCATTGGCATTCTTATTGGCATTCTCATTAGGCTGCCTAAGCAGCTTCCACTGAGTGCTGAGTGCTGGCCGCTCAGTGACCAGCAGCCGGTGAGCATTCAGCAGTAAGCGGCTTAAAACTCTGCTCCCAGTTATCAGCCAAGTGCAGCGCCAGGTGGCGCATCGAATCAACAACAAGCTGGGACCATGTCTTCTAACTGATTAACTGCCAGCCGTCCTGAATTGAGGTCTGCCAAGGTGTGGCGACCAATTCGCTAACTAGCTGGCTGTCTGGCCAATGGTTCTTGTCGCCCAGGCAGTAGTTGGTTGCCATTTAGTTAGGTGTTGTTGTTATTGTTGTTGATGTCGACACTGCTGTTGGACATGCATAACATACAAGCATAATTTGGTAGCATTAATCATTATAAATCAGTCAATTCATAAATTCATGCCCTCATTCATTCAGTCATTCAGTACCGATTTCAGCCAATCCAGCACATACCGACACGAGGTGGCCTTGTGGGCGTAGCACATGCCACATAGCACTCAGCGGGCACAAAACGTGGCAGTAACAGCAAATCTGAAATTCCATGCGAAATTCTTTGAGCGAACTTCCGGCACTGAATGCAAATTCGAGCACAGAAATATGTCACTGAAGTGGATAGTTGGACTTACAAATACTGATTTAATATATATGTATATATATATATATATATAAATATATTGGTAATCAGACTCGGTTTGTTAACGTTGAATAAAATACTTACACAAATCATGCATGAAATACTATCCACAATTAAGAATTGAGTGAGGAAAGAAAGTGCGAATTTAATATAATCTAGGAATATATATTTATTGTATAGTATACATCATGTGATCCTCTTCTTGCCTGTTTGTTTTTGCTTACGGCACACTCTTACAAGAAAAAAATATCAACAGAAGCGGATGAAAATAATAAAGTGAGCCAAACAAGTACATGAATGAAATGAGAGCACAATGGGGCCAGCAATGGAATAGACTTGTGCGGGTGAGTTTGTAAAATGGTAGGTGAAAGCAAAGGCAGCGCCTCAAGTGTCAATAGATTGGCTGGGGGGCATGCCCCGGGCTGTTGGGCCATTTAGCATTGTGTTTGGCTGTGATTCTTTGCTAAATATAAGCGTTTTCCCAAATGGTTCACTGTAACCGAAGTTAAGAAAGCTCAACTTGCAGATACTCTGAACGTAGCAAAACGTCCGACATGTCTTAGATATTATCGGACATGAATAAGTGTGTTTATTTATGTTTATGTATGTTCGTCTTTGTGTATTATATATGCACAGAAAACACAGCTCTTAAACGGCTGATTATGACGAGGCTTACACTGAAATATACCGAAATTGTATTCCACTTTAGAGTATCTGACTCGGCAATTGATGCTAATCAAGAATTTATTTCCTTTTAGAACATCAAATGGCTTGTTCAGCACTTTATTCATACGACTTGTCAGATCCCACTTAATGCACGATCGTTGCTTGAGTTGGCTTCTGGGATTGAAGTTTGTGCTGCAATTGCATACATTATGCTGCGGCCATCGGACATCATCCATCATAAAACTAACAGTTGCTATTGATTGGGGGTTTTGCTAGTTAACCCCGATGTGGTGTGGTTGGGCTTCGAGGGTTGGTTGGCATGCGCTTTTGCAGCTGTCTCGCCCATTAGAACATTCATTTCATTTTCAGCTGCTGCTGCTGCTGTTGCTGCTGTTGCTGTTGCTGTTGTTGTTGCTGGCCGTCTAATGGCTTCACATATTTGCAGTTGCAAATTCTAGAAATCAACAATAGCAACAAAAATCAACACTTGCAACAACAAAACAATGTTGCTGTCGAATGTAGGCTATGCAATTTTGTTGGCGCCCTGTCAGCCACTGTATATATATATGTGTGTGTGTGTGTGTGTGTGACAGCCATTTTGAAACTTAACAGCGCTAACAACCGGAAATCGTGCAAGTATTTAAATACAGCTAAAGTGGTAAGTGCTGCGGGCAGGGCCAACACGGATGGGGAGAGGGGAAAGGGGAAAGGGAGTCATGGCAACTATAACCCAAAACTGAAATTGATGAAAATTTATTTGAATTTCAGTTTGCAGCTAGTGCGCGCATGTGTGTGTGTGTGTGTGTGTGTGTGTGGCATGCTTCTCGTTGCATTTCGTTATAGTTTTGTCCATCCAGCGTCCTCCGCTAGCGCTGGCTGAGACTGCTCCGGCTGCTTGCCTGCTGCTGTTTGTTGTCTGTTTTCTGTTGCTGATGTGCTTCTTTGCTGCTGCTGCTGTTGCTGCTGCTGTTGCTGCTGTTGTTATTGATGCCTGTTCTGTCTGCATTTACATGCACTTACCGTTGTCATTGAAAATGTACATTTGCTTTGGCGCCACGACGCCCAAGCAGCTCGAACACAACTGCGCTTGAAATCCAAATTTGGCGCAACGTTTCCACAGCGTTCTCATAATATGAATTATTAATTTGATTGCTGTCTCCCCATTTTGAGAATGCCATCATGACCCTTGCCCTGCAATCAGCTCTTCCCCTCTTCCCCAACAATCCACAGCCAGAATCATGTCTCACTGTATCCGGCGATTATACATTTTTAATTTGATTTCTCTTGCTGTATGTGCTTCCTTTCTCCCTCCCTCGTCCACTATCTCTGTCTTTCTCTTATTTGTTGATATATTTTTTTTTCCTGGGGACAAGCGAATGAAGCGTCGCTTATATGACAAATTAACGGTCCGAAAATGCATGCTCCGACAATTAATCATCAACCGGATGACCGGATGAACAGCGGGCGGAGCTGATTGAAAGCGTCTTCCAGAATTTCAGTTTGCCGTTGACGTTAGTTAGGCACACGCCAAGGAATGAGGCATTGGCGGGGGGAGAATCGGGACTGGGTTATCAGATGCCATGCGAGAGCCGGCTTTTTAGATAAATGTGGCAGCTGATTGGACTTTTGGCAAGTCGTCTTGCCCTTGCCCTTGCCCTTGAGCCTGCTATATGCCTCCATTTACACTCCTCAACTGGTTTAATAATGTGCCTTTTTGATTTAGTTGCATTTTCAACGATGGTCCAACGATGGTATTTGCCTTTTGGCATCATATTTTATATGATACAAATACATATTCAGGTTCACTGTTTGGATTTAGGTCATTGCCGCAAGCATTGAGATTGATGGATGGGCTATTAGAATGTTAGGCTTTCAGGATATACTGCGTTAATTTGACTCTTTTTGTAAGGATATTCTGCTTTGCATCTTCTTTACTTAAAGCAAGCAGCAACAAGTACACTCAAATCGATAGCAATTCACAAGTTTATTTCGATAAGCTGCTGGTCCTTTGATAATGTGTGTTTTTAATCTGCTAGTGGCTAAATATTATCGTAAATGGTTAAAAAGATGTACGCACAAATTCAGGATGCATGAAATATTGTAAATAAGAAATATTTTGCAACTATTTCTTTACTGTGAAGTGAGAAGCCTTGACAGATATTATGTGACCGTTGATGTTTGAATTTTATTTGATAACTTTTTGTCATTTATGTAAAAGTCTTGCAAACAGTTCAGAATGCATTTAACAAGCATTTTGCACTTGACAGCTATCGAAAACAATGGCAGATATTACATTTAAGCAAAACCTATGCGACTATTTGTTTACTTGTGAAATGTATAACTGACAGTTATAGTTTAAATATTCGCTGCCAGATTGCTGCCAGAGTATTAAATTATTTATGAAATCAATTGTCCAAATTGAAAAGCTGGGTTACAAGCAAGATGAGTACGGACGCATTACGCAAGATTTTTGAGAGAAACTCATCCTTGAATATATTTTGTATATATTTCTTTTTGTAGAGATGAGGGTTAGATGGTATTTCCCAGTTGCTCATTTTCAGTTACAGTCCTATTTGATTGTGTTATTGAGTTTCTCGTAGTCTTGAAACTGACATCAAGTTGGTTTTGTCTTCTTTTCAAATCCTGCCTTCAGTATAGGCGCTGATTCGGTTTGTGGTTCGTATGTTATTATGCTCAGTCATTCGGGGTGGTGTTAGTTGCACTGAAGCCGTAAGCCTTTCTAAGCTTCAGTCTATAGGCCACCCTTGGCTGCCAACCCTGATATGACCAGCGGTATGATTGCGGAGTAGTGGGTGGAAGGGAGGCTTGCCACACATCAGCAGTCGGCTCCAATACGATTGCTCAGTTATTAATGACAAGTCGTTTGTTGCTCTCCTCACTCTTGCCACCTACCGTCCAACAGTTTGTTGTATGTTGACCTAGTTGAATTTAATCTAACACCTACACACCTACCTACACACACACACACACACACACACCCACTCGCACACGCAGTCTACTTGAAAATCTGAAACGTAGAAGACGCACACGAATTGTGAGGTATGTAAAAATCGTTTGCCAGCAATATTTTATAGATATACATGTGTGTGTGCAGTATATGTATATCGCAAGCAACCATACAAACTCATAGATTTGCAAAGTGCCAGAGGCGCCAGGCAGTCGTAGCGACAAAAGCAGCAATACCAACAACAGCAACGTGTGAATCCGGATGTGGATGCTAGGATGCGGGGCATCCTTGTTTGCACACCTAAAGCTCCACTTCGTCCATTCGCTCGTGCTTATGTGTGTGAGTGGCGAAATGCGTAGCTAATATCATGTGTGTGTGTGTGTGTGTGTGTGTGTGTGTGTATGCCTTTTAGCTGCTATTCCAAAATAGATTGAACTTTAGTTTCGCACCAGGCCATCATCTAAAGGGGCTGCAGCTCCAGGTCGGCGCGGGTGGTGGGTCTGATTGTGGTGTTGCCTGAGTGGCTCCGTGGCTGCTGTGGCTCACTGGCTGGCCCAGTGTCAAGAATCGTTGACGGAAATCAATGTCGCACTTAAGCGGATTCACAAAATTGGCTATATGTTTCGTTTATATACAAATATACGGACATATACATGTATGAATGTGTGTAAGTGCGGACGTCTTTTATTTTATGTTTTGTAGCTAGGCAGCCAGTGGCTAAACGTCCACAGTCCAACACTCCCACAAGCTGCTATAGCTGCTGTAGTTGCTGTCGCTGCTAGATGACTATTAAGCCAAATAAACAAACATACAAATGCACAAATACTCATGCATTTTCCCACCAAGTCACCAGATGTCAGCTCGCTCACGTTTGTGCATACGGGTGTGTGTGTGTGTGTGTATTGTGTGTGTGTGTATTGTGTGTGTGTGTACTGTGTGTGTGTGTGTGCTGGTGTTGAGCTCAAAATAAGAGTAACAAACGCTGGACGGAATTCATTGAGTGCAAAGGAAATTCAAACGGAAAGCCAAATGAGTGAGCCAAGCGTGCAAGCTTGACTCAACCCATTTGTCCTTCGACCCCTTGACCAGAGACCAGCAGAGGAACAGCAACGAGAGCAGCTGCACAAAATAGTAAATAAATGGATTAGTTCCATAGTTGGCACTGTTCAGGGACCGGCAAATTGTGAGGAAATTGCAGCCAAGCAGGTCTTATGTTATTTTATTTACTAATTAAATGTAGACTAAGTGCAGTAAATCCATTAAAAATGGATTAAAATTTTTAAAATAAATTTCGAAAATTAAATTAAAACTAATTGGCTTACAATTGAAAACAATAGTCAAGTTAAAAATCAAAATATGAAAAATAAATAAATAAAATAAATATAAAATATACTTGTTTTTATTTTAATGTAAATATCAATCAATTAATCCGTTTATATTATTATTCTCTAAGCCCACGAAATATGGGTAACAAGTCTATAATGAGGTTGGTCACCTACCCGATTAAGTATATATGTATATTCATTAAGATCGGTTAGCAATACATACATAATTTTCAGCGAATTTCCAACGAATTTCATTTATTAGACAAGTCAAAAAGAAAAGCTAACGAAATGTATTTGCATTTTGGCGAAAAGTTGAAAAACGTTTCCATAAAGTGTTCCTCTAAAAATTTAACTATTTATAGTCCATGAATACATTTCCAGGTGGAAGTTAAGATAAACTTCAAATTAATTTTCCGGCTGGATATCCTATCATAATTAGTTAGTTAGCACAATAGGCAACAATAGTTTTATTTCAATTGTATTTTGACACTTAATGTAGGCTGCATCAGTAATTACCGAAGATGACAGGCTGGCACTGATAAGTTTACTTTGCCAAGTTGCACAGCACACTTCGTTAATTGAAACTTAACCTCAAATTGAATACCTTATCGAGCTGTCAATGTTGAATAGTCATTGTCCAGTTGTCGTTTCTGTCGTTTTCTTTTGTGTGTTGGCAAAATCAAATTAAATGCTTGCAAACATTCCGTGCCTAAGCAACACTTAAGTGTAAATTTACGCAACAGAGCACTGCATGATAATTGCTTTGCATATACATATATAAATTTATATATATTGCATATATATTTATATATAAATGCATATTGAAACTCAAATTGCAATCATTTTTATGAATTCTATTTGAGAACGTTGAGAATAAGCGTGCACCAAAGAAAAATGCAGGAAGTAAATTTGTTTTGTGGCGAACAAGTATAAAGCTTATTAAACGTATTTGATGTACATAGAAAACTGTACCGTAATATATTTAAAACAAATGTGCAAGTCATTGGGCGCATCAAATATTTGTAATGAAGGGAACTCAATTTAGCAGCACTTGATTTATCTACTCCGGGCTTATCCTTGTCAGCAAAAGCCGCGCGTCTGCCAATCAAGCTAGTTTCAGTTTAGACCATCAGTCAGTCTCACATTGCCCCATATCACAGCTGGGTTTTTAATTAAAGCAAAATGTCGCTAATTTTAATGTGCCACAATTTGGCCCTGGACAATGTGCACGCCCATGTGTGTGAGTGCTTATTGTTATTGGTCTATTGAGTGGATGCGTATGGGCGTTGTCCACTCCAGTTTCAATGGGAGTCTATGGCCTGTGCTCCAGTTCTGCAATGGTTTTGAATGAGGGGATGTGGGGATGTTGGGTGAAGGGGCAAGGGGCAAAGGGAACACTTTAGTTTTTGGTTTGACTGTCAGTTGAGTTTCAGTTAAGCTTTACAAAAACTTTTCGCTTGCGTTTGAATTTTATGCGAGTTTGTCCCCCATACAGATACTTTCTTTTCTTTTGCGTGCTGCGCCTGGTTCCGGAGTGGCGGGGAAAGGGGAAAGTCTGATCGAGGGTATTTGTGCTGGTTGGTGTCGAGAGGGGGCAACGACGTCTCGCATAAATTTAAGTTAGCAACACATTTTCACACTCCCAGCCACACTTCCTGCGCTCGCCTACCAGCTACTTCTGCCAGCCTCTCGACCCCAGCAGCAGCAGCAGCATCAGCAGCTTCAAGGACAACCGCAGAGTCACAATTTTTCGGTTTACCTAATGCGCCGCTAAAAGTTTTTCTATTTTATTATTTCTGCCTTTTGCAACGTTTCTTTTTTTTCTTTCTTTTTTTATTTTATTCTCTTTTTTTTGTTTTGTTATGGCAGCTCCTTGGCGCTGGAGCTGCTTTTTCATTCTTTCGCTTTTTCAATTTTCTCTCTCGTCTCCAGCCAAAAACTATTTATAAATTGTATTTGTCTTGTTTTTCCATGTGGCTGAATCCTTGAATCTCGATGTGAGTGCGAATCTCTGTGTGAATGTGAATGTGAATGTGTTGTGAGTATTTGATGTTTTGCGACCAAGGTGCACTGAACACTGTGCGAATCAGCAGGCGGCCGACATATTTATAATGAGTTTAAAAAAATACGATACTTACGAAGGGAACTGATGGGGCAGAAAATATACAAAATGTCTAGCAGTCTCATCAGCACGATGGATAAAAGTTCATCTCAAGTATGATTTAATAGAATCAACTTTAGCGGGATTGCCACAGTCAGCACACTTATGTAAGACAAAAGCGTTAGCCATTTATTTATTTACTGAATACTTAAATACTTAAAAACACTTCATTCATTTACTTTTACTAACAACTATTTTATTAGATACTATATTATATTATATTATTATTTCGACTAAAATGTAAGCTTGCTCTAGCAAGATATTTGCCTTGCTTATTCATGTACACTTTGTGCAATAAATTCCTACCTTTTTATTGGACAGTTGTTGTATAACTATTTGTGGTGGCCTGTCACCGGCCACCACGAGGTTCCTCTGCTTCAACTATGTATTTATGTTTTAGCACATACGAGACTGAATTATGCCCATCAATTTGCAGCACTCCCACACTCTCCCAGTTTTGTTTCGCGCCATATCGGTTCAACAGACTTCATCGAAGGCTAATGGATCAGGGCCAACATGCGATGTAAGGCCAAACAAGGTGCATCGATAAATTTCTCAATTTCCCGTATAGATAGCAAAAAATATTTACATAAAAATAATAATAATATGTTGTATTACTTATAAAAACTACATACATTTATACTGTATAAGACCAAGTATATAAATAAAATAAAACAGCGAAAATTACACATTACTTATTTAATAATTAAAAAAAAAAATTGGCCTAGACATAAGTATAAAAACGCTGAATATGAATATATAGATTAAGAGCTTATATCTTTTCACAACGAATCCAAGTCAATATGTGTGCTAAAGTTGAATTGCACGGAACAGCTAAAAAAATAAGTTGGGGAAATTGTCATTATTTGTATGCATTTGTTTATTATTTGTTTTTATTATTATTTTTGTTGTTTATTATTTTCGTGTCGCGACATTTTATTATTTAAACGTGTGTGTAGCAATGGATCTGTTGATGTTGCTGCTTGATGTTTGCTACTGGATTTGCTGCAACTGTTGCCATTGTTGCTGTCGTTTTTTGTTTTTGCTGCTTTCACGCTGTTGCGAAATATTTCATGTGTTTGACATTTCGCAGTGCAAACGCAGCAAAACGAGCATAGCAAAAAATATAAAATGTGTGCGGAATGAAAACCGCAAGGCCAGCAACAGTTTCAATTTCTCGCCCCCTGCGCCCAACTAATTGCAGCTGAGGCGTCATCATTAAATGTGTTGTCGCACAACGCCCCACCTTACCGCCAGCTGCTGCCACTGCCGTTGCAAGAACTGACTGCAATTGCTGTCAGTGGACTAGCCTAATCTATTTGTCTAGTTCGCTTGGATCGGGAAAAACGCAAGCGAAAACGACAACGACAGCGACAACGACAACGCCATCGTAATTTGCTGCACTACATTTCCGGGCACCCGAAACAGTAACCGAAATCCGACGCAGGGTCGGTCAGCCTCCTCCAGTCTAAGTTCTCGAATCGTGGCATTCAGCGACGGAAAGGACATTTCTGAAACTCAAAGCGCTCGCTTTGATAAACGAGCAGAAGTTCGCTTCTGGCTAGCCAGTACATATCTCCCTCTCCCTTCTCTCTCGCTCTCTCTCTCTATCTGTTTCGGCTGCATTATATTCTGGGTCTCTTCTCTCTGTTTTCTCCTAGCCATGGGCATATAAATCGAAATGCCAGGCCAATGAAAAAAGTCGGAGTTGAGTCAACGACGATGAGAAAACTTTTAAAAAAAAGAATACCAAATGCCAAATGGTTGGCACTCAAGGGCTACAGTGACTTCAGGAAGGGGAGGCTGGACGTTGGCATGTGGTTGAGCTTGCACACTGTGCCACAACTGCAATTGCAATTCAAATTGCAACCACAAATGCAATTTCTATAGGATTTGGCCACACGAGGTGGGGGCGGCTCGTGGTAGGTGTGGAACCGAAGTAATGGCAAATGTTTACCGGATTCGGCGGTCACCCTTGAAGCTCGAATGTCTATGCAACTAAGCCACAAATTGCAATTTCCCTTTGTCTCATCATTCGATCGTCTTGTTTAGGTAATTCGAGAAGAATTTTACTCTTTCTTCGATTTGGCAATGTTTTGTTGAGCCCAGCAACGGGTTTGCCCAAAAGGGTATGTATGTTATCTTGTGAACAGGAGTCATTAATGGATTTAATGCTGATAGAAATACTACAAAGTTCAATATTCTATGGGCAAGGGGATTCAATGTGTGGCTCACCATTTTCGTTTAAGAAAATTGATTTGATTTATCTGTTTTGAAGACAAATGTTGAAATAAGTTGAACAGTTTTTAACGAACAGAGTATAATGAATAGCAAACCATATATATATTTTAAAATTATAATAATAATATGCCAGTCAAGTCTAGGGGATATCTTTGCTGTCGCATACTATCGAATACTGCCCGCTCTTTTTGTGTCGACTGCTTGCTGAGCTCGTCTGTCTTTCGGAGATGCTTGTCTTTTGGCTTTGCCAATTGCTGGATGCAGTTGCAATCCATCGCGATGCTGTTTGCAATTTCTGGTTCAGTTGTTGTTACTGTTGTTTTGTTATTTGTTTGTTTGGCTGTTTGACTGTTTGACTGTTTGCGTGCTTGCTTGCTTGCTTGTCAGTCTGTCTGTCTGCTGTGCCGAAAAAGTAAAACCAAAGTCGCGACAATTCGATTCGAGTTATGTGTAAGGAAAGTTGCCAGGCCAAGGACAAAATCCAGTTACCAGCCACGCCTACAGAATATGAGCAAAGGCATAAAGCGCTGCAAATATATGGAGCAGCCGATAAGATAGGCAAAACTAGACCAGAGAAAGAGTTGGCTCAGGGACTCAACCATGGGTGGAACAGAGCATATGAGATGTGTGTGCGTGTGTGTGTGTGTGTGTGTGTGTGAGCTAGGTTGTGTAAGTGGGCTGTAAGTCAAATATCTTGTTGGGTTTCAACTTTGTCGCCTTTGAAAATGGTGACTCACAAGAAATGCCGTTGTACTGGTGGCTCTTGGGAGATTGAGTGACAGATTGCGACAGCGAAAGAGAGCGCCAGAATAGAAGGGCATTCGAAATGGAACAGGAACAGATAGAGTGGGCTTGTGAGCGGGGAGAGTGGTGGAGTGGTGGAGAGAACACAACGGCAGCGAAAGACAAACTTTGAAACAAAAACGATTTGAAAAGTAATTCAGAAACAGATTGTATATCGAACATGAATTGAATGCAAAAGACAAATTTTTACCAACGTACTCGCTAATAAACAATTCTGGGTCAAAAATGGAAGTGAAATGGAAAATGAATACCGAGTGGTATCACGCAGTGGCAATAATCGAACAAGTAAAATGGATCTAGTCGAGAGAAAAGTGTTTGAAAGCTTTCTTCTTTCGCAAATAATATAGTTCCTTATCTGCTGACCCTAAGAGCCAGTTCATACCCCAGATCCCACTGCAATAGACCAGTGAGATTATGACTAAGTCAATATGTCAGTGTGCACGATGCCCCTTGATCGCGTTTTTTTTTTTCGAGTCCGCTGATAATAGAGTCAACTAGTTGCATTTCTGCTGTGATTGCAACCATTCCCTCCTCCCCCCCCATCACTCCCGTTGGCAAACAAATTGCGGCGATGCAAATATTTCCTTTGCAATTGTTAAATGCGAAAACCGAAAGAAAATTTATGCAGAGCAGCAAATGTGCCACCCAAGCCGCCCAACCACCAACCAACTCGCAGGCAGTGTCAGGCGGGGAGGTGGTTGGTGTGCAGCACTTGGAATCGCTTGGGTATATTCTAGCCTGTGCCAAATCACATTTTGTTTGCGTACAATTTTTGATAGATTATTACAGAATACGGCTCGAGAAGCGAGAATGTGACAGTATCTTCAAGGCGCACAAGCAACGGAGCCAAGTTGACACTAACGTACGAGGAGCAGGGCATGCTTGGGTTGGTTGGGTCGGTGAAGCCAACAGATAACTGAAATGAAATATCCAGTCGAGATAGAGACAGAGACAGAGAGAGAGAGAGAGAGAAGGAGAGAGTGAGAGGGAGAGAGAGAGAGACCTATGAAGCAGAGCATACTGAGACGAAACTCAGACGCGAAGCATATGCTGCGTGTTTGCCATCAGTCGATGCCTTTGGAGCAATTCATGTGCATCAGCATCTCTCCAGCACCATCCAGTACCTTGTCATATAATCACCCACACAACCACACATCCACTCTGATCCACTGGATAAATTGTGTATGTATGTGTTGTGGTGTGCATGCACGACTATAGATAGATAGCGCTACCCTTGACAGTACTTAAAAAACAAGGATAAAAAGTTGACTGTTGTTTGCTAGCCTCTCAGTTCTAGAACAGTCTGTGCTGTGTGTGTGTGTGTGTGTTTGTTGTGCCTTGGCTCAGCAGTTTTTGCCGCTGTTTGTCGGTTGCTGCGTTTAAAATCTGTGCGGTTTGTGTTACCCAAAAACAGTTGGCCGAAAGTCGCAAACTTTGCGCCTTTTTCCATTGCCAAATTGTCTTAATAGATTTATGGGCGTACGCAAAATGGCTGCACTTTGCTTTGGCCCTCGCGAACGGAAATGGCAACGGAACCGGAAACAGTACTAGCGACATTTTTTCCTATCAAGGAACTGTGAGGGAGTGGGTGAAACGGGGGCAAGGGGATTGTCTCTAGGGGCTAGTGCTGGACAGCAGCAAGGACTTTTAATTCAGTTTCAGCGAGTAACAACCCATTTGTTTGGCTCAGCGCGTTTTGTTGGTTAGGGGGCTGGCAGGGCAGCCAAAGGCGGTGGCTACATTTGACTGTGCTAATAGCATTCCAATTCGGATTTAGCCACCAGATGTACCCCACAGGGATTACTCGCAAATCTGCCGCTTCCACTTCTCTCTCTCCCTCTCTCTCTCTCTCTCTCTCTCTCTCTCTCTCTCTCTCTCTCTCTCTCTCTCTGTGTCACTTCTTAATTGCTTAGGTTAGCTGCAAAATGGCTTTAAGGATTGAGGCGCTGGCCAGCATATAGTATGGAAATTAGATTGCCCTTATCGGTTATTGATAAATTTGGATATGGCTGTGCCATGAGTTACTTATCGGTCCAGTGGGGGGATTAAGCTCCAGTTTTTCATCGATCGGTGAACATCAATAAAAGCAACATCCACATTTATTGACACATTTTCAAATATCTGTAATCTGGTATAAGGAGAGCCAAATATTAAAATAAGCTCAAGCAAGTAGTGAGATAAATTACCTTAAAGCTCAACTTCATATTCAATTAGCATGTCCAATTATCCAATGAGAGCATAAGCTGTTCCGAGTTGAACAATAGTGTTGCTCAGATTGAATATAATTTTGTTTAGTAGCAGCCGTAGGGCCATCTGGTATCACTGCCCTCTCAAGTAATTGTTAATCAGTTTGGGTTTACTAAGCGACTGAAATAGTTTTGACCATCAATAACTTGTGCACTTGCTTGAGGGCACGGGGAGAAAACAACAGCAGAAGGCACAGCGACCCAAACCCAACATAGCTTAGACCCAGTTTCAGCCACCAGTACCAAGAACCCAAACCCAAGCACAGACCAAGACCGAGACCAAGACCAAGACCAAGACCGAGACCGAGAATGAGTCCCATAAAGGGTACTTCATACTGTTGCTGCTCTTGTTTGTTGTTGTCTGACGTTTTGCTAACGACTTTTCAATGGTTCCAGCGGCAGGCAAGGCATAAGTTTTGGGCCCGGCTGTAACACTCGCTGTGTGCGTGTGTGTGTGTGTGTGTGTAAGAAATTGTTGTGCTAAGCAAACATAGCTATTCTTGTTGTTGCTGTTGATGTTGCTGTTGCTGTTGCTGTTGCTATGCGTGTGTTCTCGTGGCTCTTTGGAATATTGGTTTGACTTGATTCTGCCTGGGTTTGACTATGCTGCGCGCCAGCTGTGCTGCTATTTAAACACCACACACACACACACATGTACATGTATATGTACATGTATAAGTGTATATATACGCACAGTCATATGCGTATTTACCGTTTTCCTATAAAGCTTAGGAAGTGCTACACAGTTGTAAAAAGAAATTAGTTGTTGGCTGCCTCGAGCCTTCACTGTCTTTGGGGCTTCTTGTTGGCCAGGTCAGGAGGATCAGGGAGTATTAGGCATGCTACTCAAAAACCGCACACACACACACACACATACACACGCGGCAGAGCCGTAACAGTTAATGTGAAGTGCTTGCCACTGACTCCACCGGCTTCCTCATCGGGAAAGTGAGAGAGTATATCATATACACATCAAGCCAGATGTAATGAGCAGCATGCCACGAAGGGGTCGCAGCCTGTTGGAAGGCGGCAGGAAAACAGAAAGCAGGCGTTCGGCGGGGCAAACCGCAATGGTTGCCTGACGGCGATGGCTGCCATGAATGGCGCTGTCGTCGTTATCCGCTCACACGCTAAAAATGAGTTAATAAAATGCGTATGCGTAATCAAATTATATGTCAAGTGTGTTGACAACGAATAACATTCAACGTTAATGTCAGCGCGACAGCGACGTCAGCTGTGGCAGCGACTGCGACTGCGACAGCGACTGCGACAGCATCATCAAGATGATGAGCAAACTCAACATCATCATTGCCATTATCAGGCGAGTCAGTTAACTGAGTTCCAAATGCGATTTTAATGACTCAAACAAAGAACATTTAAGTGAATTTATTGCCTCGATGAGGTTTTTGCGTTTTTTTTTCTTTCTATCATTTTTTGTCGTTACTCCTGTTGAAAAATATTCATAACTTTGAACTCTTCTGTTGTCCCATAAATATACTTCCGTTTTTAACATATTGGTTATTTTGGGTTCCATATACCTTCATAAAAAGATCAGCTGAATTATATTCAATTATACGAAATTCAGTTCACATTTCCAAATTTGTTATTGAAGTATCGCAATGTTTTCCATTAATTCAGTTTGGTAAATTATTTTTGATACACGCTATTTAAAGATTAAGTCAGTTTCTTAAATATTCTGAGATATATGCTTTTCTCGCTTTTGGGCGGCTGTTTACGTGATCCAAATGTTTTTACCGGATATTTGGACATTGCACAAAACCTTCGATATCATAAATGTAACATAATAATGTAGAAAAATTATTTAAATAAATTAAATGAAAATGGTTTGATAAGGCAAGCAAAAAATAAATGAAAATATAAAAGTTGTCAAGGCCAAAACGAAGCGGAGAATGCCAATTTGTATGCTTTCAGATTAATGCTAATGATGTTCATAGATATTTTCGCCAATCTCTTTTTATCTGTGCTTGCCAATTAAGCGTCAATTGATATTGCGCTGATTGATATACAAAAGTATCTCACATGGAGACTTAACATTTAAATGGCACCTGTAAGCCCATTCAAATTATGTGTATATCTCAAAAGAAAGAGCTGTCTATGTAAATGATATGATTGCATATCAATTCGATTTGGAATCCCACATGCATACATGTAAAGTAATTACACATCCTAGCACATCCAACAGCTCAGTACATTCGAAGCTAAAATAAATATATTTTAAAAATTATATTTGTACTTGTACTCGAACACCTAACTCAGAATACAAATGTGCATAAGTACAAAGGTTTGTGGCCTATACTGCAATATAATATGATCAGCAAATCCATGGCGATCATCTTGCACTAAAGTCCTTACCATGTACTTAAACATGCTCAGAGATAGTTGTGTAGATAGACCGAGCTGCATAAAAACGTTCTCATTATTAATATACATTTGAATACTTAAGACTGAAATTGTTCTAGCTTCAGTTTGAACGAAAACAAACATGCATATCAGATACAAAACGGCATGCAATTGAAATAGACCATTTTTTGTTGGTCAATGACAACTCGAAACAACTTCGGAAACAAGTAAGAATGCAGCAGCTAAATGAGCTCGACTGCGAGATACTGCTGTAAAAAATATTCATTTAGTTTAATTGTCAAATTTCTCTTTAAATGCTTTGCAAGTTTACATTTTGATTAATTTCAACTCGGTAGGATAACCACAACCATAACCAATAAATTTTAAATAAAACACTGGTTGAATTTTAGATGTTTGACTAAATTTTCATGATGTATTTATTTTTTATACATTTAGTATATATATAATGCGAACTGCGATATTTTGCTGTTATTCATTTGCTCTTTTTGGTTTCGTTTTACATTCAATTAGTTTTATGTTTCGTAACACACCAAAAAAAAGAACGTTGGACATACACAAATAGATCGATTTCTATATATCGTATATGTTCTGAATATCGCGTAACGTATTACGTATGTTTTACATAGATGTGCTTAACTGCAGTTTATTAACATTTATTCGTATATGTTGACTGAAAGTCGTTTCATACACTATATTTAGTTGACGCTGTTGACCTAAATTTTAATGTTAAACTTACCATGCTAGGAATAAAAAAAAAAAATATGTTTTTCAATATTTAGTTTGATTTTGTTTAATACTATTTAGTGTATTTCTTCTCATTTATTTGTTAGATTTCATTTTGATTTTTGGTTTTATTCTGCCTTTGCTTGTTGATATAGTATTATTAAAGAATGTGTGTGTGTTTTTTAAGTGGGGCTTAATTGTAATTACATGAACTTACGTTAAATAATTGTTTTTGCTGTCAGTTTCCATTGTTTGTTAGTAGGAATGTAAGTGAGTATGACAGTATGACACAATTGCAATATTATATTTTTGCCTTTTTACTTGATTCTCTATTTGGTTTAATTCTGGTTTACTTGTTATGTCTGATTTATTTCTTTTTTTATTATCTTTTTTGTTTTGTTTTTGTTTTAGTTTAGTTTGCTCTTCATTTTGTGCCACAACCCATAAATTTAAAGCGTATTTTTATGTTTCGACTCGTATCCCTTTTTGCATTTATTTGATTATTTAAATTTAATGCCACAATTAAATATGGCAAAGAATTAGTACACATATACATTCGCACACACACACACTTACACACACACACACACACACACACATACACACTCGAGCATTCAATTTTAATTTATTTTCAATTAAAGAGAAAAATCAAATGACTCATTTAGTTGACAGCATTGAGTTATGTGGCGATCGGGTGTAAAGCGAATTGGCAGCATTCAAATACCAATCCAAATAAAAAACGGCATTTGGGCCACACAATTGCCAACAATAAAAATGCATTTAAGGAGCGTTTAAACCTAATTTGCTGCAGCAACAACAACAGCGTAAAACAAATTACAATGAAAAACGGAATCATTTATATAAAAAAAAAAACCGATCGAAATGGACAGCTAAAAGCGCTCAAATGATTTTTAATTCGAATGTACAATTCGTCCATTATGGTTATTGATGGGACTTGCAGTTTCGATTTGTAATCGGCTTAGCTTAAAATTAGCTGCGATTTGGTCAATTTGGTTAATTAGGACAATTTGTTTTCTTTTTGTACAAAAACCCATAAATTTCAGTTTAAAATACGGACAGTTGGATTACATAACATTTGTATAGCTAGTTTATGCTTTGTTCATTCATTCTATTAAAGCTTTTAAAGACTTTCTTACTAAATATATCCGTTTTTCGACTAAAACATGTGCAGTAAAGATCTATTGTTAAATCAATTGCGCTAAATTCGCGGATAATTGAAACATATTTATGCTGGCTGTGTATTTTAAACGAGCGCTTAACAACAAACCACAATTAAATTAAAATTCCCGAATTCATCAAAATTGCACCTGTCCGTGGGTCAGAGAGAGAGAGAGAGAGAGACACTAAAGGAAAAAAAAAAACAATAAAGAGCAAAACAAACTAGCTAACTAACAAATCGCTTAAATAAACTTTGTCCGTTTTAGCAACGTACAATTTGTCATTTTTCATTTTTCATTTGCAATTTGCAATTTGTGTGTTGCATTTTGCATGTTGCATGTTGCATTTGCCTTGCACTTGCATCACCATTACCAACCCTCCACGACCATCACTCGCTTTTGCAGTTATTTATTATTCATCGTTAGTAGTGTTTCGTACATATTTATTAATTTCTGTTTTCACTTTTGGCATTAGCGCGACCAGCTCATTTAAATTATTTGTGCGATTCACATTTTGCATTTTGCATTTTGCATTTAAATTTTAAATGTTTCCTTTCATTGCGCGTTGTTGTTGTTTATTTTTCTTTCTTTAATTTTCCATTTTCCATTTTTTTTTTAAATTTTTTTTTTTGCCACACAGATACATTGAATACATATGTGTGTATATTTGTATGTATGCTTTTATTTGTATATGGTTATTTTGTCTATATATATTTACAGCAGGCGTCATTTGTTTCACTTTTATTTATTTCTTTCTTTTTTTCCTGTTGACACGCATATTATTCTGAAAGGTATTTACTTAAATTAAATCATTTTCATAACACCATTCAATTGTGTGATGCAATTTTTGTAGCTTTCGCTGTTGTTGTTGTTGTTGTTGTTGGTGTTGTTAATGTTAATGTTAATGTTAATTTAGTTTTTACTGTAATTGTTGTTCACCTAATTAGCATGCCAAAGCTGGAAGTTTATTGCCAACACCCTCCTCATATGAATACTACTCATCTGCCTATGTATGTCTGCATGCATGTGGCTGTGTGTGTATCTTTCTGTATGTGTGTGTGTGTGTGTGTGTGTGTCTGTATGTGTGTGTGTAAGTGTGTGCATATACTTACAGTGTTCGTTGCACTCAAATTCCAATTGGCAATTGGCAATTGGCAATTGGCAACTTGCAACTTGCAACTGCCACACATGCAACCAATATTTAGACGCGTATTATCTCGCCTGGAGCCGGCTTGGGGCATAGTGCATCGTCAATGCTGTCGCGCAGTCGGAGCGCTGCATTTAGGTCAGCATCCTCGTCCCGTGGCTGATCCGCTGATCCAGCTGCTGGTCAGCTGGTGGCTGGTCACATAAAGATGTCCGCTGAGGGGCCACCGCTCGATTTGCGTGGCGTAGTCGGAACACCATGTGGACAATGTGTTGATACTGCTGCAGCTGCAGCTGCTGCTGCTGCCGCCGATGCTGACTTGGACTCATCCTCGAAGGTGACCATTTTCTCACTGCGTGGCTTCAGTGTCACGATTTGGAGCTGGGCAGGCGGCGGCGCTGTCGGTGTTGCAGCACAGATCAGCGTCTGGGGCGGGCCCAATTGGAGGCCATGCGGCATTCCCATGCCCATGCCCATGCCCATGTTGACGCCCATGTTCATGCCCATGGGCATGCCCATGCCGCCCATATTGGGCGAGAAGCGGCGCGGCGGTGGCAGCGCCAAATCACCGACGCCGGACAAATTGAATTCGCTAATGCTGCGCGGCACAAAGTACTCCATATGGTGCTCCGGTATGCCCGTGGAGCGGCGTATGGGCGTATTCCGCTGAAAGGCAGAAGCCAAGGGGCCACCTCCGCCTCCACCTCCAACTGCACCGCCGCCAACTGATCCATGCATGTGACTGCGACGCGGCAGCGAACTGTACTGGGTTAGAGTGTGAGCCGGTCCAAAGAACATGGTCTGATGCTGGCCGAGACTATTGCCCGACTGGACACCCGGGCCAATTGTTGCAGCAGTGGTTCCGCCGCCCAACATATCGGCGCTGGGTCGTTGTCAGGAGGGCTTGGGCGTCACAGCCACCGTGACGAGGGCCACTTCCTCGGACTTGGGCGTGACGTGATCCTGAACGCTGAAGCGACGCAGCCACATAACAATCTCCGTCTGGATTAGATTGAAGCACATGGCCACCACGGCCATGCCGACCATGATGTAAGCGGAGGCCGAATACAATGCAACTGCGCCGCTGGGCGACAGCTCGCCAAAGCCAATGGTGCCCAGCGACGTGAAACAGAAGTACAGCGACTCCAGCACGCTCCAGTTCTGCAGCTTGTGGAAGAGTATTGCACCGCTGGTCACATAGCAGACGAGGACGCACACACAAATCGAGATGGGTACACTGGGTGACGACTTTTTGGTCTTCTTTTGCTGCTGTTGCTGCTGCTGCTGCTGCTGTTGCTGTTGTTGCTGTTGTTGTTGCTGCTGCTGCTGCTGCTGTTGCTGATAAACCGAGGGCGGGAGCCCATACTGATGCAGCTTGGCAGCCGAATGCTGATTGTACTGCTGCCCCTTGGCCTTGTCCGATTTGCGGCTGCCGCTCGATCCGGTTGTGGGTCCGCTCGCAACGCTGCCCTTGACACGCTGGCGCCGAAACAGGCAGCGCATTCCAGCGGACAGCGCCTCGCCCATGGCGGACAAATAGAGCAGCACAATCGGAATGCCAAACAGGGCGTAAACCAGGGCTGCCACCCGCCCCCATTGTGTGCGTGGCGACACGCCGCCATAACCTGTAATGATAATTAAAATAATGTGTGTGTGTGTGTGTGTGTGAATTTAATTAGTACGACAGAATAGAGAAATGCAGGTGTTAGCATAAATGGTTTGGTGGCTAATCATTGCAATATGTTTACACATAAATATATGTATATCTGTCACATATGTAACTGATGAATCTGGTTTAAAATTTAAATACTTTTTCAATTTATTTAACCTCAGCGAGCAACCCAATTCCGCAGCCAATATAATTATGTAGTCTAAATAGTCTATTATCTGCAACCTGTCTGAAATTCTGATATATATGCATAATAATATTTGGACAAATGTACATTTTACACAACATTTGAGTTACGCAAATTGCAGTGGATCTTTTCTAAGCAATTAGGGACTGGAATGGACAGCAGAGTATCGATATCTGAGGACCATCGAACAGTGGTAGTGGAAAACAAACGCATGAAGCACAATCGAGCGACCTGTAACATCCTTAGGCACAAACGTATCTAGCCATCCCATAGAATATTCAAATAAAATAATACATATTATAATGTCGACATAATTGAATTGAATGGAACACTTGAAGATTGTTTTGCCTAGGTTGAAGTTATTTCTCGGCAAACAGTTCATTCTGCAAAGTTTGAAATTAAGCTGAGCGTAGAATTTACTACAGACATGGAAGGGCTTTGCCGATTTAATGCCAGTGTTTAATCTGCTGAACCAATGCTCCATGGCGCAAGGAGCTCGGTGAGGCTCTTGTCAGTTATTGATTAGGATGCAAAGAGGGAGATGAAGAGATGTGCGTGAAATTATGCCTTGGGGGATCATTTACCACACAGAAACGCATTTGAAATGGGCTAAGGATATTGCCAGTGTATAACAGAATTTTGTTCTTTCTTTCTTTTAGGCACACATTTAATAGTGCCAAATTATATATTTCACTAGGTGTATAACACTTTATACAACTGATTGCCCCTAAGCACTTTTTGTGCAAATCTTTAATTAGGTTGTCAAATAAACATCTGCGTTTGAGTAAAACATGAACACAATATTTCGGCAGACACAAATTGCACCGGTTTCCTTTAGATAATATACACTATACAAAATCATATTAGCCGGCATATTAGCTATACGGCAGTATAACAGTTTAACAGTTGTAAAATGTTGTTAGTTGTATGTTATTATAAGTATAGCATAATTTGCACTTCTCTCATGGCATATGAAGTGGCGCACTCCGCTACTTGAAGCTGTAACAACTGCTCGCTGTAAGCTGTAAGTTGTAAACTGTAGCTGCTTTTGGTATACCAACAAATACAATATTTTTAATTTTTCCTGTGTCGGCCACTAAAAACAACACCAACAACAACAAAAACAGCAACAGCAACAACTTTTACGGCCAGACGTTTTACTTTGACTATGGCGGCTTTGATGTTGTCGGCCCTGTAGTCAGCCAGCAAGCCAACCAACCAGCAGGCAAAGGGGGGGGCCCATTAGCTGGCAGGCACGACCTAACCCAACAGGGCAATCCCACCCAAAAGATTCTTGGACCCGCAGCGGCATCTCTCGCTTCGGCTGCCTTAGCAATGAACTTTTAATGTGGAAACTTTTATAATTGAGTAAAATGTGCGTGTACATATATAAATGTGTGTAAATAAGTATGCCAGTATGCGTGTGTGGAGCGAGAGTGTGTGTACGGCGACTATGTGTGGCAGGCATGTATTAAAGTTTATTATTTTAAAGATAAAAAGCCGGAATAAAATATCTGAGGATAAACAGGCAAGGGATCAACGCTCTGACTATAAAATGCCACGCAGACAATCCGAACTTAAAGCTTACTAGCTTTAGTGCCACACAGCTTCAATTATAACAGTTGCTGCAATTCACACAAATATATATTTATTAATCCGATGTGATCTTCAAAATATGATCTTTTAAATCAATTTGTGAATTTGAGAACAATACAATACTTTGAGAAGGCAACGAATGGCAGTTGACTGTTAACTCACTCTACACACCATTAACTTACAGGGTATACGAAATTAAATAAATACAAACACACATACAATTACTTACTCACGTATGTACAGCGAATGCTTTTGGCTGCACCCTTAATAAAATAAAATTTGAAAACCCAAAGCACGTTTAAGTGCACATATGACACACCAAGACCAAGTAGACTACAGCGTAAGGGATACGGATGAAAAATACAGGAAAAGAGAGAGACAGACAGAGAGAGAGAGAGATAGATAGATGGGGGATGGGAGGGGTTTGTTCTATCCACTCGCTACAAAAAAGTTACTAAAAATGATTACTATCCATGCTAAAGCGGCATCCGCACCCGCACTGAATACCCAAGCGGAAAGGTCAACATAGCCAGGTCGACTGCCCTATGGTCAGCAGCCAGCGACCAGCAACCAGCCACCAGCATCCAGTGTCCAGTGTGTCCAGTGTGTCCAGTGTGTCCAGCCCCTCGTCATCCTGTTGCTTATGAATTTGCACCCACAGCAAGCACTTGGCAAAATTGTTGGTGAAAATTATAACATTTACAATATGGTCTGCATAAAACTGTATGTGGTTATAACTAACTAACAGGGCGCACATGTTGTCAGGATGATGCTTGCCACCCCCCCATTTGCACTGCCTCCCTCCTCTTTGCTCGGCACTTGAATTGCTTGGACCTATCAACTGCTAAAGATTTGAAATGGGCCACAGGCCATGCTGCAAAAACTGCCAATTATGAGTAGAATTTTCAAGTATTTGACAGTAAAATTATTTAAAATATGTTTTTTTTTTTTTCTTTTTTGTGGAGCATTTCTTGAATGGTTGTTGTTTTTGTTGTGAATGTGGCATGTGTTTCGTTGGTTATTGTGGCAACTGTTAACCTTCGAACATGTCATAGCAGCCACATGACATGCAGACCAAAGCCGAATATTTGATGAGAAATTTGGCCTGACAAAAGGTTAGAAATGGGATTGTTTTCCGTTTGGATTGCTGACTCATGCTTTTCTCATCCAGTACAAATTTAATAAAGTAAATAAAAAAAGGGTACAATTTCTACTCTCGGCTCTTATTAGCTTAACGAGAAACGAGAAAAATATGAAAGTATATTTTGATTTGTCATTTCCGCTCTTGGGAATATACTCTTTGAAAACAGAATTGAGCTATTTATTTATGTACATCTTAAATACAAGTAAAGTACCAACTGGTCTAAACGAAAATGGGTACATGCCAAATGTATAATATTTATCTTAACCATCTCTCAGCTGGAGCATTTAAGGGTACCCCAAAAAAAGATGCGTTGCTCTGTTGAAGAGTTAATGGCTTAAGAGATACCTATGTAAGTTGTGAGTGCAAGAGGCGATCATCTCGTCCTTCAAATAAAAGATAATTGCAGAAGTTACTGTAAATGAATGTAGCATAAATAAGATTCACATGGACATTGAAATTCGCAGTGGCAAGTGCCAGATTGTACAGATTGCTTCAGATAGTTTTTGAAATGCATGCGGGACGACTTGCAAATTGAAATGTAAACTTTCCCTGGCATTTAAATATATATTGTAGTATGCAGAGTGCTGATGACATTAAGCAAATACAATCATCCAATATATAAATAACTCGTACACGGTTGTGTCTCGCATCTCAGATAATCGCTGGATATCGATAACAACTGTTTGCTGTATGTGCTATAAGCTCATTCTTTCTGTGGATACCGAACTGAGCCGTCGTGTGTTTGAGTAAAGAAGTGCCCTGCCACAGTATGTATGTGAATGTGAACTGCGAATGGAGCTCTTCCTTTCTCGCTGTTTACAAAAATCAATCACATCATTTGCAATGCGTAAGCTCTGCGCCCTGTTGCTGATTTCGGTTGGGCGCATTTTTGGTTGCCATCAAAGTGGAAGGAGGCAATGGGCATGTGGCAAGTGGCAAGTGGCAATTGGACTCTTTCTTTTTTGACACTTTGAGTTTCCGGTTCACGTTGGTTCAAAGTTGGCCGGTTCCGTTTTAGTCGAAGAATTCGCCAACTCGTTCGATTTGATTGGTGACCATTGATTACAATGCACAGCAATCGCATCAGTCCCAGTAGCAGCAGCTTCAAACGCAGCAGTAACAATACGCACGCAGAGTCCAACATCCGCCCTCGGAGGCATGACCTCAAAGCAGGCTCGCTGTTGAAGGAATACCAATAACGGGAGCGGTTGGCTGGTTTGTTGCGAGGTGGTGCACAACCCAAGCCATCAACAAAACAACAAAATATTTTACTATGGCAATTTTCGGGCATAAAGTAATTACAAAATACAAAATAGAAAATACACACACACACACACAAAGAACACACACAAAGAACACACACAAAGAACAAACACACACTGCGAAGGGAGAGCAGTCGCTGGTAGGTGTTTGTGGCTTGGGGTTGGTTGCCTTGTAGCCAGAGCGAGCGTCTCTAATAGCTAAGAAATTAATTTTCACAAAATACCATTAGGAGAGTCGCAAAAATGGTTCCAATATAAAACCAAACAATGGCCATAAGTGTGGGGAAGGACGTCTGGCACCAAAACAAAATTCAGCTACACTTGATGACTTAAGGATGTGGGCGTGGCAAGGAGTTTGCGCTGAAGCCAAACAGACTTCCATGCTCCACGGGCTCAAATCACAATGAGACATTGCTGCAATAAAGTCTCTCTCCCTGCCCCCGCTCTACGTCACTCGAGAATAGTTGTAGCCAGAACCCATTCAAAATGCTCCAAATTAATTTGTGCGCAAGTTGTTGTAAGAGGCTGAATAATAAGGCATCTCCGACCCCATTACGTATATATATTCTTCATCAATATCAGCATCAACCGACAGGTCGATCTTCGTTTGGGATTATAAGAAGAGCAAGAGACTTCGAATATTAAGTTGCCGTTATTTATCG
The DNA here is from genome assembly GCF_018153295.1 of Drosophila grimshawi. Lineage (NCBI taxonomy): Eukaryota > Metazoa > Arthropoda > Insecta > Diptera > Drosophilidae > Drosophila > Drosophila grimshawi. The sequence goes on along the minus strand of NW_025063692.1, from coordinate 13,704,301 downwards.
ATAATTACACCTGTTTTGCGAATATCGATACAAATCGAAATTGCACTTTGTATTGGTGCCTTGATTTCAACTTTAGCTGAGCGACTTTAAGCGTTTTAATCACACACTGTCAGACTTCAGACTGTAAGTGTGTGTGTGTGTGCGCCAGGAAGTTTGAGTAATGAAATTGCGAAAATCATTCAATAAACAATGTGAACCGAAGCGCACAGATAGCCAAAAAGAGACGCAACCAAAAAGAGATAGCGATATGGAGAGCGCGACAGAGAGAGAGAGAGAGAGAGAGAGAGAGAGAGAGTGGGAGAGAGAGAGAGAGCAATGTACAATGTATATAGTTGGAGAGAGAATTATGTAAATGTCATTAAAATTACATACAATCATCATAATGATATGCAACAACAAAAGGCAACAGCGAACATGTCATTAAACGCCCCCCGCCTCATAAACAACAAAGGCAACAACGGCAACAACGGCAACAACATGACAGCAAACATTTTTATGACTTGCCAAATGCCAAACGCTTGAGGAATTAATTAAAAATTAAATGGCCTATTAAAATTGTTATCGAGACGCAGCGGCGTCGACGTCGACGCCAACATCGGCCATTTAAGTGGCCAGCAAATGCGCTAAAAATGAAAATAAAATGGAAGCGCGCACAGGAATGCATACACACACACACACACAACACATACACAGACACACACACAACACATACACAGACACACACACACACACACAGACACACATGCACACAACAAATGGGCAAAACAATGCTGCAGCAATCATTCAGCGCGCCTGCCTGCCTGCCTATGTCTGTGGGTGGGCTTGGGTGGTGAGTGGCTGGGGGCGTGGCAGCGCTCGTAAAACGATGAATGCGCTTATGGAATTGCGTACTGACGCAAGCGGCTGACAAACATGTCAAAACATAAATAAAAACGAGAGTCAACAGAGGAAGAGAGAGCATGTCCAAATATGTTCGACAAACAAATACGAACAGCGAAAAAATAAAGCGAAATGAGAGCGACAGCGAGAGAGAGAGACAGAGAAAGAGAAAGAGAGGGAGAAAATGGGAAATGCGTCATCAAAATGAAAATGAAAATCGTCGAAGACAATTGCAAAATCGAAATGACGAAAATGAAACAAAATTGGCATACCAGCAAAAGCTATAGCTGCTCTAAACCCAAATCAGGCCCAACGCAGACATTAACCTTAACGAGTTCAACTGTTGCCAGTAACTGTTTCAATTTGTACAACAGCAACAACAACAACAACAACACTGGGCAGTCACGTAGCCTAAAGTGTTGTAAAATGCTACGACAATTTGAATAACAGTTCACATTCGCATAACACTCAAAACTATAGCCAGCCACACTCAATACGAGTCAGTCACGTCTATGCATGTAGCCAAATTTAAGCCGCCTAATGTCGAAAAGTTTGTGAAATAATTTATAACAGTCAAAATGATCCTGACAGTGGCATGGCTAATGTCATATTTTAATTAAACAGTTGGCAAAATTTGCTCGATAGTTTTACATGGGAATTCACAGCTAACTCGTTTTGGCTTAATGAGCTAACGTTTTTGTATATGGCACACTTTGTTTTCAGCATATCTTTGCACAGTTTTGTAACTTTGCAACAGCTTCAAACAATTTGTCAGAAAGCTGAGCGTTAACAGAAGGAGCGCGCGCGAGAGAGAGAGAGAGAGAGGAAGTGAAAGCAAGAGCTAGAGAAAGAGCAAGAGAGATGGAGAGGGTGACAGCTGTGCAACAGAGTGACCACTCAAAACTGCCACTGTCAAAGCGCCAGCGAAGCATACAACATGCACCACCAAAGCAAAATGCCCCACGCAAAAAAAAAGGGCAGAACAAAAATTGGGGCATTCATTGATGCAGTCAGTTGTTGTTGTTATTTCTGCTGCTGCTGCTGCTTTTGGGGCACACGTGGCTTTAGTGGATATGTTGTTGTTGACTTGATAAAGCATTGATATGCAGCTATTTTGAAAGCGAGCTGCTGAGTTTCTGACACAAGCGGCGCTTGATTGGCAAAAATTGTCACAGTGTATGCAGTGTATACGCATACGTAACTGCAAACTGGCACTGGCACTGGCTGGGCTTAAAAGATTGATGGGCTGTTGCAGTACGCTAAAGCAGCTGCTGCTACTGCTGCTGTTGCTGTTGTTGCTGCTGCCTTCGTTGTAGATGAAAAACTGCAGAGCTCGACCCAAAGACAAAGACAAACGGGCAGCGGGCCAGGAGGTTGAGGAGGGATCTGGTAAGTCCTGGCTGGTTGGCATGTAAGTGTGACACATATTGAGCCTGCTGCTGCTGCTGCTGCTGCTGCTCCTCCTCCTCCTACTCATTGTTGTTGTTGATGTTCAATGGCAAGACATTGAAAAAAATGCGGGGGATGGGGAGGAGGAGGAGGGGAGTGGGGCAACAGCAGAACATAAAGTGTTGAGTGGTTCGTTACGCGCTTGTCTTCTGTATATATATATATATATATATGTGTGTGTGTGAAGCTGGCATATAATACTTGTCGCGGGTCCTGCAAAATCCTTCGCATCAGCAGAATGCTGACTTATCTGTGATTGTTGTTGTACTTGGCTATGTTGGCGTGTTGCTTTCGCTTTCGCTGTTAGCTCTTGGCATTATTTGTTTTATATTTGACACCATGCACGCCCCCCATACGCCCACACGCCCACGCACACACGCACACACACACACACAATAGACACCCACGCAACGTTCAAGCCATAAAAATGAGTGCCAATGTCGTATGTCGAACGGCGAGCGGCGGATTGCAATAAAATAAAATAAACTGCCGCGCTTTTGCACGCATAACAACCAACACCGACAGCAACAACAACAACAACAACAATAGCAACAACAACAACAAGCAGGACAAGTAAAATAACAACGCATAGAACAATGAGAACAACAAGCCGCAACACCCAAATGGAGCCAAGTTATTCCAATGGGAGCCAACACCCAAGTGACCGGCCATAGATTTGGCGGCACGTGTCGCAAATTATAGTTGCCAGTCAAACAACAACAACAACAACAACAAGAACAAGAACAACAGCATCGACAGCAACAGCAACAGCAACAACAAAAGTCAACGCATACAAATTGTGTAATAATAATATTACATATTACATGCAACAAAACGTGACGGCTTTCACAGGTCAGGTCTGGTCTGGTCTGGTTTCCGGGTTCCGGGTTGCCGAGGAGACAGAGAAAGCATTCGCATTTCTCATCAATGCGATGTGAATGCGAATGTGAATGCGAATTCGAATGAGTAAGCGTATGTGTATAGAAATGGTGTGGGAATGAGATGCGAGCGTTGGCAGCTGCAGCTGCCACTCGATTGCGGCAATCGTATCAAATAATGGCCAGCATCGAAATGGTTAATAAAGTTGTCAATATCGAATAGCAACAGCAACAGCAACAGCGACAGCGACAGCAACAGTCATGCAAATATGTATGCGGACAACAGCTATAAATAATTTATATATGTAAGTGTACGCGAAAGGCCCATTGTTAATTATGGTTAATTTATAACAGAGGCGCAAAGAATGCGGGATTTAAGGGAAATTTTCAACTTGGAGTATTTCGCAACGAGCTTTATAATTGGAAAATTAAAAAGGGAAGCAAATGGACAGAGTAATGGAAACTTAGTAACATGATTACGAGAATTCACTAAAATCATGTCCAGAAAATGAGGTTAAGCAAAAAGGATCTACTTAAAGTTAAAAAAAAAACAACGTGGAGGAGATCGTGGAAAAGAAATGGCAGCGTGCATCAAGCGCATTTAGAGAATAGACAAAATGCGATAAGACGAAGCTGAAAAAAGGGAGAAAAAAAAGGGGAATCGAATATCTCTGGAAATATTAAAGGGCTGCATAGAGAATACGAAAAATACGATTACAAAGGCCTCTCCAGAATGGAAATGTAAATAATGTGTTTGTTTCAGAATCAATCAAACGAATCAGTTGATAATGCAAACAATAAGGTATCTTTGTTGCTAATATTATTTCTTTTGTTCGAATTGAAGCCGATTAAACAGCAGTGCAAGTCCAGTTAATTTAAAAGTCTACGTTTCAAGCGTTGGCTAAATGCGAAACGGACCAAACACAACAAGTACAATTGACCGCAGGCACGAGTACATGGCCAAAAAAGTGGTCAACGGTCAGTCAAAGGTCTGAGCCACAGATGAAACTTGAGACAAACACACACAGACAGGCGGACAGACAAACAGAGAGACAGGTAAGGGTTTCTTGTGCATGTGTATATTGCATGAATGTTGAGTGCAAAAATGGAATACTTAATCAAATGAAAACAAAAGTAAGTCACTGATTAAATATGAAGAAGACAGAATTTGGTAAAAATATGACATATTAAAACTCAGTTTACGAAAAAGTAACTTAATAAATTATGTAAGCTTGACGAAAATAAACATTTGTGCTCACAAAACTACAAATTCAACTTCCGGCACACGTTTGAAATTGATTTTCACAAAGATCACCATAAAAGTATTCCACTCCCTTTCCGTTATAACGCTTATATAAGCGTACTTGTCCGTTGTGAGTTGATCACAATTTAGTTAGTTGGTCAGCAAAAACAGTTGCGAGATGATAAACAATTGCATGTTAATAATGCAATTTTCAATTAAAGGATTCGAAGTTCGCAACAAATTGAGCCGAGATAATTGGTTTGCAAGCAATGTGAAGCGATGCAAATTAATTCTAATCAATTTATAATAAGCAGGCAAACAATTGAATGGCAAACAAAATTGTTGACACGACTCAGGTGCGGTGCTGCTGAGAGTGCAATAGTGGCGCGCTAAGTGAATTGCTGCTGTCACAGTCATAATTACGTTATGTTAACAGTGCACGGGCGCGACACACATTCAGTGAAAATCATAAATCAAAAGAGGGACATGTTGCAGATCAGCAGGGGTGGGCTTTGAGTGGGTGAGAGCGCATTTGCTGGCTGTAGCTGTGGCTGTAGCTGTGGCTGTAGCTGTAGCTGTGTCTGTGGCTGTGTAGATGTTTATATTTATGCGCATATGTGTTAATTTTATTACTTTACAAACACTGCATGCGAATATATGGAATACATGGCGTATGCGCGATATTAATTTGCCATAATCGCGACTCGTTTATTAGCGCAAATAAATTGAAATTGTTTTTGGTTTGGCATTGTTGCAACGTGCGCCCATGAATTATGTCGTAACGTGGTTATGTCTCAGATGCCGCCGCTCTCCCATCATCAATGCCATTAGTTAAATCTGCTCCAATATTATTAAAACCCCGAATGGCATTTTTTGTGCAATTTGGCGAAAAAAAAAAAAACAAAAACAAAATAATAATAATAAAATACAAATACCATAAAGAATGTAAAATGCAGATACCCTAAAGTGCCTTGCATGTGCTATAATACGAGTACTGCAATACATGTTATGGCTAAGATCAGAATATTAATTCATGATTGTTTATGCATCTGAACAAGTATTGATCCTGAGCAAGGATATATACTTTATGCTTGCTTCTGCCTGTTACATACTTCAACAATTCATTTATTTTGGTAACTCAAAACTGTGAAAAAGAATTTAGCCTTAAAATTATGGGAAATATATGATTTTTCCGATTTTCTGCTATCGAATTTATCAAATCAATTTCAACACATCGGCTGAAGCGGGCACAAGCCACAATAGACGAATCTTGCACAAAACCAATTTACTCTTATGGCTTTGGTATAAAAATATAACAATTATAATAAAAAGTGTGCGTTGAATTGAATTGCTTTGCTGCTCAAGTGATTTACAGCTACAAAAGCACAGCTGTCGCATTGTTACAGCAATGCCACCTGGGTGCAATCAATCAGAGAGCTGAAAGCTCTTAAAGTGCATAAGCGGCTCATTAGATGTGAATGCCACAAAAACGACTCAGAGTTGTTGCTCCATGGAAATGAGGATGATCTCTGAATGGTTGAAATGAAGCAAGCAAAGGATTTGCGCGAGAAAATACAATATACATTTGTATATTTGTCTGTGTGTGTGTGTGTGTGTGTGTGTGTGTGTGTGTGTGTGTGTGTGTGTGCGACATTGCACTTAAGTTGTTTGGCGCCTAGCTAGACCATAACTTATCCTTCATGCGCGGACGCCCCGAAAAGTAGGCAATGAAATTTGTTTTATGTGGCAATTGCTGACAAGCGCAGCGGCCATTAGGCAAACAGCCAACACATCCAAGATATCCAAGACATCCAAGACAGCTAAAGCAGACAGTTAGTCAGTTGTTCATTTGATTAAACAATAGGCTGGTATAGTTGGGGGCGTGACTGTGGCAACTGTCAGGACCAACAATTTAATTGAAAGGTGAAAGGCGGGCCAAAGAACTCGTGACCGATTTCAGGCAGTGTTCGCTTGATGGAGGCTGGCAGCCATTAAAAAGAGCTCAAGAACTGGCTAAATCCAGGCAGGCGGCAGTTTAACTGAAATGCGCATAATGGGCAATGGCACCGTAATCGATTTGGATTTGAGTTAACCAATTCTATGTAATAGCCTCGGTTACCTCGGTTTCTGGCATCGCATTGACTCGATTTTGTTTGCTGCTTCGACAGCAGCCCCTTGCGGTCTGGCCTAATGCTCGCTAAGCGCATTAACAAAAACCAGCCATCGAAGAAAACAAATAACAAAACTTTGAGCTGCAACTTTTTGCAACATATCCTGGTACGGGTTTGAAGGGCGAGGGCGAGGGCGAGGGCGCTGGCAAATAATAACTCAAGCCCGACTTAGTTGTGTATGTGGCCCGCCCATATACCCGATTCCCCAGACGCTGGCTATTTATTATATTTATAAAAAAAACGCATTAACTCGGTTTTACAGTTGCGACAGTCGACGGGCCAGAAGGAAGGCAGGCGGGGTACCGTGCATAAAAACAATCAAAATCCCCACGACAAAATGTGTCCCCGAAACGCATTTTGCTTAAATTGTTTCATAATTGATTGATGTGCTCTAGCTAACACACAGACACAGAGAGAGACAGAAATACAGACACACTCAAAAACACAGATAGACATGGCCACAGATACAATCAGTCTGGTATATAGATACGTTATGGGGCAGGACGAGGAAGGACATGTGGGCAGCTTAGGCGCTGCGTTGATTGTTTTTGGGGTTTCGGTTTTTGGCTCTTGCCAAGCAACTGCCAGTTGGTATCGTGTGTATGTCTGTCTGTCCGTCCGTCTGTCTATGTCCTGGTTTTTTTTGGCCCAGCTGCCAACCACAGAACATTTGCTGCTCGCTGTGTGTGATGTCAAAATAATTTCGATGACGCCCACACAACAACAGTCAAATGTATAGGTTACAAAAGGTGGGTGTGCGATTGAGGGTTGGGGAAGGGGTGGATGGTGGGGGGTGGTTGGTTGCCAGGAGTGTCAGGGTCGAAGTTGAGTTATTTAGACAGATTTTTGATAGCCTGAGCCTTTTGCTAGCGAAGCGTGCCTGAAATTGAGTTTTGATTTGAAACCCAATTTCACATAATGCGATGCGCGACCGTTGACACTGCCGCCAAATGTTGATGTCGACGTCGACAATTCGATTGATTTAACACAGCACAGTATATAAAGTAAGTAATGTATGTGTGTGTGTGTGTGTGTGTGTGTGGGTTCGCTGGCTCCTCTGGCAGCCGGAAATCACTTGCTGCTTTTGATGTTCCCTTGCGTTTGACTTGGTTTACTTAATGTAGCCAAAATGCTGACAGTCGCTAACAGTCGATGTGTGTTCCGCTCTGTGCGTGTCTGTGTGTGTGTGTGTGTGTGTGTGTGAGTATGTGGCTTTGTGGTCGTGCCTGCCCCTTTCTTATGTGTGCGTGATCATTGCTGCATGACGTCACACTCACACACTCACACACTCACACACACACACACACATTGAAACACTCCCACACCTTTTGATACGCTCATTAAAATGTTGTTAGACGCGTTTGCTTTATGACAGAATCTGTCCCTTCGTATTCGAGTTGTGAGTTGACAAACAGGTGGATTGCATTACTAATTTCATATTTTAAAAATGAACAAAGTCGCGTCATTAATCAGATCGCACTGCCATTTAATATATACCAAACAGTCCTGCATTTCATTAAGCAAACCTCCACAGCTTTTAACTTTTAGTTTATCTTCTTTTTTCAATTACAATCTGTGCAGCCATTGGGGTGGAAATTAATCGATAACAATATAGATAGATATTTTGAAGCCACTGTCCATGGATATTTTCACACTTTCGTTGCTGGCAATCGGGTAAAAATCAATAAAATGTGCAATCAGCTTTTGATGAACACTTAAAGCCATAATGCCAGCCTTTAAGCATTTTGTGAAAGAAAAGCGAAGAAACTCGATTATCACATCGTCCGAATATTTAAGGATTCATTTAAGATAATAATTTTGGTGGTTTGGCTAAATTACTATTACAATTGTGTTAGACACGCATATTTTAAGTGGTTTCTCACAAAATTAACCGACACTAATTTGTAATTAAAAATTGTCGGAATAAAAGAAAATTGTAAAAATATATCTAAAGAGCTGCAGAACACAAGTTCTTTCAACATATTAGATACGAAACAGCCACGAACTTGGGATGATTGGGAAACGTCAAGCTCAAAAGGTGGTGCAATAGAGTTCATAAGATCACATAACCTATCAACCTGTCAACGGAATTCCGTGGAAGGCATGAGTTTCTATAGAATTTGTCTAGCTCCACAAGATGTTAATCTTAAAATATCAAGACAAATTGATGCTAGAAGAGAAAAAAAAAACATGTGGTTCAATGGACAATTCAGTTACATAAATAAGTAGGCTGCCAGTTGCAAAGTTCGTTTCGTGTTGTAATTTCCATTGGCATTTACGACCTACAACAGAATTTACATGCCAAAAACTGACAACGGCAACGACTGACTGAAGAAGTATGCAAGAAAGAGACCGAAATATGGAGTGCGAGGGAGCGACTGGGAATGTGGTAAATTAATGACATTTTACATACATCTTAATTGCGTGCGTCTCTCTTGCTTTTGTTGTCGCATCCTTCAGGCCAATTGGCCTGGCCTGGCCTGGCCTGGCCTAAAGAGCCTGTCGACGCTCTCTGCGCCTGTCAGCCAAATTGCTTAGCCCTCGAGCTGCTTATAATTTATTGAAATCGCGGCGCGTGAATGTGGGCCGGCAGATAGCAGACAGCAGCAGACAGCAGCAGACAGTAGCAGAAACAGGCCTACAACCAAACACCACGCCCAGAACCATACCACAGGACGCCGCCTCCATTGCCGCCCTGCAGTTCAGTCGCCAATTGGGGGAAATTGCAAAATCAACGCGTTCGCAAATTGAAAAATGTTGTCAAGCGGGCGGATATCGACAAAAAACAAAACCAAGGAAACACAACAACAGCAGGAACAACAAGAGAACAACAAGGAGAATAAACAGCTAGTACAACAAACGCAGCAAAAACGGAAGAAAAAAAAACAAAAACAAAAATAAAAATAGACGATGCTTGGCCCTTGCCGCCAGTTGACAGTTTGTTAATTAAAAGCAGCAGCAGGCGGGCAGACAGCGGTCAACTAGTCATCCAGTCAGCCGGTCATCTGTCCACTGAGGCGTGTTCAGTCAACGTCTCAAACGCACACACCAAGTCCCTTATGCCTACCCTCCCCCCACCAAAGGCAGGGTATACAGAGGAGCTATGCTGGACTGAATCCTGATGCGGAGAGTTCTGCAGTTGGCAGACGGAAAACGTCAGCTGAGTGCTAATAAATTGTACAACTGTGTTTACTCAATGTGGAATGAGGTAAAGCAATGGATAGAAGGATAGGGGGATCGGAGAATAGGAGGGGGGGATGGGGCAAGGAGCTATTGCTCCCGAGTGCTGCACTCACCTATCGTTGTAATTAATGTCAGGGAGTAGAGAAAGGCCGAGGCATAGGTCCATTTGTGAGTCGGTGCATTCATTTGTACGCCACCAGGTTGATAAACCTTCGATTGGCGCACCGCACGCAGCAGAGTGTCCTGCAAGATTGAAGATGAAGAACCAATTGACAATACAAAAACACAATCAATAAGGCATTTGTATTTGCTGTGCACAGTACACACACACACACACACACACACACACACACACACACACACACACACACACACACACACACACACACACACACACACACACACACACACAGACGCACACTCACACAGATACGCACCTGAAATAATTGGACCTCCTGTGCCGCGAGACGTGTCCAGTTCTCCTTGTAGAGTATATTGAGATCCTCCGTTATGGACCACAGTCGATCAACGGTTCTGTAATCGATAATTAAATGAAACTTCTAAAATGATACGATGAAGATTCGTCGACGGACACTTACCGGGAACGTATCTCTGCATTCGCCAGCTCGGTGCGTGGATATGGCTTGGAAGCGGCCACAGCTGTTTCCAGTGCAGTCGCATCTTCAAGCTCGCCCTCGAGCGTTACGAATATTATCGAGCCCATGGCCGTGTACAGCAGTACCAACAGCAGTACACCTGAGAGGCGAGATTGGCAGACAGATAGAGTTGTATTATTTGAATATATATTATATATATTTCTCATTTGATTAATATATTTTGTTAACTCGAATCCTATCTTTACTGGCAACTGGCAACACAGAATTGTAATGTTTATATTTGACTTGTTTTCAGTTTTTAATATAAATACATATTAATGGCTATGGAACTTAATGTTTGTACTACTTCAATTTTGTAGCTTTGTGTGTTGATTTGCTTTGCGTGTTTCGCAATTGAATTAAAGTTCGTAGTAGAGAAATATCTGGATTATGTTGTTGAGGTCGATTGGATGGTTATATCTTAAGCCATGTGATATCATAGGGCTTGTAGGCGGGAGTCGGTCTAAAGTGTACTAAAGTGGCTAGAACAGAGACTTTCTGTGAGCTGAGCTCAAACATGACACATCTGAATAGTAATTTAATTGCTTTAAACCCTGTCCGCCACACATAAATCTTTGTCCCACTTCAACTATAGTCATGCAGTTGCACAGGCACCACTCTGCCACTTGTCGATTGTGCTGGCACTTGTGGCTGTTATTGAATCAATCGAGGTTACAATTGGGTGCAGTGCAGCGGACACTTAAATTACGACAGTCACTCACCTGTCGCTGATATGCAATGCGATTTGGGCGCCCTTTGGCAGCCACAGAGGATGCTGCTGATGATGCTGTTGCCGTTGCCATTGCCGTTGCCATCCCTCTGTTTATCCGCCTTCGATGCGGATGAAGTGGTACCATTTCCGCCCACTGCACTGGATGAATTGCTAGCGCCCTGGGCGCCATTTGTAGCACCGCTTGCAAAACACATGCTTGAGCCGCTCTGCCGACCAATACGTGAACTGCTCCCGGCCACGTTGTTGCCAGTTGCTGTTGTTGCGCAGTTGCTGATATTGCTGATGTTGCTGATGTTACCGTTGTCACTGCTGAGAAAGGAGGCCAGCGGCATTGATGGCTTTTTGTTCATTGTATCTGTTGGTTGGACAATATTAAAGCTGCTTCCGTTGCTTCCGTTGCTCCCGTTGCTTCTGCAGTCAATCAATCAATCAATCAGGTAATGCGTGGCAAATGACCAAATGAGCAAATGACTAAATGAGCAAATGGCTGAATGAGCAGCGGATTGCAATCAAATCAAAAGCTTTGGTGCGTCATGTGGCACGTAATTTGCATACGCCGCCTTCTGTCCGTTGAGCGTTTAGATTTTTTTCGCTTCACGTTATTATGTGACCGTCATAAAATGTTGTCGACAGCAATGAAAATGTTCCTGTTGTTGTTCTTGTTGTTGTTGCAGCTGTTCTTCTTCTTCTTGTTGCTGCTATTGTTGTTGTTGTTGTTGTTGTTTTATGATGCTCGGAAATGTTTTCGGGCGCTGTGACACAAATTGTCGCCGGATGCTGCAAATGCAAAATATTTTCGTGAAAAACTGGCGAAATGGAAATGCAAATTGCGATTCTAGGCACACACACACACACACACACGCACACACACATACATGGTGTGGACGAATTTCAAGGCAAACGCTGCGTAATTGAGTTACCAACAAGAAGGGGAAGTAATTTCAGCTGCTGCCATATTAAATCGATACATTGAATACTCTAAGACTAAGTTCCGTGATAAACCGTAGCAAAAAGTGTGCGATTTCTGGCATTTTATTGAACAAGTGTGGTATTTTGGTGACTTTAATTAATTTATGAAACAGTGCCGAATTCTAATTCAATTAGGTCAGTGTCTAATTCGCTGTCTTAGCAAATCTACTGTCATAGTATATGTGCCCACTGCGAGAGAGTGTATAGAACAACAGCAGCAGGAACAATGCTTGTGGATCATTCTGTACGTGTGTGTGTGTGTTTGTGTGTGTGTGTGTATGTGTGTGTGTGTGTGTGTGTGTGTGTTTGTGTGTGTGTGTGTATGTGCCGTGGGTGTTGCTGTCGCATAATCTGATAAACGTGAAGATGGCCGACATTTAAATTAAAGATTGTCCGCCAAGCACACAAAGTTGTTGAGTTGCAGAGTTGACAACGAGCTGCTGTTGTTGATGCTGTACTTGCTGTTGTTCCTTGTTGGTGCTGTTGCTGCTGTTGCTGCTGTTGTTGCTGCTGTTGTTGCTGCTGTTGCTGAGCACGTGTGTTGTCATGTTCATTTATTCAATGGGACTTCAATTAGGACCCAGTTAACATTTTGTTGTTATTTGTTTTGCTTATGTTATGACTTTCATTTTTGCTGGCTAAGCCTCAATGCTAATTACGAAAGCCTGCCGCATAATCACGTCACGTTTTCCACACAACCAAGCACACTCACCCACACCCACACCCATACACACTCACACACACACACACACACTCACGAACGCACACTCACTAAACGGGTTATTGCAAAAGCTTACGCAAACAGTCAGATGGGCAGTAATAGAGACAAAAACAGAGACAGGCGCAGTGAGAGAGAGACAGAGAGAGAGAGAGAGAGAGAAAAACAGATTATGGCTACAATGAGACAACTTAAATTAATCAAACGAATTAACAGCAATCAAATATATTTTATTTACAACCGCACACATTTAATACATTTGAATATTGAATATTAAAATGTACTGAATATTAAAATGTGTAATTGTAATACAATAATATGTAAGCACACAATAATTCATTAATTATTACGACTTTATTAAACATGTTTACGTAAATATTATGGAAATGTGGATATAATATGTAAATAGACATGAACAAAACTTTAGAACTTTAAAGCTCAAAGGCAAAGATTAAATTACAGAAAATGTAGACGACTTCAACAGCATGTGTTTCGCAGTCCAATCTTTAGAATCTACACCACACAGGGTCTACAACAGTTGGAGTTGAGTTTGATGTGTTAAATTTCCAAGAAATTAAATTGTTTGAAAATAAATTACATGTAACACCACTTTTATGTCAAGAATCCAATGAAAATTTACAACAAGAGTATAATGATTTGTGCAAGTGTCTGTTACATAACTCGAATATCGATAGATTTCTCTCACAGAGTATTTTCTTTCTGTTTTTGTATTTGTGTGTATTCCATAGTGTCTCGTTATCTACATAGGCAAATCAGTGATTTTGGTACGGTCTTGTGAATTAATATATGAGCGCAATTATTTGTTGTTTACTCCTTAATACCTTAATTAAAAAAATCGAGAAATTCCAAGCCAAGAATATATCGAATATATCTAACAGCTGGCTGCAGGGTATATCGTAGTTGGGCTAACTCGATTATAGCGTTCTTACTTGTAGAAAGCATGTATTTCATATGAAATTTTGGTAAATGTATTCCTATTTAAGTATTAACTTTCCTTCACACTGGAAACAGCGTCAGCTGCAGTAAGCTCTAATACCCATGACAAATCGTCGAGTACACGCTCGTGTGACTGACTGAGTGACTGAGTGACTGACTGACTGTGAGTCGATGCGACTTGCCACTTTGCTTAGCATATGCGAACACATCTGTCAATCGTATGCGCTCAGCCAGAAATTGTCTCCGCCATATTCACTCATAATATTGTTGATATTTTTACTTTCTTTGCTTTCTGTTAAATCGCTTCGCTTCGATGCCTGTATGTGTGTCTGTCTGTCTGGCTGTCTGTCTGTCTGTCAGGCTAAATGCTTGTCTGCCATAATCCTTAGCATGGCATAGGAATTGAGAGCGCGCTGACAAATTCCATCGATTTTATAAATGAGCACCTTCGTGCAAACATTTTCATTTCAATTTCACATTCGCTCACGCTCAGGGCTCAGGGCTCAGGGCTCAGTCTGAGGCTCAGGCTTAGAGCCTCAACTTAATACGAAGTCGCTCGAGTATTTGCAATTGGCCATGTGGGCCATATTGCGGCGACTGCTGCCCTCATATGTCAGTGGTTGCGCGCTTAATCACGCCCATTGCCCAATTCACTGCACCCACCCCTTACACCGCCCCCTTGTCTTCCTCATGCATACAAAGTGCTCGGTCTGACACTCGATACACATACATCGCACCTTTTTAATTGCTGACATTTATTGAACGTTCGCCTTGTGTTAAATCTACCGTAAGCACACAGCAGAAAGCACATGAATGCTCAATGTGTGTGTGTGTGTGTGTGTGTGTGTTGTATATGTATATATATCTCGTGTGTGTGTGTGTGCCTTTGACTTAAGTGCAAGCTTATGCCAATTATGTGCAGCTTTTGCCTGCTGTATGGCGCTTTCCCTTTGCCACACAGTTCAGCATTGAGGGAAAGCCCTGAGAGAAAGCGACAGAGAGAGAGAGAGAGAGAGAGAGAGAGCGAGGGGAAATAGAGTAAAAAGAACTCGAGCAGATTACATGGATCATTAGCTCAGGTGAAAAAGTTCACAAGCTCTTTTCTTCACACTAAACACTACGTCCAGCACTTAATCAAATGCAAGAACATGGTATGAAATTCATCCAAGCAACTGCAGCTGCTCCTTACGTCCATCCTTACACTCTGTCTCTCAGTCTCTCAGTCTCCCTGTCACTCTGTCTGCCTGTTTGTATGTTTGTGCGTCTGTCGGTGAGGTCGTGAGTCGTTTGTCAAGACAGACGTTGATGCTGGCATTCTCTGAATTCCGAAGGCATCGCAATATTCCTGATTGAACCCGAAACTTACTTAAGCAGAACGCACATGTGTATTTATAAGTAAGTATTTACGGAATTTTGATTGCAAGTTGCAACTGATTTGGCCCACATGGCAAATCAAATGGAGCGACTACTAACAGCATCTTCTTTTACTTTCCCTCTCTCTTTCTCTCTCTCTCTCTCTCTTCCTTTTCGAATCTGTGGCTGTGGCTATGGATAATGTGAAAATTGCGGCAATTTTAGTAATTGCATAGCGTTGTTAGTTTGTTTGCTTTTGCCGTGATAGTCAGTAGCTGGCCAAGTTACATATACGCAACGTGTGCCACAAAGAATCATTCGCCTTTAAATCGGAGGCCAGATAAAACAGACCATTAACAGGTGGAAATGACAGGAAGAAGTGAGATGGGTGGGAAGTGGAAGTGACAGTGGTAGGAATGGGAAGGATTTGCGTACAGTAAGTTTAATCCAAAGGAAACATCCATTTCGCAGTTGGTGCGTTCTTGGCAACCTTGCTGCACAATTAAACTGCAAATCACGCCTCAGATTTTGTAAAAGGCATCCAACATTCGGCAACTGCAAAAGCAACAGTAATAAGACCAGCAACAAAAGCACCAAAGAGCGTTGGCAGCCACACAAAAAGCAATTGCAAAATGTCAGAAAAACTGGAGCATTGCCAAAGGCTAGCCAGAAACTAAACCTAAAGCCAAGCCAAGCCAAGCCACCAAAACCAAAGCAAACCAAGCCGAACCCGACGAAAACAAGGCTTACAAGCCCTCAGGTCAAATTTCCAAATGGGGCGAAAGAGTTTGCTGCCAGATGCGGGTACAGATGCAGTTGCAGATGCAGATGCAGATGCAGTTGCGGACGCTGATGCGGATTAAGCAGATGAGCCACAAAACCGACTGCAATTGGAACATAGCTATTGCTGTCAGTGAATAACAGAGAGAGGAATTAGGTGGACAAGGGAAACAGCTACGATCTGTGCTTCACAGGGAAGGCACGATAAACAACTTATAAAAAGATGGTGCAAAGTATATACAATAACGGATGCAGATCATCTATAAACAACATAAAGATCAATACGCAAAATACGCTTAGAACACAAGAGGGAACAGCTGTGGTAGGCAGCCCAGAGGATTAAAACTGCTGCAGACCGGAGTCAACGCACTTGATAGGTTGCTCGGAAAGTTTGCAAAAAAAAATAAAACAAAAAATAAACGCTTCAGCAAAGCAAAAGAAATAACTCAAATTGTGCCAAATTTTAGTAAGTGCAAGCAAAGAATACAGCAAAACTAACAGAGTGAAAAGCTTCCACAAACTGTTGATCTAAGTCACACTTTCAAGTAAAAGGGTTCATTACATACACACAGCGGAAAGAAAGCCGAGTCCCAGAGATGTTTGCTAAAAGGAAAGCGTATAAGGCAGAGTGTGAGAGAGAGAGAGAGAGAGAGAGAGAGAGAGAGAGAGAGAGAGAGAGAGCGTGATTTGTTGCAGTAATGAAGCAAAGTTTACACACTCGTACTTCACAAGAGATGGATGGAAATGAAAGGTGATGGGGAAAGGAAGGGGGCTGGGTCAAATTTGGTCTGGCTGGCCTGGTGTACAAATTATGACTTCAAAGATGATACCGACAACTGAAAAGCTATCACCAGCTACGAGCTATGCATGTCTAATTCTCCTTACATAAGTCAGCCCAATTGTGCAACCCTGCCGTTGCTATGCCCCTACGCCGCACTTATCCAGCTGCAGGGGCACGACACGCCGCACTGGTCAACAATAACTTGAAAACCCTCACAATTTGCTGGCCAACAAGTTGAACTTGAGCCCGGGGCCCCGAGCCCCGAGCCCCGAGCCAAGAGCCTTGAGCCTTGAGCCATGAGCTTGGGGCGTCGTCAGACAAATGTTCGGGCTTTGCCCACTTGAGCGGCCCTTGAGTTAGATAGTAACAAACTCAAGTTAACCCATTAGAGTGCCCCAAATGGGCGGAAATTTAGAGGCGTGACAGAGGCGCACACCAAAAATTGCATACAAATACAGCATGCGGAGCATGGGGGAGACGGGGTTGAAGTGAAAGTGAAGTGTACGACCAAAGTGGAGCCTCAAAGATGTGGTATTCGCTGGGCTAGCTGCAAATAGACGCAAAGAAGCCAAATGGAAATGAAAAAAAATACAATTTTAATGCAAACTGTAAAACAGTCACGTCTGACAACGAGCGCCTTTCAATCTTGTCGTTGTTGTTGTTGTTCCTGTTGTTATTGCTTAGCTCCGTGTTTGTGGGGCAAGCAAATAAATTGAAAAACAAAAATAAACGCTGCATAAAAATCAAATGGAAACGTTGCAGCAGTTGGGCTTAACCAACTGTGGAATACTCTGATACTCTGAAAGGCAATACCAACTGACAATAAGTAGCAGCAAATAACATTCTTGTGCCCTGAGTGTGTCTAATCATTAATTTGGTGACTAAATCTCTACCTTCGGTATCCAGGCAAAACGAGAAGGAGAATAAAAAGAGTCTCCACTTGCAGAACTACTCTATTTTAATAATATTGTCATTATGGTGGTCTTGTCAAATAAACCAAAATATAAATATAAATACAAATATGTTGACAGCAACATAATTAAATTGAACATAATTTGTACTTTTATTTGTACTTTTAAAGAGTACTTAAGTACTTAGGTTTATTGATTTTGATAAATGCAAAGCCTTTTAATGCAGCACTCACACACTGAAAACCAATCACTTCTATAATAACAATAAAATATATTATTTCAATATTGAAAAGCAAACAATTTATTTATGGTAGAACACAGTATTCCATAAATTGTGCCAGTCTTCGATTAAAATCCAACGCAGTATATAAATCATTGCGATACTATATAATAATGTGTTTGGTTAGGATGTTAGGACACGTTTATCCCGTATCTTATTGGTATCAGTTTGTCTTGAAACCAAATTTATTTGTATACTTAATGGACTTGCAACTAACTCTATCAGCGCGTTACACATTGTTCGTAATAAACTGCTGCTCGGGTTTCAAAATAACACTGTATACAAATAGGATGAGAAAAATATATGCACGAAAATCAGTCAGTGAGGTCGGTCAGGGAAGGTGCGGAGAGAGTCCCTCGGCTCGTTCGCAGGCTAGTCCAGAGTGCAGCCCTCAAATTGTTCAAGCTAGATGCCGCCAGCAGCATCCAACTTGGCCCCTTCATCATTTTCGAGTCTTGCAATGATTGAATGCCCCAACACAAACACAACACATGCGTCTGTGGTCTGTGTGTGTGAGTGTGAGTGTGTGTGTGTATATAAGCCTCAGCTCTAAATTCAATTGAAACTCTTAGCTTGGGCTCAGCTTGGATGGCGCCGATGTTGAAGTCGACGCCGATGCCGACGCTTGCGTTGACGGCAACAGCAAATGAAGAATTTTCTGTGCATTTTTCTAGAGCAGCTGCACGTACAAAGCAGAGCAGAGATGCTCGGGGAAGGGGATGTGCTGGTTGGAATGTTGAACGTATATCTTGGCATTGCGGCCATGCAACAAACCAACATAAAATTGTTGTGCAAAATATAAAAACCAAACGGAAAACGAAATAAGAGCGGGGGGGGGAACAACCAAGAAGTAGGAGGAAAGGCAAAACGGTAAAACATATACACGGACACACACACCCACATAGACATCCGAACAAATCATGAAAAATGTAAGGTAAACTAAGTGAAAAAGAAATGGAAACTTGAAAGCAACCAGATGCAGACAGATACTGAGTCAGAGACAGAGACTGGGACTGGTACTGGGACTGAGACGGCAGCAAAACAAGCTTGCAGCTCAAAGTGCTGTGCCACGAATTTTGATGCACCAACAAAACGTCCTGCGTCTTACACATTTGTACACACGCACACATCCATGCACACAAACACACACAAGCACACACAAACACACTCAAACACAGACTTGTTTATCACAATAAAGATACGAAGCACAACATGGGGCACGTTACTGGCCACAGACTGTTTCTGCAAGGGGGAAGGGGAAAGGAATGGGGGGTTGGGTCACTGCCACAAGTGGCGCTGACGCTGAGGCAACGCTGTCGTTGATTGGCACAAGGCCAGACAACGACGAAGACGATGACGATGTGCTGCATTCTCATCTCTGCTCGCTTCTATTTCAGGCGTCTTCCCACTAACAAGCTCGCAACTTTCAAGTGCTGTTCTGAAATGAATGCGAATGTGTATCACAGATAATTACCAAGTGCCTTCAATTAGCAATCGGCCGTTTTGGCATTGAGTTAGCTACCCAAAGTAGTACGTGTATGAATGAAAAGCTGCTCGACAAGCTGTAAGACGATAAATACAAAACAAGACAAAACACAAAAGAAAAACTAGAGAAAAAAAACAAATCCCCAACGACACACAATGCGTATTGAATCCGAATGAGAAACTGTGGATTTTTGTAGGAAAATTACTTGCTAATAGAAATGCTATGCGAGTTACTCGTTACATGTTTGAATGATGGCTAAGAATTTACTCGTTAGCAGAGCAGAGAATTTACTCGCTACTTTAAAAGCCACTCGATGCATATTTATCCTGAATAAGCTACTCAGGGATACACGTACATGTGGCTGTGGTTAATAGTAAATGCAATGAGGAAGATCACAGAATCGCTTGCAAGAAAATTATCTTCTCGCTGTACTTTCGTGAATTTCATATGTTTTCTTTTTGTCGGCACCTAGTGCCTCGAATAAAGAGCATTACGTCTGCAGAGCATATTCATTGTGCGTGGCATTGGACGTGCATCAGTTAAGTTAATCACTCATCGAGTTCGTGACTCTGGGGCGCCGCCGCAGTGGCCACCCAAAACAATAACCGGTCTCAACTGAGCAGCTGAAAAATCAAAGACCCAACTCAAGCGGTGAACTTAAAAGCCGCAATAAATAAATCTTTTGGAGAAGTCATGGATGCAAACGAAACGAAACCAGACCAGACCAAACACAGCCATTGCTGACGCGTCTCTGGCGCTGTCAGTTCGTGTGCCAGAGGCTATCGGAAGCGTAACGGAACATTGTCGGTGGCAAGAGAGATTTTGCTGCATAATGACCTACAAGCATAAAAAACTTTTCCCTTATTTTATTTTGCTGTTGTTGTTATTGTTTTGTATACCACATGCCAGCAACTTGGTAATCTTTTGCATCATCGAAAGCGAATGAAGTACGTGTCCTGTCCTGGCCAGGACGATCCTGCCACTGGCGACTGTTGCGTTTGCTAGCGCTACAAATGCATAAACAACACACACACACACACACACACACACACACACAAACAGAATGACTGACTGGCAACTCGAAATTACACAAGCAAATCCAAGAAATGGCAATGGCAATGAGCACGGGTTTTTTGAATGGGAATGCGGATGGAGCTGAAAATGGAACCGAGGCGACTCTGAGGCGTTAGAGTATCTCGCGTATATGTTGGTCTCCCACAGTGCTCCCAATGTATATGTGTATATGTATGTAGCCGTCACGTTCATTCATGCCTCGAAACGTGTTAAGGAGCTGGAGGATTTTATTTTTAATGCAAGGGCACTATGTCTTTCTCCTCTGTATGTGTGTGTGTGTGTGTGTGTCCGAGGAGTAAATTTAATCAGTATAGCATTGCCAACCGTTTCGACACACAACCTGAATATAGATAACGAATTATGCAATGGGTCTGCATCTCAATCCGCTTTTGGGCGTTACGAATCGAGATGAGAGCGTGTGCGATATTTCACAACAAGCACGACTTCTTTCATCGATTCTTCGATTTGAGAAGTTCTTTCTTATCGTTATACTGAGTTATCACTCGGGCGACAGTTGGCCCGTTGCACTTATTGTTGTGATAGATTTAATGAATATGTGTTAAGGAATTAAAAATGTCTTCATTTTCTACAAGATGCCAATTTGATTTTCTATTACTCGTGTCGCTGGCTCGTGCTTTGCCCTGGGTAAATCCATTTTGAGCCGTGTTTTTGGTCATTTTAAAAGGACACGCGTCCAACTCTTCCTACATATACACATTTATTTCGCACGTGTGTGTGTGTGTGTGTGTGTTTGTATGTTTGTGTGTGCTTGGGTATTTGTATGTGGCAAAGAGGCGCCTCAACATGCATGTAACGTGAGCTTGCCTCATTTGTGGAGCCTTAGGCTCGTTTTGCAGAGGTCAGCAAATTTTCATTTTAGCTTTAGCGTTCTTACACTCACACACATTCACACACACACACGCATACACAGTGCCACAATTTAGAAGGTCGACAGCAAATGACAGTTATTGCCATTTGCTTTTGCCGTTCGCCTTTTGCCAAAACCGAGAAAAAAAAAGAAAGGAATAGCAGCTCAGATCGTTTTTACACCACAATTACGAGCGATGAGTGAAAATGCAATGGGGATGCCCCTTTTTTTTTTAAGTGTGCTGCCACTCACACACACACGCACACAGACAGACACTGGCACACTAGCACGCACACACACGAAAGAGTCATCGTTAGGCGGTAGCCGTCAATTTGCCAGCTCGTCAGTTCGTCCAACCGCTTCTATACAAAAAGGATGCAATGAATTCGGCACAAAGCGCAACGCCCTTTTGTATGCAACGATTTTGTTACTTGCCACACAACGCGGCAAACGAGAGTAGAGGACGAGAGTAGAGAGACCGACATCAGCCACGTCACATGTTGACATTGTGGCCGTTTTTAGCCCAGCGTGAGCTTAGTCTGTTTGTTTGTTTGTTTCTGCATTGTTCTCGGTTTCTGTTAGTTGTTAACAGCCAAATTATGTTATATGGTCGAATCCTTTCGGCCCAAGCACAAATATCCTGCGTTGGCAGGTTAAATAGTTGAGGGCCAACCGAATTAGGCAAATATGAACAGCGGAAAGGGCAAATTGGCAGCAGGAATTGTTCCCTGGGCAAACATTAGAAATGAATAAATAAAATAGTGAAAGTTCTCTAAACGAGTTTAATATCAACCTATTGATAGCTACCTTTCTTCGTTCATTCTAAATCAATATGATAGTATCGATATCGATATTAAATGTAGGCAACCAAATATCCTTGTTTTCCACATGCCAAATTTGTCAACGTCATATTTTATCTAGTTAAGTTTGAGTGAAAAACTATCAAGCAATAAAATGAGAAGAGTGTGCAGTAATAAATCATAAATAAATAGAATTTCAGAAATAGTTTGCCCATACAATATATATAAAGCAAATAAGCTGATTACATTATAACAATGGTGAATCGCATACTTCAGCAACTTTATCTGCTAACACAAAACGCTAACCTTACTTTTAAGCTGCTTCTATTCACACGCTGTCCCACATCATCCCAATCCATAAGCTATTCCAGTTACACTCTCCGCCCCAACACCATTTTGATCACCATCACACTTGCCAAAACTTTGCCATAATCCAAAGCCAAAAAACCAATAGACCAATAGACCAATCGGCCAATAGACCCTAGAACCGAAAGAGCCAAAATGAAAGGAAAACCGCATGTGATTGGCGGAAAGCGACCGGAGTCAACGAATCGATGATTTCCACATATACGCACGTGAGCAGATTTTTTTTCGCAATGGATTTGAGTTCCCTTTTGGTATACCCGGTCGGGGTCGGGGGAGGGGCGCAAATACTACATGAAATGAAATGAAACATTTTAACAATAAATGCAAATTTAGCTAAGCCGCCTATTGCTGCCAACAACAATAACAAACAATAAAAATAACAACAACAGAAACAGCAACAGAAACAGCAACAGCGACAGCCAACCAACTAACAACCGAATCGTACGACAAAAATAGACAAACAGCTGCACTCACTCACAGATCCACACGCCCACGCTATGAAATCGAAAAGTTTATAAAGCAACCCAACCCAACCAACAAAACGTGGGAAAAAAAGAAAAGTTTTCGAAAATGAAACACAAACAAAAATGTGTTGAAAAAATAATATAGAAATGTGCCACGTTTTTGTGCTCAGTTACGCCATACCCTGTGACAACAAATGAATAATGCAAAAGCCAATGAATCCTTGTCATCGATAAATCATCAATTTTTTAACTTAAAACTAGATAAATACAATTAGGTCGCAATTCAACTTAAGCACGTTCTTCATTTATAATTTAGCATCAATGATTCAGCTAACTTTCACATATAAATCGATCTTGATTCTGAACAATTATATATATATATTGTTATATATACCCGATTTGCATGGCTACAGAGAATACAAAAAAAAAAGAGAAGAAAAAAATGCAAATTTTCGCCTTATTCACACGCGCAGCTGGTACACAAAACAGAAATCGCTGTGCTTGGGTGTGTGGCTTTGTGAATGTGAGCGTGAAAAGTGAATGGTAAAATGTGTCAGCACTCGGTGCACGGGGCGTATGAAGGTCGAGATTCGGTTTCACAAATTTGCTGCCCGCTTTTGGGCGCGCCTGACCAATTGTATGATTTAATATGACAATGTGTTTGCTGCTGTGCAGCGACTGTTTCTTGGTGTTGGTGTGTGTGTTTCTATATATCGCAAACTCTACATTGGTATTTGCGTGTAGGTATGTGCACAATAGGCTGACTACTAAGCCGTTATTCAATCACCCAACTATACACAGCCATGGACTAAAAAATAACAATATTGCTTTGAAATTGTTGCGATATTTACAAAGCCGCACTTCAAAACCTCTTCTAAATAAAAAAAAAACAAAAACACAATAACACAAAAACAAACAAACATTTGTTGAGTGGAAGCATACTTCCGAAATGATTTAAATGATTTTAGTGACACAAATTTCGAATATTGCACCATTTTATTTAATTGAAATTGCAATCATTTTTGGACCTTGATTTATAGGAAGGATCACGATATAGCGCTGAAGGATACACAGTCAGTGCTATGAAAGAGCAGCGTGCATAAAAATGAACAACTTCAAATTTTATAAAGTAAACACATTAAACACCCACACTCGCACAGAAACACACTCACACACACAAAACACACACACACACACACTCATACAAGCATAGAAATGGTTTGACTCGATTCGGCTGGGTTATAGATGACTGCATATAAACTGAAAATCGAAAACCATATTTCAATTTGCGGCATTTAGCACACACATATACATACATATACATATAAATATATACCTATATATATATATATATAGAGGGTAAGGATACGCATGATGAAATTGATACGCTTTGCCGTAACGAGCAGCCATTTTTTTTTATTTATTTCATTTTTCTGAATACCCCAAAATAACTCTGCTCAGGGTTAAATTGCATTTTGAGCTGTTCAGAATGCTGTGAATTTTAGTTACTAGCAAGCTCCAACCGATACAATTACTGCCTAAACATGCCAGGCATGACTTAAGAGTTAAAAGCCCAGCTTCTTGGCTGGCAGATCTTGCCTGTTCAAATTTATAATTTACTCGACTGTATTTATTTAAATAACACTTGGCCATATTTATCACAATATAATGCGATAACAAGTTTGTACTGTGTCTGGTGTAAAGAGAATCCCCAATAGAACTCGTTGTATTCTATCTCAAGAGCCCATTAATATTTGTAATAAGCCCATAATAGGAAGCAATAAATGAGCAAAGCCAGTTACGCAATTCGACCTGGAATTTTACGTATTCGACACGAAATCCGTTACTACGCAACAATCGCCGACTATTTGATGCCGCTTTTCAGGGATGGGGGCACGCTCATTGCCCCGGCTAACGCTGCGGCTGAGGCAATGGGCGTGGTTGGATTTGTTTGAGGTAACGCTGACCAGAACCAACTAATCGAGCCCTGTGCAAAATATATTACCACTGTGCGCGTGTGTGTGTGTGTGTGTGTGGGTGTCTGTGTTTAGTGGTGTGGCCTCTGTTGCCTGTTGGATGCTCAAACATGATTTTACATCTCGTTTGCAGCGGCCATTCAATACAAGCTGAGGCAAGCAGCCCCAAGCTGCATACATCATTCAACAATGAGCGAGTCGCATACTTGTGTGTGCGTCTATGTGTCTGTGTGTCTGTGTGTTTGTGTGTGTGTGCGTCTGTATGTGAGTACTCCGGATGTCAATCGTATTAACTTATATGATGGTATTTTCGAATGGCTTGGCCACAGTGCTTTTGCACTCGCTCTCTTTCTCTTTCACTCACACCAACTCTATCTCTCTCTCTCTCTCTCTCTCTCTTTCACTCTCTCTTTCTCTATATATACATATATCAGTCTCTCATTCTCTGTCTGTTGCATTTGGTCTGTGTGCACTGGCAGCCATATGGAAAAGTGAAATAAGCGCAGCATCCATAACAGAACGTAGCCAGTCAATTCGTGTAACGGATTGCGGCCAACGGATAACGGATAACGGATAATGGATAATGGCTTATGGAGTACACTGGCACGGCTGGTTAGCGCCCAAAAGTGCAGCAGCAACGAGCCATGGTCATTTGAGACACTCACAGAAATGACAATGGAGGAGAGCTTAACATTTCACTGCAGCGCACAAACCTCTTTGCTTGGTTATGGTTAGGTATTTTTGTGTTCGTTCTGCTAGCTTGTCTTAAAATTGAAATGTTGTTTGTTGTGTGTTGTTGTTGTTGTTAACGAGCTGCTCAAAATATATGAATATATGTGGGAAGGAGCGGGAAATATAACCATAATTATAATGTGATGTAATACAGTTAAAACTGATGGTTATTGTTAATGTGAAAAGAGGGGAAAAACGTTTAAAATGTGTTATTCTTTTTAAACTGTCTTCAATTTCAAATTATCATATTATTGCGCTGCTTACAATTTTTCAGTTGTCATTCACAATTGTTAGCCTTCAAATGTCATCATTAATCTTCCATTGAACTCATTTGCGTTCCTATTGATGGCCTGTCCGTCCTAAGCAGTAAGTTACTGAAGTTAACTTCTTCAGAGTCAATCTCAGTTATATTACACTATTTGTCTACAATCGCATCGTTTGCGTTTTTCTGTTTTTCCTGCTCATATTAGATTGTCTTGAATTTTTCTTTACCTTTTCACTTGTGCCTTGAAATTTCTTTCATTTGTTATTCGGACTTTTTGGTGTAATATCAACTCTTTGTCTATTCATCAGACTCTCATTAACCCCATTGTCTATTCTATTGTTTCGGTGCCTGCGCTTCAGTTGAGGTTCTTTTAATCCCAATCCCATTACCTATTATGGGCACTACCTGACATTTTCCCTTTGCTCACTTATCGCATCGTCGCACACTCGGCAAACTTGTAATGGCCAAAATTCAGACATGGAAGCAGCACACCAGTTCCTGTCAGAGCTATCTGTCTTTTCTCGTTCTTTTCTCTCTCTCTCTCTCTCTCTCTGTGTCTCTTCCTGTCTCTCTCTCATAATCTCTATATCCTCCTTTCTCGCCGGCTGCTGCTGGCTCCAACGTATTGAGCCACAATTATTATGAGCTGCCTTTAATCATATTAATGTGAAAGCTGCTCCTTCGTCAGAAACTTGCCCTCCACCGATCTCCCTTACGGAAACCTCCTCCCTACCTTTTTATTTTTCTTTACAAACCGTCTGTTTAGCGAAGCATCACCGTTTCCTTTATATGCAATTTTTTTTTTGCTAATTTTTGGTTTAACTTTTCTGTTTTTTTTTTTTGATTTTTGGGCTTATTTCTATCTCTAAACTTGACCTTCACTTTTACACCACACCCCTCTTAGTGTCCTTGGCATGCTGCCTGCTCAGTCGCCTAGGTGACCTTTTTGAATGACTCTCCGTGGAATTGAAACAACAAAAACGCTTATCGCTTTTGTATTATGGACCAAGCCTACATCCCAAAAGCATGCCCCTCTCCACTGAGCAGCACACCTCAAAGTCTAGCTTCTTCTTAGTCCTGCTCCTGCTCTTGTTACTGCCAATTCTGGCATTCGTGCTCCTGTTTCTGCTGTTTTTGTTATCTGTGTTATTGTTTCAATTGTTGGCTGGCAACTTCTGCAATTTTCAGTCTGGCTACAAACAATTCCGACAGAGTACAGACCAACCTGACCATGTTGGCAATCTCAGCTTAGCTTGTTTTCGCTGTCTCAGTTGTTGTTGTGGCTGTTGTTGTGGTTGTTGTTGTTGTTGTTGTTATTGCTGTTGTCTCTCTGCTTAAGTAATTCATTTGTGCTTAAGATACAAAATGATTTCGTTAAATTCACGTTCAGAGAACTAAGTAAATAATCATCCAAAAGTTCGTCCGCTCCACAATTGTTGAATTCCGAAAGCCACAAAATGTAAAGTACGCATAATTTTCCAGCGATGCGACGAAGAAAGGTGGGGGAGGGAGGGGGAAGCTTAAGTTACTTGGGAAACTGGACAGGTATCCGCTGTACCTAATTGACTGGAGGTTGGGGGCCACTTCCATAGGAGGCGGCCCGCCGCCAAGAAATGTCGAGGGTTGGAGGGTAGACCGGATGGGGCAGGGACAGGGGACAGCAATTGAGGGACCAAGAGGAAAGCTAAAGTAACTGACACCGACAAATAATATAATTTAGAATACGCAGCTGCAGCTGGAGCCGAAGCTGTCAAGCTTAAAGTTTTACGGCACAACAAATTCGCGTCAACACAATTGCGAACGAGAATTACAAAGATTTTCTAATGAGCCGAACTTGAAAGCGAATGACCAACAAGCACACAGAAAGACAAACGACAAGAGACTGACTGACAGACAGGCGACAGTTCAGAGAACTTGTGCGTTGCATGCCACACCATTCATCCATACATATACAGCACCAAAACTGAACCAACGCCCTACCATTTTTTTTCTGTTCTGCTGTGTGTGTGTGTGTGTGTGAGTGAGCGTATGGATGTTTTTTGAGGCTGTTATTGCATTTAGCGGGCAACAAATGAATTAAGTCAAAACTTGTAGACCGCCTATCTTAACAACATAGATTGAAGTTCAATTGTCGTCCCTTGAATTGTTCCCTTGAAGCCAATTAGATATTGCATGCCAATGTGGATACATTTTTGACAAAATACTTGAAGCACAATATTACGCATATTGTTTGATTCTATCAATCTTGTTGAACAGAAAAGTTTTTCAAATAAGAATTGTTTCAATGGGAGCTATGCGAAATGGTAAACTTCGACAGATATCTGTTAAGTCTTAAGAGGTCGGAAATGTCTTCTTCAATGCGTTACACGACAAATTTAGAATACAATATATAAACGATTTACTAACTAGAGGATGGCAAAAGCAGCAATAGGATGTGTTAAATGGATTATAAATATATATAATGAAATAAATTATAAATAGATGAAGTTAAATCAACTGAAGCTCGCGAACCTTTCGATTTTTACTAAAAATGATTTTTATTTAAAGACTCACAAGTGCATAAATATCTATGATAACATATATTGATTGTCTAAATAAAAGTTGATTAAAATGTATATATAAATATTTGTACTCTTAGCAACTGTTCCATCCAAAATAATAATAGCCTCAGCAAGAGTGTGATTACTCTAGGGCCTGAATGGAAGGGCTATCTGGACTAATGTGCAATTTGTTGAAGCGATAAATACATTAATTAAAGTCAAGTTCCTCATAAATAAATGAAATGTGCTGAAAAGTAAACGCAACAGGAGCAACAGCAACAACAACAACAACCGCGACAAGCAATGAAAAGTGGTAAAAGGCCGGGCAAGGCTAAGGCAAACACAGAGGACTTGAAGAGTAGAAGGGAGAGAAGGGGAAAAGGAGGAAGGGTAAGGGGAAGAGTTGGGAAGCGGTCATTAACGAGGTAAGCAAAGCGCGTAATGAAAGCGCGCTCGAAATGGCGAACTTAGAAAGGACATGCGGTTGAGTAGGCTATAGCTTTAGCTATGTGTGTGTGGTGTGTGTGTGTGTGGTGTGTGTGTGGTGTGTGTGTGGTGTGTGTGGTGTGTGTGTGGTGAGTGTGCGGTGAGTGTGCGGTGATTTTGCGCGATGCTTGGCTGAAATTGAAGTGTGGTCAAATTGAGGCAAGCCTTAATGAATGGAAGGTAATTGGTGTGGTGCGCGGCGGTGTGGGTTAATTCCCAAGAAACTGAAACAGACGCAAACATAAAGTCAAAATTAGATGTTGACAGCGAATTAAGGGAGGTAAAACGGACAAGGACAAACCAAACGCAGAACACAGCTATTCACAGGATTCGACAAGTTATCTCGTATTTCCGCGAAGGTTCCAGTTAAATTATATACCAATTCATATGGTCTATTGTATTAAATGAAATATATTTATTCTTGGTGATTGGGTTCTATTTGCTAACTACAGATGCTGGTCCAAGCCGGTATCAGGGATATGCTGCGATAAATTTTCAGCAATTATTATTTGTTCTCCTCGCTTTTTCGATAATTGGCGTTCAACTTATTTTGTAGCACATAGAAGACCATAATTATTACATATATTTTCGCCAGTAGCGAAAGAGTTTCGCTGGAAATCGACACCTTTTGCATATGTCTCAGGTGGGCTGTTGTGCCTTCAGAAATGTATATTTTATCGAATAACTTGAGAGCACCTTTGCCAATCCAACGGCACGGACGACTCCTTCGGGCATCGTTTTAATGAGTCGAAGTTTTAGCCGAGCTGCGGCAATTGAATTTATCGTTTCGCTGGTAATGAAAAATGCTGCACGCTTAACCGCAATCTTTGGTGGTTAATGCTGGAAGTTGGGTCCAGGCCGGGGGACAGAGGCGACGATACACATATGTGTATGTCGTTGGGTTAGTTAAGAGACTCGCAAGTTGCAATACAACTTACAAGTTGCGCGTCAACTATGTGCTTAACATCAATTAAAGACCCACAAACCTAATATACCCACTTAACCCATAACTAGCGGTGACGACGAAAGAGGCGGCTCTCTCTAAGAATGCCCAACGTCAACACAGAGATGGAAATGCCAAAATATCTAGCAAAACTTGCCAGTCCCCCACCCGAGGTGGGAGCGAGCGAGCGAGCTAGCGAAAGTTTTCCGTGAATACGTGGAAAAAGTTACAAATGTAACAGCTGCCTGGACAAATTGCGGTGTGTGGGGGAGGTGAAGGCTTGGAGCAAAGGGGTTCAACTCACTCGCTTAATAATTATGAGCTCGAGGCAGTCACCTATCTTCTTGACGTCTCTTGCTGTTGCTGTTGATGCTGTTGATGCTGAGGCATCGCTCGGTAATAGCAACGACGACAGCTAAGGAAGAGCTGAGAGACATCTGAGACAGTAGACAAAAAACTTAAACCCCTCCTTATGCACATCTCTCTCACTCTCTCTCTCTCTCTCTCTCTCTCTCTCGCTCTCTCTATCTATCTCTCTCTCTCTCTGAGATATGCCCTTTGTTACGTTACGGATATTATAAACAGACCAAATTGGGACTAGTAGCAATGCGAGAATTTGCCCCGTTCTTGCCTGATATATGTGAATGTGCGTTAACCCGCTCTGACTCTCTCCTCATCCTCAGCCTTATGCCCATTTCCATCACCATACTCATTCCCATACGCATTGCTGCCACGCAAATGTAATTAAACCATACATCAACGTGAAATATGTCGACGGTGACGACGACGAGCCCAGTTAGTATCTTTCTGTGTGTCTGGGTGTGGGTGTGTCTGTGTGACTGTGTCTGTGTGAGTGTGTGTGTGTGTGTGTGTGTGTGTGTGTGTGTGTGCGTGGGTGTCTGAATGCTGTTAAGCTTTTATCGTAGGTAGGACAACGCAGTCATCAAGCTTGTGACACATAGCCGTAATTGAAATGAATGAAGTCTGTCTGTCGAGACAGTTGTCATATTTTGTAGGGATAATTTGTGAAAAATATACCCACTAATTATTAGGACAGTTGGAAATTGTCATAGACCTAGGCCACATAATGTGTGTATATAA
Source organism: Drosophila grimshawi (assembly GCF_018153295.1). NCBI lineage: Eukaryota > Metazoa > Arthropoda > Insecta > Diptera > Drosophilidae > Drosophila > Drosophila grimshawi. The sequence goes on along the minus strand of NW_025063692.1, from coordinate 13,673,259 downwards.
TGTGTGTAAGCTCTCCAGTTGAATAAGCCATTTCGATCGTATCTGTGAATTCCCTTCTACCTCTTGCCTTTGCTTTCGATATATCTCTGATCATTTTGCAATCACTTGCAGTCTCCAATTAAAGTTAAATGAACTTGTATTGTACGAACTGGTGTCCAAAGTTTTAGGAATGATTTGCAATCAAAAGTTTATTTATAAATCGATCTGATCAGATGCAAGCGCAACTGCTTAAATCTTTATAACCACATCTGTTTTGATACTATTAATAAGTAATATATTCTATATGCAGCTGTTGTAGCCAAAAGAAAAACAAAAACATGATATCTGAAAACTAATTTAAATAAATTATTGATTTCCTTAAGGGTAAAAAAAGTTCGGCTTCAGCGTCTGCTTCGGTTTTGTAAACTTTGTAGGGTTGTACGATTGTAGGACTGCAGGGTTCTAGAGTTGGACAGTTTTGCGGTAACTGAAACGCGTTGCGCAGAGTCGAGGCTATAGGAAAATGTAATATAAATACATGTAAATGTAAGGCAGAATTGTAATTATGTCTTTTAGGTGAGCGCTGCTTTACAGGCGCATCACCACAAGGCCTCGAGAAGTATACGTGTGTATGTATGTATATATAAATATATATACATATAATAGGATATATGCGCCTGCTATTCGGGCCGAGTTGGGTTGGGTTAGATATTGGGTTGAGAGTCCGTTGAATGACACGATGACAAGTTGCTTTTAATTTAATTCCAGCCTAGACTTTTGCTGGGGAGAACTCTTCTGGGTTAAGAGAGTGCAATTTTAAGCGTTAGCCAAAGATTAAAGGCTGGACGGTAAGTCTGTGAGACGGGCATTTAAAGATTAAATTGAATCTATTGTCAATGTCTGCTCATTAAGCCAAAGTGTTACAAGTGTTTCCGCTGTAGAAAGTTGACGCGACGGCTTCAACAGCTCCGAGAGATGTCAAGTCTCAGCGCCAAGTTAATAATGCTGACGCCACATGTAGCTGGCTTATGCATATCGTAAGTAACCTGGCAAAAATAATGAGCTACTCAAAAGAAATATGTACGCGTTTGTGTGGGTGTGTGCTCGTTTGAAGGTGAGTGCCACATGCAGCACGCCAATCTGCTTACAGCGCTGAAATGCTACCACTGAACAGGCAACAAAACAAATAACAGTGGCAAAAGAATGGAATGCCCGACTGGAAGACATGCACTAACAAGCTCAATACATATGAATGTATATAGATTATAGATTATTGGGGAAGGCTATATGAAGTGAGTCCATATCTTATCTCGTTTAGATCGACACGGATAGGCGAACATGTGTAAAACGGCTACGTTTATCAACTTTAACATACATCTGCCTTATGCTATACGGTATCCGCTTTTGTAAACAGTTTTTAATGGGTAGTGTGTATAAAAATGCATCACGTGCAAATGGTGAGCAAGTGCCTCATGAGGTGAGCTGGGGAAGGGGTGGGGGGTTGTAGGATTCAGCAGTTTACTGGGCACCGCTGCGTCTCGTAGCGTTGCTAATGCGCATTTACCTATGGCCACCGTCTCAAGACTATAAATTTCCGGCAGCCCAGCGGAATGGGAAGCTGAATGATGGCCCCAAAGTCTGGTGAGGGGAGGTGAATAGTGCAGGGCTGTCTATGAGGATATGGGTATTGCTGGCCTAATGATGGCTGCTGCTGCTGCTGCTGCTCCTCCTCCTGTTTCTGCTGCTCCTGTTTCTGCTGCATTGCACAAGTAGCGAGAACTAAGACAAACTAAAGGAAGACATGAAAATATTCGATATCCGTGCCTAACGACTACCGGCAACTGCTAGTGAATGAGAATGGTGGGTGTAGGGCAAGGGGCAAGGGGCGGTAAGGACAGAGGCACCTCTGCTTAAGCGGCAATGAGATTTTAAGAGCTTCCACTTCCGTCTAAGCAAAATTTGTTATCGCACCGACAGGCTACCAAGCAATCTACATGCATATATAGAGTATATATCACGTACAAGTAGTGGCGCCATCTAGCCATCTAGGAAAACCAAAGCCACCCAGCCACGCCTAACGCTTGAGAGGCCTTCGACCGATTTGCTGCTTGTCTTGCATTTAATGTCACACGCTTCATTATTTCTAATTGGCAAATTTTCAATCAGCAACGCGGCCCCAAAATGGAAAACGGCAACGAAAATCGGGTCAGAGGGGCAGCGGGGCAGAGGGGCTATTAGGATGTTTAGGGAATGCGCTGCGCGTAAATTTGGCTGCGCTGTGACTTAACAACTTCAGAATTCAATTATGCGACACAGAGTGAAATCAACATTATTGATAAGCCGCAAGGACAACGGCAAAGGAAGAAGGCTAAAAAAAAAAACAGAGAAGAAAATATAAGTACAAGGCAATCTGGGTGGCAGGAGCAGGAGCGGGTGGCAGCCACAGCCACAGCCGTGGGCTGCCAAGTTGTGTCGCATCGAGACTGCTGTCATCAGCAGCGGACCAGCTCCAACTCTGAGCTGCTGGTGGTGACCAATCAGTGCCCCCGGCGACATCAGTGACGCGAACGCCCGAGTAACTAAGTCAGTTGCCAACTAGCCAACAAAAGTTTGCTTGACGGCACAAGAGGTTTGTGGCAAGACGTTGATGGTGATGGAGGAGGGCGAGTGGGAGGTATAGGCGTGGCAAACAGCGAAGCAGAGCAACAAAAGGAAACGTAACGCGCAAATTATCGTAATTATAAATTAAGTCGACATTGGTCAGAAGCGGGAGTTACAAAACTGGTAACTGCCACCCGAAAGAGGCTGGATCAGGGTGGCCTAGCGAGAAGGGTGGTGGTGGGGAAGGGGGATGAAGTTAGGGTTGGGGGAGATTGGGTGTGTCTGTGCGTTGAATTGTTGTCAAATGTAATGAAAAATGTTTTTTGTAATGCGCAAAACAGTGGTCCAAACTGGGAAGAATCGCAGAGGTTTATAACAAAGAGAGAAAAAGGCGGTGAAGAGCGGTGAGGAAAGGAGAGGAGTACAGCTTTGCTGACTGGCATTCGAAAATAGATTTTCACTATATTTTTGTGGGCGGCAGGCTGTCTATACTGTTGAGTAGGTGGGTGGTATAAATACGGACTTGGGTACTTGGGTCCCGGCTTTAACGCTGTAAAGTGGAAAAGTTTTCTATGACTTGGGGAGTTCTTTTATAGAATAAAAAGAAGAAAAAAAATTGAAAACATGGCAACAGATAGAGCTGCGGCAAATAAAAGAAGGGGCGAGGCTGGTGGGCTGATTGTGCTGGTTGAGGGGGCAGGATATGTACATAGACACCGTAGAGATTGGCCAAAACCCAAGCAAAAACTACAAACTGGCAAACGTCTGAAATTTGTTGCTATTGCTAGTCAAAATGAAGCTATTTTGGGTAGGTAACTGAGCGAGACAGAGAGTGAGCGAGAGAGAGAGAGAGAGAGAGAGGGAGGGAGAGGGGGAGAGGGGGAGAGAAGGAGATATAGGCAGTGTTGGGGTAGTTGGATGACTGGTTGGGGTCGGCCCGCGGGCATTATTTGTTGCCTAATTGTTAAGAGTGGACGCAAAGTTATGCCAAAAATTGTTGCCTGCTTGACGGCGTCTTTTAAACAACAATTCTTGGCCATAAAACTAAGCGTTAATTGAGCGCCAGCAAAAACTTTTTGGCCAAAATGCCTCGAGCATTTACATTAAATAGATATGAGCGAGAGACTCCCTAAAAACAGCAACAACAAAGAAAAAACAAAAAAAAAAAGAACAGAAAGAAGAAAAAATTAGATGACAATGGGCTAGCGAAAACAATTGAAACAGCCGTTGGCATTAAGTGGAACGAGTGGTGCGAGTGTGGTGTGGTTTGCTGTTGTTGTTGCTGTTGTTGTTGTTCATGTGACAAAGGGCGGGGAGTGGTGATGGGGGCGCCACTAACCAAATTTACAACTTGTGTGCAGATCGACGATGACGACAAAATGGAACAAAATGGCAACCATTAAAAATGCCGCCGCCGCCATCAGCACAAAAACTAAAACGGAATTTCAAAACGAAATGAATAAGTTCAATGCACTGAGGCACAACGAACTACCGATGCCCTGCTCCTTGCACGTCTGCTGTCTGCAGCAAATCCAATTTAAGTTCTCTGATTCGAAATTCCATTTAAACTGTTGCAGCTAGTGGCTTTGGCGTTTCACTAGCGATATTATGCTCAAAATGTGAAATACATATTTAATTTAAACACAAAAGCTGCAAGTTTTTGTTGCGAATGCTTCAATCGCTCAGGCACATTTGAAATTTATTACAATGTTATTTCCAAATTCCACTAAAATCGCAAAACAAAAAACAAAAACAACAAAACAACAAAAAAAACAAAAGAGGAAGACAAACGCCTGCTGTGACATTTAAGGCTATGGGGAATAGCTGTGCCTTCCCCAAATTTACAAAACATAATCAAACCAAATATTTTTGTTTGAGATTGCAGAACTTAGTGATTTTATATGCCCATACTTGAAAGAAAAATAGTTTGAAATGAAATAAAACTTAAATGACACATTTGCTGGCGCAGAGGAGTCTTAAGCAGCAAACTTTGTGACAAAGTAAATTGATTCCATTGAAGATGTCCTTCGCAGAAATACTTAGATGTATTACCCAAAGGCGCAGAGCTTTCAAAGAGGAGCGCCCTGCATCTGGGGGAAGTGGGGGCGTTTGGGGAGAGCAGGGAGTTAACTTGTCGAATGTCTTCTTCGCCGCATAAGTAGCTGTGAAATTAACGCTAAAAAATTGTAGTGGCGAATGCGCAAATGAGCAAGTGAGACGGCTTAGTGTTGGCTTCCATTGAGTGCCTATAGCCGGCATAAGGATACAGATAAGCGGCGGCTATGACCAGAGTGCGGTGGAGTGTGGAGTCGTGGGGGAAGGGGCCCCCAGCAGTAGAAAGAGGAGGAACAGGAACAGGAACAGGAACAGGAAGCAGGAGCAGGAGCAGGCAATGCTTACCCTCGATTGGACAGCGTGAAAACAGAAATTACATTTAATGGTTATAAATTGAAAGTGACTGAATGAAATGCGTAAATATTGACTTATTGAATGGAGTTTAATGCCGCCATGCTGTTTGCTGAGGGTCACTTCAAATTACATTATGGCCAAGAACCGCATGATGGTCACACACAGCCACAGTCAAAGCCACTTACACACTCACACACACACACACTTCTTTCTCTGTGAAATTTGGGATTTGACAGCGCTAATTTGTTGATTTGCTGAATTTGATTTTTGGCCTTTTTCTTCGAATTTCTTATTTTTGCTATCTTTATAATACATCTGTTGTTGTTGTTGTTGATGTTGTTTGTATTATTGTTTTTGTTGTTGTTGTTGCCCTTGTGATTAGCAAGTCAGCTCTGCAGCTGAACAGCTTTAAGCATTAGGCCAAGTTTTGCGGTCTAATGAGCTTATACTCAAATGGCAGCAGGCCAGCAATCCCCAAAAAGGGGAGTCAGTGGGCGTCGCAGAGTGTGACGAATGGCTGGATGGCGGGATGGCTGGGTGGTTGGGTGGTTGGTTGAATGGCACTAGCATTAAAACGAAAGCCCGGACGTAATTATAATTGTTTTCGACATGAGTTTGGCCATTCTAATTGAATTGTACACTTGGCCAATGTACAGCGGGCAGCGGGAAAAGATGAGCAGTTCGTTTCTATTTTTTTATCTGTTCGTTTTAATGGGCGTGGCATGTCGGTGTGGGTTGCTAATGATGTTTGTTGGCCAAAAATGGCATTGGCATCGCTTATTTACAAATTAAAATTTAACGTTTCGGATTTAAAGATTCGCATTTGCTAAAATAGATAAAAATTACATTTAGTGGGCATTTTGCATGCATACATTTTTGATTTTAGTAAATATCCATAAAATCGATTGAGAAAGAAGGGAATCAAACTGCCGATATTTAAATATCACAATATTGCTTCTATTGCTACTGCCACCAAGAAACATGCTCCAACTGAAATTAAAGTCATCCATAAATAAAGCCCATAAGAATAATGTAATGGAATTAGAATATCAGCTTAACTAGGTAGCTCTCAAAGCAGTTCCTGTAGCAGCTAAACGGAGCAAAAGACCGATTGCCATAGCAGTAGCACCAACCATCCAATTCGGCTACGACTCGCTCGCTAAGCTCTTGGTTTTTTTGCTACTTCTACACCTACAAAGAGCACAATGGAATTTGTCTGCTCTAACAAATGTTCTGCTTTAATTTCTTGGCATTGTTCGTAGAAGTAGCACTTTCAATCAGCAAATTTTCCTTTAGAGGGTACAAGATATAGTTGTTCAATTTTGATCATTTTTTGGGAAAAGCTGCATAAAATATGACATGCAGACTATGTGGAATTAAAAGATTTGCCACAAATATTTGTAAGTAACGACATCAATCAATTAATTTCAAAATTGCAAACCTGTTGAGCAAACACAGTTTAGAATGCATTTGAACACTAATCAAGCTCAATTATGTAAGTGAGAAATTCGAAAGAAAAAAACTCAAATCAAATGATATTTGCAGAGTGGTTAAAAATTAAAAACCAAATCAAGCCAGAAGACAAATCAATCTCAAAATTTGATTAAGTTTCAACAACGCTATGGCAATGGGAAAGCTAGGAAACTAGACAGAGTCATGTAAAAAGTCAGTCAAGTAAATGCTGTTATTGGTTAGGGCAGGAACCACAAATGGCAGCCCTTAAACGGTCTGAATCTGAATCGAAACGAACGACATGCCTTCTCAATTGCACATCAATATGGAACAATTACTTCAACTACAAACCAAGTGATAGGAAAAATGGGTCCCCACTTTCATATCACATACAGCGACAGCAGACAGAGAAATAAAAGCCATTAGGCAAAAAAGGGACCAAAAGCCAGCGATGACAACGGGTTATAAACAAACGGCTCATATTGAAAAGAAAGTGCCATACACAGAACTAATACACCCATTACACACACGCACACACACACACACACACACACACACACATAGTCAATCCCCGAATGTATATGTGTCATAAATAGAGAGGGCCACTAGGCCCTGGGGGAGCGATACATAAAGATAGACATATGCGACTCGTCTGGCAGTCCCAAAAATAAGAGCTGAGTTTATCTGCACATCTAACTGAACTATGGCAATTGTTACACACACACGCACACACATGTATCTGCATAGATGTACATATTGCGTGAGTCTTTGTAGCGGCTATAGCCATATAATAAATCGAAGTCACGACAAATATAAATAATAAAATTTATTTTATTTTATTTCCACATAGAAGTTTCGTTTTTTTTTTGTCTTTTACTTCTCTGTTTTTTTTATATATATATATATTTTTTTTTTTGCATTTCAACGTACTTTTAGTACATAAATCTCGAGCTTAGCAGCGGACAGGCCCGCACCAGCAGCCATGTCGAAGGACAACAGCAACAGCAACAGCAACAACAACAACAACAGTCAAACCGAAAATAACAAAATTTGTTGGGCGCCTGAAACAACAGACACGAGCCACAGGATTTTTGGCTGCTCTGGGTTGGGCTCCGACCGCCGACGCTTTATGCTCGTATGAATATTGTTTGTGCATATACATATATATATATAATATAAAAAATACACACACACACACATATATAAATGTATATATATGTAGTATGCGTGTGTACAAATAAAAAATGGAAAACAAAAAGGAAAGGAAAGGCACTGTGAAAAGAGAGGCAACAATAACAAATCCAATATTAGATGGCTATAACAAGTTCGTTCAAGTACGAGAGCCAGCACTCACATCAACGCTCACTCACCCAAAGAACACCACACCACCCACAGAATGTGGAAATCCCCTAGAACCATCCCATCCCATCAGATCCCGTCATGCCGTCCCGGCGGGCACCTACACAGTAGTCTGGGGCTTACACAGTTTGCATAGGTTTTCCGTTTGCCTCTCGACAAAAGGCGGCAGCAGCAGTAGCAGCAGCAGCAGCAGCAGGCGCATATTTTTGGCTATTTGCTATTTGGCGAGCTCTCCGGAGCAACGAGCACAATAAAAAATACAGCCAGTGGGATGTATTGGTTGAGTCAACGGGGGCGGGCAGACGAGGGCATGGGGAGGTTAGATGAAAAGAAAGTGAAAACGTTGAACAAGCTGCGAACAAGCTATGGAACGCATGTGCTGCAATTTGTGCGGGCACGCCACCTCATTCCTCACCGTCGCCCCCTACCCCGCCCCCGAACCCGCCTTCGCCTTTGCCTCCACCCTCGCCAATGCCCTCGTCCCGCACCCGTGCACACATATAGATATCAGAACAAAACTTTGGAATGTGCAATGGCTAAGGCAAACCACTCGAATTGAGTCAAATTACTTGGCATTCAGAATGGGATTACTTATAGGCATTGGATTGGAAACAATTTGTTGAGATTTCACCATATTGCGCTGTACAAAGCTAATATTATTATGATGGTATTTGCTTAGGATTATTACGGCTCTTTAACTATGAGTCAATAAATCACAGTGCAAATATTCACCATGTTCAGGTATTTCATAATAAACAGTCTGGGGAAAACTCAGTAAATTAGTGTTCTCCTAAGTGGGCTAACAATGCTATTTCGGATTTAAAATATGAGACCTGGGATGAAGGGCCTAGCCAGTTGGGAATGTATTTAAGTTTAACACACAATAGCTTATAAATAACAAAATAACAATAGTGGTAAGAAGTCTGTGCTACGCCAAAGAAATAATGCAGATGTGTAACAATCTTATTTAAGCGAAACATAAACCTCGCATTATTAAATTACAACCTTGGCTATAAATGTATGTGCATATATTATAAATATGTGCATATATTACATATATTACACAGAGCAAAGGACTTCGACTGGATTTCGATGATTTCGATGTTTCACTCACATTGCGGAACGATCTAAGAATGGTTCTCCAATTCAATTAATTTAGGAGAACAACCGTTGGACCAGTGTATGCTATTGACAGATGAAACTTGATCTGATGGGGCGTTTTATATTGGCTCGACAATAATTTGGACTCAACGGACGAAATCGCCTGAACAGAAAGTAAGCAATAAAATATAATGCTATAACGACCCGAAAAACCCAAGCCAAACTAATTGCATGCCATTTTGGGGTCGACCAATGTGTGATAAACTTTCAGCTCAAACGCCGAGATGACTATTCAAGCAAACATGCGAGGCTCAGACTTACATAAGTAGCAACCTAAAAGGGGGCGAGGAGTGTGGGCAACAATATGCCTAACGAGTATGACATACACACACATACACACACATACACACATGCACAGGGCATTCAGGCATCCAACAAACAGAACGACCCATCCGACCCGGGGACCGACCATTAACTATGCCAAGTGTTGCAAAGTGTATCTAAATTTTCTGCACTAACACCCAAAATCTAATTTATATCACGTTAATGAGCTTTTACGTCAAAATTTTTTTTTTCTTTTTTGTGAGACAAAACTTTGGGTTGCCTAACTGAACTGCGAACAGGGTTGAAGCGGGCGGCTAACGTCGAGTGGGGTTTGCTTGGACGAGGCAAAATTGTCAACTGTAAAAAGCTGTCCGGCTTATCAAATGAAATTTGTGGCAATAAAACGAAACGAAACGAAACGAAACGGAATGAAATGGAATGGTAACTAAAGAAACCAGGGGACTGTTCGCCCCGAACATGGTTCCAGGAGGGTTAAGGCGGGGGGCAACTGTGCGCCGAGTGGCAGGCAGCACGTGGAGAGCGTCATGTCTGAACCAATAAACGAAAGGTTATTTAATATTTGGCTACAGTTTGGAGCAGCTCCTGCTGTCTCCTCCATCTCCTCCCCTGCCTCCATCATTTATTTCACTAACAACTTAGCCAACTTGGCACTTTTGTTTTTGGTTTTTCTGTTTGTCAGTTTTTTTTTTGTCCCCTTCATAACAAACATCAAAGCCGCCTGGGCGTGGCTATTTTGCGGAACAGGGGAGGGTGGACGAGGATGGGGATGGGGATGGTGGTATTCTTCCTTCTTTTTTTTTTGAGTTGGGTAACTCGTCTTAGCATCCTGCGGGCTAATATTAAGCAAATCTAAGCGAGCGCATTGCCAAAGTTGTCAACTTGCTCTGATAACACGCCCCATACCACCAGCCCCCTCCTCCTTATCGCCCTCGTCCTCACTTTTATCGCACACTCTGTGGCATCGTGTCCTTTGTTTTGCCAACGAGTGAAAAGGCAAAACATTGGCAAATTTAAATGCAAATTACCAGCCAGAGTGAAAGAAAACAGTCTGCGCAGTAGCAGAAGGGGGAGGGGGTAGGGGTGTGTATGTGTGTGTGTGTGTGTGTGCTGACAGGCGTCGAAAAAAAAAGTATAGACTGTTTGAAAAATTATGGCCATAACAAAGCAGCGGCGTTGACGCACAGACAGGTGCCCTATTTCGCAAGCTAAGCAAATGCAACGAACTTTGCCACAGAAAGAAAAAGAGAGAGAGAGAGACACTGAGACAGTGAGACAGTGAGAGAGAGAGAGAGAAAACAGCTCTTCTATGACATCTAGAGAGCATAATTTAAGCAATCGCGTTATTTTTGTAGTCCAAATATGTCGGGATGTGCTGCTCAGCCCAAAATGGGGATATTGTGTAAAATATTTAACGAAATGATATGGCATACACTTGGCAGCAGCCATTTTTGGAACTGACACAAAAATACCAAAGGCTAATGAGAAGATAAGTGGTAATTGCAATGCCATACCCTATAACCTATGATCACATAAAGAAAATACTTTACGACACGTCTATAAAGTATAGGTAAAAGTAATTTGTAAAGAAACTGAGATATATGGCGAGAGAGTCACAAGGTGCAAGGGATAATGAGAAATGAATGGGAAAATTCAACATTAGTCGCATCTGTACCACAAGTTGAGAATTGTAATTCCATAGGAAATCCTATATTGGTAGTTGCAGCTTAAAATCCAACAGATGATATATGTATGTAGATGTCCAATTTTGATAGTTGATAGTTATCCAAATGCTAAGATATTATTTTGGTTATCTCGATAAGCAAACAAGTCTTTTAAGCAATAGCTAGTAGTCCGATCCGATTGGCTGCGATATATATAAATATCTATATGCCAGCAGCAAAAAGTCGAATATATGCCTAATATCATGAAGATAGCTTCGAAACTCAGAGACTATTTTGCATATAACCAGACAGGCGGACGGATCGACTCGACTTGTGATGCTGATCAACAATTAATATATACTTTTGTGATCGGAGACGTATGTTTTAATGTGTTACAAACTTCGCGACAAAATTATAATAGAATACAAGAATATAGAACTTAAGACGACTATAACAGATATTCTATAGAGTAGATATGAATGATGCCATATAAATATTTAGAAACCAATATTAAACGATAGAAATTAAAGTAAGTAATAAAAAGGTACAGAAAAGAAAAATGTAATAAAAATAATTGTAAAACGATGACATTTGTCAGGGTGGAAGATTAAATGAGTGATTTGTTTTCATGCAGTAGAGCAAAGACAGACTCCAAGAGACAGACGCAAAAAACGTCAGTTTGCGTCTGAGAGAATTGTATTGTTTTGTATGCAAAGATAGAATACAAAATACGAATAGCTGCAACTGTATCATATGTTTAGAGATTTGTTGTTTGAAAGCAAGCAAATTATTTGGCATTTTAGAATAGGGTAAAAGCTACGTTGCAAGCTTTTCGCATTAGCTTTCATTCGCAGCACGTGTTACGCATTGCGGCAGCCACACACACACACACATAGAGACACGGGCAGGAGAGATGTGTGGAAAAACAGTGGGGCACGCACATACGCAATATTTTGCAGCAAGTTTGTGGCACACCGAATTCAACCGTTGTTGTGCAGCTTGCTTGGCCACCTCCGAGGAGGTTCTCTGTGTATGTATCGTATTCTGGGATTTGCCTGAGAATGTCCAGATGCCAGAACTGCACGTTGACCTCGGCTTGAGCTCTGTATCTGTATCTGGCACGTTGGCAGCTCAGGTGCTGATGCCAAAGGGGCGCTGCTCATGTATTTTGCTTGACTTACACAGGCAATGAGAACTCTCAAGGTGTATCTGCTTCTTATGATTAATTGTTGTTTGCCTGGCAGACAGTGAGAAGTCGCCTCGCAAGCCAAATGGGACAGCAGGGGGGTACGTGACTAAGTCCGAACGTGACTTCGCCAAGATCGACAATATGTATGTATATAACACAAATAGTTGCTCAAGTGTAATTTTCCTCTTCGTATCACGAGAGTCGTGAAATGATACAATAATATAATGGATAATAAATAAATCCACATTCATTAATATAAAGGTATCGATATCGATTAATAGAAAATCGAAAAAATACAAGTATTAATCATAATATGAAATTTATATTAGATGCCTGTTTTTCGACACATTTGAAGATCAAGCTTATCAACATTAAATTGAAATACATTTCATAGAATAAGTCTTGTTTCAAGGATTCCAATTTTTCTGTGGAGCGACTAATAAAAAATATTTTCATATGAGTAACGAATGCACTCAGTATTCAAAGTACTGTCTGCTGTTCAGACACTGAGTACTCATTGTTCACTTGACCTTAAGTGGGACGCTCGTTGTTAACGTCAGACTACACTCTCGACCTGCACTTCAGTGAGTTTTATGAGATAGTTACGGATACACATAACTCAGTAACCCAGTTGAAACGTCACTTGGGTATTCATTTTTAGGTTTCTTTGCTTTTTTTTTTATAGTCACAACCATTCCATGCGCCCCCAAAGTATATTTTGTGACCCACGCAGAATTTATGAACTCGCTTCGTTATTAAATTTAAGCCGGTCAGACTGTTGAGGGTTTCTATTCCCCTCCCGTTCCCTTGCCTCCTGCCCTGCATGGGCCACTGTTATTATTATTGCCAATGGGTTGCACATAACGGGGCGACAAACTTCATGACAGGCGTTCGAGTTGAGTCGAGTTGAGTGGGTGTGGGCAGGGGACTATAGTGGTCTGGCTGTCTGGCAGCAAGAGACAGCTATTTATTTATGAGCAAGAAACTAGCTAAAAACCATGCGAGACGTTGCGATGAAATAAACATGAAATTTATTTTTTATTTATTTCGTTATCACTTTGTATGCGGAACACACCAAAAAAAACCGCAGCGAGTCCAAATGAATACGGAGCAGCTAGCAGAGGCTGTGTGGGTGTTCAGTCGGGAAGGGTTCAAACTCGAATTTAGATTGAGGCTCGGCAGTCGGGCCACATTGTAAGCCCGCAACATTTATGAACTAAGTCAACGGACTAAACCGCAAAGTGACAGTTGTCTACACCATCCCTCCATAGCCTCTTTCAGGCACGCCCATGCCCCCAAAGTGTCCTCACAATGGAAATAAATGTAATAGTTCGTTACGTTGTGTCTCGTTCCACACCCACACCATCACTCCTCTCCCCCTCTCCCCCCAACTCCCCCAATCACGCAAGTGGCACGCAGTAGCGATTATAAAAAGGATACACGTAATTTTTTTCTTCCGACATGCCTTTTACGAATTTGTGACTGTTACTACCCCCCTTTTGCCACCCACCCCCCCAAATATGCTTTGCTCTGCTCACCCATAGTAAAGGTTGACTTCGTGGCGGAGGTGAGGTGACAAGTTGGCGGCTATTATTATGCCATACGCTTGTACTGCTTCGTTGCCCATCCGTATTTACAATGGATTTGTGTTTCATTTTTTTTTTCAAGGATTGGATTGGTTTGGTTTTTGTGATGGGTGGACTCTAGTAGCCAGTTGGCAGTTAGCAGTCGGCAGTTGGCAGTTGGCAGTTGGCCGTTAGTAGTTGCCTGTTGGCAGTTAGAGGTTTTTGGGCTTGTGCTTTTGCTTTTGCTCTCGGCGACTCGCATTGATAGCAATTTTAATGGCTTAGCGGTGTCTAACTCGTTGCCGATTCGTTCGTTAAGGTTTATTAGGGTCGGATCTGACAACTAGGGTCGAGTGTGTGTGTGCGTGTGTGCGTGTCCTGTCTAGGGTGCAGAAATGTTAAGAGTGGCGCTAAAGAGCAACACATTGTGCGAAAGTAACAACAACGGCAGCAGCAGCAACAATAATACACAACAGAACGCTCATACATAAATCAGTTTCAGTTGTTTTGTCGATAACGATTATTGCACTTTGTTGATAACAAGCACACACACACACACACACACACACACACATATATATATATGGGATATATGACATTACTTTTAATGTATGCATTTGAAACTGACATTCAAAATCACATGCCTTAATCGAGTAATATTATCTATATTATCTATCAATTTTGGGTAGTCTGCTTCTGGGTTCTATAATCGTAAGAGATTGATTGGACAGCTGAACATACTGGATAATGGATGTTGGTTTAATATGGACAAATTATTATACAAATATCGAATTTAATATCATATTGAAAATTCACTAATATTGATACAAATAAGTTTGTTTTTTTATATATATATATATTTCCTATACTTTGTCGATAACTCAGTGAATAAATACGTAATCTTGATATTCTTTACGTAATTTGTTGACAATCAGCACCCCTCTTTCCTTCAAGTGTCCGCAATGGAAATATAGATTGCACTTTCAGTGTTTTATAAGAATCTAGAGATATATTATACTGGAACAAAAGTAAGGTCAATTAAAGTAACACTTTATCAATTCGTACTTATATCCCCCAAATACCTGGAAAAATCAATTGAAGACAGAGATTCACGGCTGATTTTCCTTGATTTTCGCATTGTGGATTGGGACATTGAATAAAAACAGTCATGGATCAACATACAAATATTGACGTTGAAAAATTTGAAAATTTGATGTTGTCTTATGCAAATAATTAAATGATTTTTTTTCTGTCCATCTTTTAACAGGAAAACGACCCTTAGCAACAAAGCTCGGATGTGGTCTGAGAACCGTTTGCTTGTACTAATATAGCCGCCAGATTTAACCCATAGTCAAAAAAATCGTAAAAACATATTGGCTTAGTTTCGATTTGGGGTTCTTGTTTTCTTAACTTTAATACTCAAAAACGGATAGGTCTATGCTAGTTTTTCATCAGAGAGTCATAAATATGAAATTATTCGACAAGTCACTATGTAGTTCTATAGACCATATGCTGAGTATGTTCTCTTGCCAGCTCTACAACTGATTGATTCATTGACCGAGATGAACACAGAAATCGTATTAGCGCAACGTAGCGCGAAACGAATCGTTGCTCGTAGTTATTTTGCGCGACGCAGTCTGAAACTATTTCAGCATCAAAGTTTACCTCTAATTATTGTCGCGCTACATAATTCAGCTTTCAACTTTTGCACTCCTACTCGTATTCGCATTCACCATTCACCATTCACGATTCACAGTCGAAGTCGAAGTCAAAGTCGTACACTCATACAAAAAATTTCCCTACATTTTAGTAATACTTTTGACGGCAATCACCCTACTATTTAGGAAGTTAATTCTAAAATTTATAGATGTGGCATTCTAGAAACTAGGGTTCTTAATTTTATAGTTGGATTTTTCTAAAACTTAGAAAGATATCTAATTTCCTGGTTGTTGCTTTTATATATGTACATACACTTATTGTAATTATTAAACATTTGTTTGACTTTGTATATGTACACACAAACACTATGCATAGTTTTTAAATTCATTGGTAATTAGAATTTGTAAATCTACTCATTAGAAATGTTTTTCTTTTATATAGAATTTATTTCTAGAAAAATGTTGTACGTTTTCATTTTAGAGTTTCTTTTCTGAGTGTAGTTGGACTTAAAGTCTAAGTTGCAATCGCAGTACGAAGCCAGCAAGTGTATATGCCGGCTGATTAGCACGACGTTGCTGCTGCTGCTGCTGCCAGTAAAGTTCACTTTGTCATTTGGATATTTGCTGCGCCACCGCCACTGCCACCGCCATCGCCTCAGACTCCGTCCACGCCTACGCCGGTTGCCTTGGATGATGGCACAAGCCTCAAAGTTGGCAACTTTGCGCTAAACGTGAGCCCGACGCCAAATGAAAACTTTTCAATAAGCTAAACACTTCAAGCAGACAGACGCACTGACAGTTAAACTGGCGAAAAAGAGCATTGGGAAGGGGGGTGGGTGTGAAGGGGTGGGGGGCAGCGGGCTAAGTTAGGCAGCCGCCAAGCAACAGAAGTGCCTCCCCCCCTCCCTCAGTAGGGCAGCAGAGATTAAAAGGGTAGGGAGGAGAGCGGCAGGAAACTTGACATTTGCGTGCTAATGAATTCGAGCATGGCATACAAAAATGCTTTTGCAAGCTCACAAAAGTATGCAGCAGTTTTTTTGGTGCGTGGCCCTGGAAGGGCAGACAAAGAGAGCGGAGGAGATGGGCGATGGGCGGTGGGCGGTGGGCGGTAGGAGGTTGATGCAAAGTGCAAAAACGGTTCTTGAGCAACTCGAAACTATGCATTTAATTGATTTCAAGCGCTTTAAACAAACAAATAGTGGCAGCAAACCAAGCCAGCAAACCAGAGTGGAAGAAGTAATGCATGCAGAAGG
Source organism: Drosophila grimshawi (assembly GCF_018153295.1). Taxonomy (NCBI): domain Eukaryota; kingdom Metazoa; phylum Arthropoda; class Insecta; order Diptera; family Drosophilidae; genus Drosophila; species Drosophila grimshawi. The sequence goes on along the minus strand of NW_025063692.1, from coordinate 13,656,687 downwards.
GGAGACGGGGAAGGGAAGTGAGCAGTGTTTAATGTTATGCAGCTCACGCTTCAAGAAACAAACACATTACCATAAACACACACACGTAGAGAGGTAGAGAGAGAGAGAGAGGGACAGATAGAGAGAGAGAGGGAGAGAGAGATGTATAGAGAGATAGAGTGAAAGCAACTGCAAATGTCAATGGATAGCAATGGCAACAAAAGAAAGCAAATAAGAACAAAATTGAACAAAAAAAAAAAAATGAAAAGTGAAGTGAAGAAGAATAAGAAGAAGAAAAAGCACTCGCAATGGCATCTCATGTTGCAGCTGCAGCTTGCGTATGCCTTGCTGCTCTATGCAAATAGAATTGCATTTAAATTAATCATACGAACCGTGTGTGAGTGTGTGTGTGAGTGTGAGTGTGTGAGTGTGTCTGTGAGTGTGTGTACTTGCGTAGAGGCAAAGTCAACGTCTTTGTGTGTGTGTGTATCTGTATCTGTGTGTGTGTGTGTGTGTTTGGGTGAGTTGGCGTGTTTGTGCAATTTACAAAATTACTTTGCTACCTCAAGTGTTATTATTATCAGCAACAACATTATCATAATCATAATCATTATCAGCACTAGAATGGTCATTATCATGCTGATAGTAGAATGCGTTGCAAGTCGTCTAAATGGCAAAACTCAAATGGATGCCAGCCAGTCTCTACTGAGTGTGTTTATGCAGTGTACACCAAAATAAGGTTAAGAAAACATATCACCTATATACACACACACACGCACACACACAGACAGACAGACACACACAAACATAAATGCACATATGCATACATAAAACGCCTTATTTTAGTGACCCGAGAGAGTTGATTTGGCTTAATTTATGTGTGTACTTCATACAGTTTGAGCAGCACTACTTGATGTACATATATATATATATATATATATATATGTGTGTCTGTATGTGTGTGTATGTGTGTGTGCATTGTTTGGGCGCATAAATCAGCAAAGCAACGGGAAACGCTTAGCTAAGCTAGCAGCCACTGCCAGCGCCACTACCACACTACCAGCAACAATAATAACAACAATAACAACAACTATAAATTTGAGTACCATGGAATGTGCAACGCAACGAATGCGTTAATACTCTTCTTCATATAAGCTGATTTCGGCCATAATTCTGACATACCGGCGAAAATGCTTTTGACTTATGTTTTCAATGCAAAGAAAAGAACTTCAAATGTAGAATTTCATTTGGATCGTTTGTAGCTTTGCAAATTTTAATTCGAAACTGAAATGAATGCTTTATGCAAAGGTAAAAAAATAAAATATTAATATTTTGAAATAAATATAAATACATTAATGTAGCAAGCAATAATATATTTTACAAAATGTTTAGTAATTTGACTATTAGCTTATAAAAGCACATACTTTGTCGAGCTTAAGCAAAAGCTTGGCAAAGCCAAAGAGCTTGAAAAGCAAAGGCAAAACATGTTTAGCTTGCCTTCATGTGAGCGCATAGCAAGCAGCTGCCTTTGACAAGTTTTTATTGCTGTTGTTGTTGTTGTTGTTGTTGGTGTTGGCGCTGCTGCTGCTGATATTATGCCAACAGTTTTAGTCGCTTGTCATATGCAGCTATTACCGTTAGTTGTAAACGTTGCTGTTGCTGTTGCTGTTGGTGTTGCCACTTGACACTAAACGAAAATGAAACCGAAGCCGAAAACGAAAACGGCAACAGCAAACAGCAACAACAACAACTTCACTAACAGTTTCTCAGGCACTTGTTAAAAGTTTTACAGCTCGCTCGCGCACTCTCTCTCGTTCTCCCTCTCTCTCTCTCTCTCTCTCTCTCTTTCTCTCTTGCGCTTTATATACCACGCAGCGAACTAGTGAATAACACCTCCTTACCTAATGCACTCTTCATGCACACAATGTTATTCATTACCCAGCAATGCTTTTGCATGCAGGGTTGTATGCTGGCGCTGCTAGATCAAGCAGACGCTTGTCTTCGCAAATGCTTCAGTAACAAAAGCTGTGCAACAATGTGTTCTTACATATATCTTACACGTATTGATTTATCTTATCTGTTTAACTATCTCTTTTAATTATTGCGCTTGCGCAGCTCTGCTTATTCCAGTTGGAACAGACAGACGCGTCGTAAAATGTGTAGTGAAATAATATGTTTTTATGTTTATCTTTAAAACTATTATATATATTGCATATATAGCAAGCAGTCTTTATATATATATTATTCAAAAGTATATATGCAACTGCAGTCGTACAATATCCCGTTTAAAGTTCATAAAAAAGAACCTTTCGACAACGCATTACAAAGTAATGGTTGCAAGTATAAGGGTTGTGGTACGGATTGGAAGCTATGCCGCCTACAAAGTATAGATTACGAATCGACCTTTTCACTGCCGGTATGCTATTTACAGATGTGCTGTGTTCTGTTTATTGTGCGTTTGTATTTGTTTCACAATTTTCTCAGTTTATGTTGCAAGCACCTGTCATTTCTGTCTGCTCCATGACAGCTTAAAGTTTGAATCGCACCGAGCCCCTGCTGTTGATGTGTGTGTGTGTGGTGTGTGTGTCTGTGTCAGTGTTGTTTTATTAATGAACCGAGCCAAATTAACCTTAATATATGTGCGCATTTAAATGTTAAACGACTGAATTCCATTCAGTGTGCCCCCACGGGCACTTGCCCGCATTCCTTCATGGCAGCCATTTCTCCCACTTTTCTGGTTGACATTTATCATTTATAATTGTTTGGCTCTGTATGTGTCACCAACTTTGGACATCATCCACCCCACCCCACCACCAGCCCCATCCCTCTATCCGCACTCTGCCGTTTGCGCCCTTCTCTTTGTGCATTGCACATTTTGACACTTTGACATGCATTAAATCAGTCAAGCGTTGGCCACTTTGAGCTCCCCTGACTTTTGCGGCACAACTCTGCGGGTCTCTGTCTCCCTCTTTACCACTCTCTCTCTCTCTCTCTGCCTCTCTCTCCATCTCTTTCTATTTATCTCTCTTTCTCTCTCTCTCTTTCTATGTGTTGCTGCTGCTGTTTTTTGTTGACCATTTGATATTAATGAGTGAAACCAAAGTCAACTTTTGGTCCAAATGAGCATTGCGTAAAACGAAATCCTTTATGCATTTTGAATGATGCATTTCACCCGACCGATAAACTATATACGAATTAAGCTCAGACTCAACTCAATAATAATAATATTTGGGAGAAGACAGTTGCCAAACCCGAATTTAACAGTCCTATCAGTCAAAAGAATTGAGAGCACTTCCACTCTTGCTTACATTTAGGTGTGCAACACTTTTTACAGGGAAATGTGGCAATAAAACAAGGATACATAAAACAGCTGGGTTCAGGGTATGTCGTAGTCGACTTCATTTGATTACAATTCTTGATTAATCGTTTTTTTAATTGGTTGCAAAAATTCCAAAAAACTGAACTCCGAACAAAATGTGTAGGCAACAACAAGAAAAATCGGTTGTGGATTGACAATTCAAAAATAATTAATTTGGTCCGCTGACAACTCATCATGAGGTGTAGCCAACTTTTTGACATGACGTTGACACAGTTGCATACAATTTGAACATTTCGTTGACAAGCAGAAACTTCGACAACTGAAAAAGGTGACATATTAGAAAGTTATCGCGAAGACAATAAAAACAAGTCCGACATCTAAATTTTGGTCCGGAAGTTACAATATTATTATGTTTTTGTACGTTTTAATGTCGCTTGATGCTTTTGACTCGATTCTTTTTTATCTTTGGTATTATGTGATTGTTTCTATAACAGATATATGGTCACATCCAGTCCGGCTCCGAACCTTCGACAAAAATACGGATATATGCCGAGCTTCAACAGGGGTAGTTCTGCTAAATTGATTTACACATACACCCATACCTCGCTATAGGGCCGCTCTTTATACGACATTTCGCTATAACGGCACGTTTTTTTTGAAGGCACGTTTTCGATTTACGGCCTAAAATATGTGGCCATAACGACATTCATTCAGTTACAAGCACAACCTCATTTGTCGAAAGCTTTTTCCTATTTCGAAAGAGGAATAAACATCCTCCTCAAAAACGAAAATTTCTCGAGAAATTAACTCAGCTATTAGCATTAGACAAGAAGGCAACACAAACAACGTAGGACAATTTCTTTAAGCCAGGCTCATCCTAACCAGCGCAAAATGATGACGACAGTGATCTGCAGCTTACCATTACTTCATTGTCTTCAGATTAAAGCAGATTCAGATTTACTTGTTGTGCATATATTTCTGATTTAAATGAAATAAAAAGATAAAATTAATTTTGAGTGATAAACCAGGTTACATATTTAACAACTTTGGAACCGATACCATTGAATTTTTTGGAACGTATCTAGGCAAATATCAAATTAACTGTTTTCTTTTGACCAAAACCAAATGTTTTTGAAAATGTTTATTTTTCAGTTATACTTGTTATACTTGTTATACTTGTTATACTTGTTATACTCTCTCTCTCTCTCTCTCTCTCTCTCTCTCTCTCTCTCTCTCTCTCTCTCTCTCTCTCTCTCACACTCTTTCTGTCTCTCTGTCTTTCTCCCGTTTAGCTAAACACTTGTTAGATTTTTTAGAATGATATTTTTAATGCAAATTTTGACACAGATTTTCTCTCGTTCTCTTTCTCTCTTTTGCTCCAACACATTTTCCGATTCTCTTTCTTGGACGCTTTTCTTTCAAACCCATTCGCAGACACACCCACAGTTTGTCCCTTTTCTCTCGTCCTTGCTCTCGTTTCACTTCCGCTTGCGCTCTCTCTCTCTCTCTCTTTCTCTCTGTCTCTCTTTCTCTCCCTATTGATAGATCGCTTTGGCCATAGTCACAGGCAAATCGTTTAAATTTATAAGATTACGCTTAGCGTCTGGAAGTCGATGTTTCTGAATTTATGTTTATGTTGCTTGGAAATTTGTATATGTTAATTGCGACAAGGGAAGAACGGTGCCAAATATGCTAAGCAAAATATGTGTACGAAATTTATGGATAAAACATGGCAATTTCGTTTACTTGGCTTATAATTTTTTTTCTTCTTATTTATATTTCTCCTTTAGCTTAACATTTTCGACTTGTAGCAATTTTTCATAATTTTGCGATGTATTTTCCTGTTGTTGCTGTTTGGTTCTTGTTGCTATGTTGCCTTTGGCATAAATCAGGCAGAAATGCAGAGGATATAGTAAAAGGGCCAAGGGGGAAGGGGGAAAGTGTTGCCCGCTTTTAGTTGTCGTTGTCGGTGTCGATGTTGTCGTTGTTGTTGTTTTGGCAAAAGTTTTTAAGTCGCCGCAAGCAGAGCGACACAAATTTGAAGGCAGCCAGCGTGAAACAATGGAGGAATGTAAGGGATGGAGACCTGCTGCAGTGCTGCTATTCTCTCGCTGGTGTGCCGCTGCTTGATGGTTATTACCGTTACTCTTTGGCATCGTTAATTATCGTTAATTACATGCAGCACTAGTCCAGGTCTCGTTTTAATTATTATGCGTCCATAAGCAAAAGACAATATGCTAATTTGCTGGATTTCAGGAATCAGTTTTCGCCGTTCGCCTTTTGCTTGCAAGAAGCTTTCTGATATGCACACAAACACATACACACACACACGCTTGGGCTTATGCATGTGTGTGCATTAAAATTGAACTCTCCACGTTTTCATGCGATCAGCCGTTATTGCCTTATTATGCTCCTTCTTCTTCCGCATTACTCTTTGCTGTCTTTCTCATTCATTAACTGTGCGCTGGCGTTTGCCGTCCCGATTTTAATATGTGAGCGCACAGTGGCTCAAAATGCGAGCGTATTGTATCTGAATTAGTTACAAATATTCCATTATTTTTATCGGTATTTTTGTATATTTCTAATCAAGCACAAGGCACAAGGGGCTTAATTAGTGTATTACGAATTATTTGTCAAATTCGAATTCTGTGCAATCACAACCACTGTTTGTACACGAAAGTATGCAATAGAAATGTAAATATATTTTGCCCCATGTTAATGAGAAACTTACCAAAGCTTTTGGTCACTTCCGCTCTGTACGGCTCGCGGACAGTGTGCGGGTGTTGCCAACTGTTGGTAAATTTATGCGCTACCACTGCCGCTGCCTCTGGGTTGCTCTGGAAAGGGAAGAGGAGGTGGACAACAACAAGGCAAAACGAGCACGGCGCTAAGGATGACAACGTGTGCAAATGAGTTTGGTTTATGCGCGCCTTCTTTCGCGGGGCTCACTTGATTTATGGCTGTGTGACCAAAACACTTTAAGATGCTGCTTATAAGCTCTATAGCCAACAACTGCTGTTGTTGTTGTTGTCGTTGTTGCCGTTGTTGCTGTTGTTGTTGTTGCTGTCGTTATTATTGTTATTGTTGTCAGAGCAGAAACTAAAGGCGGCGACGCCGTCTGCACGTGGCGTCCAAATCGGCAGCCATGGCGTCGGCCAGGCTTTGTTTTTGTTTTTGTTTTCGTTTTTGTTTGCAGTTAGTAGTTTTCTTAAGTTAAGCGGTTCGCATTTAAACCAACAACAACAGAACAGTTATCACTGCACTCGCACGACCACAGCAAAAAAAAAAGAGGAATTAAGGTAACTAATATTAAGAATGCCAGCAACGCACGTGATCCAGGAGTCCTTAACTTTTTTATTTTACACTTGTTCAGTTCCACTTTTCTTGCGTACACAGCATCCGATTGGCTTAAAGGTTTACAGCTCACTGTTATTAAGCAGATTCAAAATTAACTTTACTTCTTCTCAAACTAAATTACCAAAAATATTTCGCTGATGGCTGGTCCCACTGTTTACTGGTGGCGATAGTAGCTAGTATTTTTCAATATTGTCATCATTTAAATGTGACAACCAGCTGTAAAGGGTCTGTTATTCAAGCGCGCACTCTGTAAATTTCAAATAAAAAGTTTGGCTTACACAATTTCTTATACAGCGGTGGGGTTGGTATTTTAGCAATACTTTGTATTAGTTTAACATCATTCGAATAATTTTTTCTAGAAGTAGATAATAAAAATACAATCCCCACACAGGCAAATGCAAATCGGCTCAAGTTCATAATCTAATAATCATCCATTTTGTTATTGTATGGTCAACATTTTGAAATCCAGTGAATGCTGCTAGACTTGGGTGTGCCCATAGCAAGCATTGAGCTAGATTCTAGTATTTTTCGTACACAGCATATAATGAGCAGAGGCCAACAACGATAACACAACTATCGATAGTAGCATCGTTATCATTGTTGCCAATCGACACAAGTACAACTACGTGGCTGCCGCTGAAAAGTTAAAAAATTAGCCAAAAGTAAAACGCGACAATGCAAACGACGGTGGCCAGTTTACTGCTAACATTATGTGGCCTCCTACTACTACTGACGAGACCCGGCCACGGCTTCATTGTCAATGTGGACGCGCATAACGAGGAGTGCTTTTTCGAGAACATCGAAGGTGGCACCAAATTTGGTGAGTAACAGCCTCCGCATGCTTCTCCTGCTCCCCCGGGCAAATAGCTCGACAATTGCAAGCAACGTAATTTTGCGTATTTCATTTGGCAGGCGTGACATTCGAGGTGATCGAGGGCGGCTTCCTCGATGTGGACATCAAAATCACTGGCCCCGGCCAGCATGTCATGCACGAGAGCGAGAAGGAATCGTCGGGGAAATATACGTTCGTTGCGCCCGCAAAGGGCACATACACCGTCTGCTTCAACAACGAGCGCAGCAGCATGACACCCAAGCAGGTCATGTTCTCTATCGAGAAGGGCGATGCGCCGCAACGTGCGCCCGGCGCACCCGGTGAGGAGGAAGTCGGTCACACCAAGCTGGAGGACATGATACGCGAGCTCTCCGGCACCCTGACCAATGTCAAGCACGAGCAGGAATATATGCATGTAAGTGACGACGACGAGTCCACTCAACTTCCAATTGTTAAAGCCCCTCAATTTATTTGCAGGTGCGCGACAAGATTCATCGGTCTGTTAATGAGAGCACCAACTCGCGTGTCGTTCTCTGGTCCACATTTGAGGCACTCGTCCTTGTACTGATGACAGTCGGCCAGGTGTATTATCTGAAGCGCTTCTTTGAGGTCAAGCGCGTTGTGTAATCCCTTCCCATGCATGTGTGTGGAAATGTATAGAGCGAATGTGTGTTGCAGCAGTCTCAGCCTAATTTTAAATGATAAATTAAATACCTTTTTTTGTAACAAATCGAAGCTAAAAACGGTTTACTTACTGCCCTCATCTAAAAGAATGGGTTTGCTGCCCAAGTTCACCTTGTTGTACCTTGGATACCATCTATTTTGGATTCCCGTTCCCAATTTCCCTCTTCATACATTTTATATTCGGCTAAAATTACTAAAAAGCCTACGTTTGCTATAAAAAAAACATCTAGGCTCTAATTATTAACTGGGATTTCAGTCAAGTAAGGCATAAATTGCATTTCTTTCTCATTTCCGATTGCTATTCGAGAGATTTGCTCAATTATTTGGATACTTTTCATGCCATAAGCCTTGAATGCAGTTCGATTTAATGGATCATTGCGATTTGGGACATCCTTCAAAAATATGCAATGATATTTTGCTCGAGTTAGAGACTGTTTTCTCTGCTACTAAAAGTATGCGGCAAGTTTTTAATATAGCTCGAGCTCGACTTAGCCAAGCCACCAACCCTATTGCGTCAATGGAGCGTGTATCTGCTATCCTTGCCACCCGACAAAAGAAATAAAATAATGTCTGTGAAATATTTCTTTTATTTTTATTATAATAAATAGTTTACAAGAAAATTGAATACTTGAACAGGAGCAGGCTTGCTCATATACATCAAGTTTATAGCTGTCTTCCACATGGACCATTATGTAAGAGAAGGAACCAACGAAGAGATATAGCTTGCCAGTGTGTGACGTTGATGTTGTCAGCTTCTCTGGATATCCGTTACCTGTTATGCACAAATTATGCCGATTGAGAGTATTCTCGTTACGTGTTAACTAAATGTTTGTGCAACATTCCAGATGGAATGGCAACATGTGGTAAAAGTGCTGAAAAGATCAAAAGTCCAGTTCCTGCATGAAATGAGCAGTTGCAGTGAAAGATTTATTTTTGTTCTTTTATTTTTTATTATCTTTATTATATATTAATTGCCTTGCTGTTAATGTTGCTATTAAATTTCTTGTTGTATATTTTACAAAGTACACACAGTATACAAAAGAAACAAATATTTTTGTTCAAACAAAAGAAAACAATTAAGAACGTGATAGTCGCATGATGATGATGATGATAGTTGCAATTGTGTAATATCATCGGCTAACTGTCAACATTTCATTTAGGGCAGATACTCTTTGAGTCTGCTCTGCCTGCCTAACTGAATGTGTGGCATAAAAAAAAGGTATTTATTTATATAAATATATGTATATTGATTAAACAACACGATTTGACATTAATTAAATTTGGTATAAAAATCTAAAACAATGTTTGTTACAGTTGGTTGTTGTTTTTCTTTTTCGTTTTCTTTTTCATTTCTTACTTTCTTATTTGCAGTTTCAGTTACATTTTATATATATATATATATATATTATATACACACATACTGTATGTATATGCACTCGTTTTGTATAAGTTTATTAATAATTTCCTCAATTCATTATTTTATTTGTTAGCAAAAAACACTTAGAATACACCGCTTTCGTCAACGATTTACTCGTTTCACTTGTTGCTTCTTTTTTGTTTATTATTTATTTCTGTGATCAACACGTCCTCGGATTTATAGAGCTGGGAATCGCATCCCGCCATCACCTCTCCATGCTCTATATATACAAATGTATATGTATGTTGCATGTGGTCCTTCTGTATGAACACTCAATTAAATACGTATATACCTAGCTTTATTACAAACATTAATTCTATTCATTTGTTGCATTTTGTTCTGTTAACTTTGCAAAAACTTTAAAGTACTATCGATTCCAATTCAACTCTATTTTGCTAAATGTGTTGAGTGTTTGTTTGTTTGTTTCTCTGTTTGTTTGTTTGTTACTGGGACTGGAGACCAGCAATGACAAGTCTTCAGATGTGGTCGCGTTGTGTTTGAGTCTTCAGTTGAATGGAGTCACTCAAAATTGTATATTGATTACTATATATTAACAAAGTGGCTGAGAACAAAAATAAACACTAATTGGACTTAAAAACATAACAACAAATTTTTTAATATAGTTTAAGCACGGGCCAAATTTGTTACAGCCTTAAATACAGATTTGTATATGTATATATATAGCTGATCGTTGTCAGCTGGCAGAACATCATCATCAAGAACAACAACTAACTGCTTGGCTGTAACAGTTTTGCCCTCAACAGAATACATAATATTTACGATACGTACACATAAATACATAAATATACACTTATGTACAACTAAAAAACAAAAAAAAAAAAAAGCGAAAAAAAAAAACGAAATAAATTCCATAAACATAAAAGTGGACGATATTTTATATATAGGCCGTGGCCAACAGAAGTCTTTTCCATTTGACTTGACATGCTGGCTTAATATTGATGGGAGGAGCAGAATTGAGGATAGGCATACATACACATACATATTAGTGTATATATAGGAATATATGTACATAAGTAATCCCTACATACGCATACAAGACACGCACATATATATAATATATCTATATATATATATATGGCTACATTTACACACATACACATAACATAATCTATCTATTTGCAGGACAATATATATATATACATATATATATATATATATATATATATATATAAGTACACCACAAACACTCACCCGCAAAGCGCACACACTCACACTTTAGTTATTTTCGATAATTATCGATTATAATCGTTTACAAATTTTGGCGTTTTTTTCTCGATTAGGTGTAGGTTGCAATAATAGTAGTACATAGAAATACATATGTAGATAGCTATTTGAACTCGTACTCGTAGTCGAGCTTGACATTTTATTTTGACCTGAATTTTGTCTATATTCAAGTTGATTGCAATGCAAATACATATATATATCTATATATATATATAGATGTGTGTGTACATATATTTGATATACTTTCGTGTACAATTTGATAAGCTACATGTACATGCGCATACAGATGCATTTTGCTCGATTGTGGGCGTGCCGAGAGCCGTAAACTAATTTAAATATTTATAGTATTGACATAATAAAAGCACAAAGAGTTTTCCGTTTTTTTTTCTTGTTTTTTTGTTTTTGGATGCATTAAAAGACAAAAAGCGCGTAAAAAAATCGCGTACATTGTTCCTATTAATAGTTAACGTCGCGCTACAACTCTTTTGGGCCAACTCGAAATTTGTTACCAATATTTAAGTTCATACGTAAATTAATAAAACTAGAATAAAAATCCAAATCGAAATTAAACAAAATGTTAGATATTAAAATATAAATATATATATATATATATATATATCGAGCAGCACCCAAAAATGTTCCTATTTAGCTGCTGCATCCCTTTTTGAGTCATCATCATCTTCAATAATAACATAATCACGGATACTATATACAAGACTGGGGCGTGACTGGATGACTGGATGACTGATCAGACTACTGATTTAAAAGAACGTGGAGAACTTGCGCTTGTTTGGCGTCTTGCTGATGTTGAGGTGACTTTGGTGCTGGTGGTGGTGGTGATGGTTGCTACCGTTGTTGTGCTTGCTGGTTGCCAGCACAGATACCGAGACGGAGACGGGCATGGGCATTGGTATGGGTATGGGCACCGAAGCGTAGGCTGCCGGCTCAGCGCCATTAACTAATATGCTTCGTTGCTGCAACTTCTGCTGCTGTTGTTGTTGCTGTTCTTGTTGTTGTTGTTGCTGCTGCTGTTGCTGTGCATAGAAAGAGGAGGCGGTTGCCGTTGAGTTGGCGACCGCACTGCTGGCTGCTGAGGCGGGTGGCATTACGACGACGGGCACAACCACGGGTTATACAGATATCTCATAGTTCATATCGTAGATGCTGGCGCGATCTGGTGTGCCACTAGCATTGGCAGCAGCAGCCGCCGCAGCAGCAGCGGCAGCCGCAGCTGCATTGCGTCCGACTGCTGCGGCTGCGGCTGCTGCTGCCGCATTCTGTTGGGCCAGACTCGTGGGCACACCGCTCGCCAGGCCGCCATTGTTGCGGGCCATTGTTGCTGCCGCTGCCGCCGCCGCCGCCGCCACCTGCTGCTGTTGCTGCTGTTGTTCCAGTGTCTGCATCTCCATTGAGTCGGTCATTTCCAGAGCACGCACAAAGCTCATTGGACGCGTTGGCGTCTGCTTGCGCTTGATCTGCGGCGACGGCTGTGGTTGCATCGCTCCAATCGCGTTGCTCACGTTGCCTGACATGCCAGCCAATGGATTTGGCGGAAAGACAGGTACGCCGCCGCGCAGCTGCGGTTGATAGCCACCAGTTGCAGTAGTCCCAGTGCCAACACTGGCATTACTGCTAGCCGGTAGATTGCCAATGCTGCCGCTGCTGCCCGACGCTGCAGCCGTGCCAGCAATGCCGCCACCGCCACCGGCGCCGCTGCAACGCAAAATGTATGTTTGTGCCGTGGATGTTAGCGGTAGTGTTGTTGGACTTGTGGGATTCGATCGATGATATGACGCAGCTGCTGCAGCGGCGGCAACGGCTGCCTGTTGTTGTTGCTGCTGTTGTTGCTGCTGCTGTTGGATGGCATAGTCCTGGATGCGTGAGTGTGTCATGATAAGTGGATGGGCTCCACCGCCGGCTGTTATATACTGGGCATGCTGCATGACGCCGCCCGTATTGTTGCTGCTTGGCAGTGTGCCCGCACTGCTGCCAATACTAACGGTAGCCGGGCCAACGCCACCGCCACTAAAGCCGGGCGAGGTGTCCTTCCACATGTAGACACCGCGCTGCGGACTGCCAGCCAATTCGCGTATATTGTCCACCGTGTTGTTGGAGCGCGCATACGAAAGCTCAGCGCCACCGCCGGCACCCTGACGCACCAGCTCACCCTCAGAGAGAAAGCGACGCTGCGGACTGCCCCCATAGGCAGCCTGAGCCAGCGATTGTTGCTGCTGCTGCTGTTGCTGCAGCACTGTAATTAAAAGCATATTGTTAGCAAAGCCGTCGAAAATTGGTACAACCAACCCACCTTGTTGTTGTTGCTGCTGCTGTTGTTGTTGCTGATGCTGCAGCATGACACGTTGCTGTTGCAGCAGCAACTGTTGCTGCTGTTGAATTGTTGCCGCCTGCGGATGCTGCGGCGGTAGCCCGCTCGTGTATTCATAGTATGCAGCTGCTGCTGCTGCAGCCTGCTGCTGTTGTTGCTGTTGCTGCTGCTGCTGTTGTGCCGCTGCCTGTGCATTGAGCCCTATGAAGTCCGGACGTCGCGGCTGCGTGGGCGTACCCGGATTCGATCTGCCAAGGGTGAGAGAGGATGAGAGACGAGAGTGTGAATGAGTTTGTTAAAAGAAAAAAAACAGGACGAACGCAGCAAAACGGAAACAAAGCCAATTGTTATGTTAATGGTTAACATTAAGGCTGCGTTTCCTTAACAGAGGCGTTATGTTAATGTTAGGACTTGACAAACACAGTGTTAACAGAATGCAAAGTTTATTTGTTTGCTTGCTTGTGTGTGTGTATAGGTGTGTGTAGGTGTGCGTGTGCGAATCTGTGAAGGTATGCGCATGAGTTATGTATGTATGTATTAGGCTACAATCAAACTTGCACAACAATGTCGTTAAGGGGGTATTTAGTATATCCAGTTTAGTAGTTACAACAGTTACAACAACACAACAGACACAAGTGCAGGACTTTCAGAGAGCGAAAACGAAACAGCGAGCGAGAGAGAAAGATAGACAGAAAGTGAGAGAGAGAGAGAGAGAGAGTTAGAGTGAAGAGAGCCGTTGCACACAGATAATTGTCAAACGAAGTAATCGGTAAATTATCAGTTGATGTTGAAATTAATTTCGAATGATATTCTTTATTATTATATACAGTCGACAGACAACCCGTATTTCCATCCAATTCCCATTCCAATTCCATTTCCATAACATTAACAGTTAGCAAACTGAAACGGTTGGTAAATAATGGTTATTATCAAAATTGAATATTTCTCAGGGCAATGCGTTGAACGAATTCGACAACGGTGCGAGGCACATCGGATCGGACCAGCTTGATCATCAGATGGAGTATGTTAACGATACAATAGAGTATGCTACAGCCAAGTATGATGGGCGCCAATAGCAGCTTGGTCTGCATCGAGTAGCGTGTGGTATCCTCAAAGTCGAAGAACTCCCAAAGATTGGCCTGGCCAAGGAAATGATTGCGCAGCCTCATCACCCGAACCTTTAGCCAGCTAAAATAGCAGCAGATGAAGAACAGTATATTCGATATCAGATATCCCAGCAGGAAGCCAGCCAATGTTATATAGTCCACCTTGGGCTGCTGGCCAACACCAGCGGCATTTGGAGCACCTCCAGCACCACGCAGATGACCATAACGAAAGCGGTGCAATTTGCTTGCTATTCTTGAGGAGATTGGCCTTTGCTGCTGAGCCTGATTGTGCTCATTATGGTTTCTGTTGTCCTCAGCGTTGTTGTTATTGTCCAGATTGCTATTGTTATTGTTAAGGATGATTCGATGATTCCCGTAATCGTGGGCCTGCTGATATCGATCCTTGTTGCTGTTACAGTTGTTGTTGTCGTGGGCATTCTCGCCACCGGCTCGAACATTATCATAGGACATCAACTCTGCGATTTGTTGGGAGTTGTTACCGGCTATGTGCTGCTGTGTCCTCGGCGCACTGTTCACGTTGGTCTCACCGAAGGCGACAGCTTGCAAAGAAGACGACGCTCTTGCTTCATTGTGGCCAAGATGGTGGCAATCGCGTTGCTCCTGTGTCACTTCAATCGCGAATCGAGCATCGCCGGCATCGCCATCCAGGCCGGCACGTGACCGACGCAGCAATAATGGGTTCGTCTTGAAATGCATGCCGTTGAACTGGAATTGCCGGCGATTGCGTAGCTGTGGCACTGTTGCGGCAGTTACAATGTTCGTCTTCTCCAGCAAATCCAGGTTGCTGCACCGAATGCGACCGGAAATGGCGCCGGACTGCATCGATTTGTTGTTGCTCTTATACATAATGGAAACGTTTCTTTTTTTGTTTTCTTTCTTTTTCTTGTTGGTTTTTTTTTTTGCACCACAATTTGGGGTTATTCAACGATGTGCCGAAATAATAATTGCAATTTGAAAAATGTTAGTTTGTGTTTTGTGTGTAATAACAAAATAAGTCTACAGGAATTTCTTTTCGTTTTGGGCAACAAACAATTTTGTTTTTGTTTTTTATTATTACTAAAGCCTGACAGAAAGCGAACTGTGACTTTCGTGTGTGTCTTTTTTTTTGTTGTTGTTTTATTTCTATTTAATTTTTTTGTTGAGTATGAATGAGTTGTTGTTAACCAGTTCCATAGGCCAGATGTGTCTGAGAAATGAGCAAAGCCTGCCTTGATTTCAAATGTGGCGAAAACGAAACGAAACGAAAGGAAAAAAAAGACGGCACCAAGAAATCAAGAAATCACTCACCTTCAATCAAATGAAAGCTGAGCTTGTAGTACAGTACACATAGGTGGGTCGTGCTCTTGGTGGCGCTAGTTGTAGTTTTGCTTGTATTTTCTAGGGAGTGTGTCTGTGTACCGGAGTGTGTGTGTGTGTCAGAGTATGTGTGAATGTGAAAACGTTAAGAAAAAAAAAAAAAAAAAACTAGAGGCAGAAATGAAGACCGATAGATTTAAAAATAGCTTAACTTGGATCTGGTCGGAATTTGTTATTTGTTTCTTATTTTTTTTGTTTTTTTTTTTTTTGTATCTGATTTGGTTTAGGATATGGCTCAGGCTTAGTTCTGCTGTGTGCCTCTTTGGCCGATATTCGTCTTACGAATATCATCATTCATCGTAATCGTTATCGATTGTTATCGTCTCCCTTTACACTTAATCTATAATTTCTAGTCAATGTTTTTTTTTGTCGATTCTCTCTGGAGTTTTTGTTTGTTTTGCAATTTTTTGGTTTTATTATTACGTTTTGATTTTGATAGACTTTTCCTTGTGGTAAGCTAAGCCTAGGAGTTAGTACTGTTCTCAGAATTTGAGTGTTGACTACATCAAGAAAAATAAAACAAACAAAGAAAACGAAAAAAAGAAAAGTTGAAAAATAATTAGTTTCAAAGTGTGTATTAAACAAATTAAGTTGTTGTTTGGGAAAAAGCTGTGTGTCATTTATATATATATATATATATATATACATATATAATATAAACACTTAATTATGTTGATGATGATACATGACGGCGCAAGAAGAAAAAGGAATACAGATCTACACAGCTAATGCATGTAAGAGAGAGAGAGAGAGAGAGCGACAGAGAGCGAGAGAGAGAGAAAAATCGAGGCCGAGAGCGAAAGCGATAGCAAGATAGAGGGCGAGGGCGAGGGAGACATCGATGGACCTAGCTTCGGTTCAATGACCTGGTTTCCTATTGCCAACTTGCTGGCAGTCGTGCAAGCCAATACACCCGCAAGGAAGTACAGTAAGCACTAACTACATGAGAATGGTTCACAATGAGGCGGCAAATAAAGCAAAATTTACGAACAGTGGACAAGAACAGAAAAATAAAGACTTACTGATGACTCTCCTCTACAAACATGTTTTTGCAATATGCCACAAAAATAACAATTTGAGCAGCTTACAATAATAATAATAATAATAATAATAATATTAACAATAACAAATTGGAAGCACTTAAGCAATCAATGCAAGGCAAGGAAGCAAACCAACTAATGGAGGAGCGGGCAAGTCGAGTACTGGACGGACGAACAGTTGCTGTACCACAGCGATAGGTGTGGTTGCGGGTGTGGCGGAGGGGCAGCAGAAGCAAACCACTTACTTACCTTCTCACTGGACTGGCGATGACAAGTGGTGTGGCCACGCCCAGCGGTTTAATTCGTTGTTGCATGGTAGGTGTGGCCGTTGTGGCGCCACCACGCT
This sequence comes from Drosophila grimshawi, assembly GCF_018153295.1. Taxonomy (NCBI): domain Eukaryota; kingdom Metazoa; phylum Arthropoda; class Insecta; order Diptera; family Drosophilidae; genus Drosophila; species Drosophila grimshawi. The sequence goes on along the minus strand of NW_025063692.1, from coordinate 13,639,659 downwards.
GTCCTTGTGCTACTGATATGCCCTGCGGCTGACCATTGACGACATAACCACCACCACCACCACTACCAACGCCGCCGGGATGATCCGGCGAGAGTGCATCGCTCGTATAGACGCGCTGCGGATCCAGGCCCCTAAACAAGACAACATGTAAATTGTTTCAATTGGATTTAAAAGAATCGATCAGTCGCCACTCACCTGGTTCGCGCATGCGGACTGTGACGCGGATGATACATGCGAATGTGGCGCGGCGAATCTCCGCCACCGCCACCACCGCCGCCACCTTGTGATGAATTGTTGGCAATGCCAGCGCCGCTGGCAATGTTGCCATTGTTCATGTTGCTCATATTAATGCCCGGCGCTGTGTCGGCCACCTGCGGCAGATAGAAGTTGGTCGAGTTGTGGCGCTGCAGCGGCGGCGTCGGCTCGCAGTCTTGACTCTGTGAGGCAGGCGGCGGCTCAAGATCCGTATCGGAGCACTCGCGTCCCGGCGACAACTGTGAATATGTGTTGTGGAGATGTTTCGAAAGAAAAGAACAAATATTTCTGCATTAGTCATCACAAGTTCGCTGCACATGGCAAATTGTGCTCAACACAGAAAAAAAAACCTTAGACCTACATAAAACGAGTAGTTGCGATTGATCGATTTTGGAATGCACTTGAAACCAAATGAAAACGAAACTTTGTGTGTGGTTTTGTTTTTGTTTTATATTTTTTTTATATTTGTTGCACAAATGAGTTTGGGGATGCCAAATGTAGATTGCTTTATATCGAATATTGGCTAGAAAAGAACGATGCTGCTAAACATCTCCTGTATACATATAACGCACAGTGTGTAAGATATCCGCAATTCAAATTGAGAGATTTTTGGTTTTGGGTTTTGCAAGACATCATATAAAAAAATAGGGGAAAATCACTGTAAAAAGTATTCAATAGGTCAAAGCTACAAATTGTCGAACGAAAGTTGAACAAATTCAGCAAATATACTGAGCAATCAGGAAAGACACAGAAAGATCGAAAGAGACAGACAGATCGAGAGTAAGATATATATATATACATACATATATAGATGTATATATATAGATAGAGAGATTTATTGAGTTTTAAAAAGATACATATGTATATGTATGTAAAGTATTTGGAGAGTGTTCCACAAGGATTTCGGATATGAATATTAAATTTTTGGTGAGGGGAGGAAGCAGTAGTCATGTGACAAAATTCAAGTCAATCACTTTTCAATCAAACAATATGTATAAATCAGTAAATAAGTAAATAATAAAAGTACATGTACGTATACGTATATATAAATATATATATATATATATATATATATATATTCATACACGTATCGTATTTTATAAAATATTTTATTTGTTCTTTGTTTTTGGTGTTTTTTTTTTTTATTAAATTTTTTTATTTTATTTTTTTTTACCTTTTTCGGTGCTTGCAGAAAGTGTAGAGTTTTGTTTTGACCAATTAATTTCATATGTTTCTAAGTACGCTACTGACTATATTGAAAACAATTGCACAACAGTCTGCGGGTAAATGTACAGCACAAATTCAGACAAACAAGCCGATTAATTAATATGTATAGAGGCGGCACCAGAGCAGAGCAGCTTATGCAAAAGCCTTCAAATTGCAACACAACAAACTAACTAAAGAACTCAAGAAGAATTCAGCATGCATGAAAAACAACAAATAAAACGCAAAGAAGAAATGAAACGAAATCAAGCTATTAACTATAAACTGTAAACGTGGCCATTACGCACCTACACAGATCGGGTAAGGTAAGAAAGTAAGCATTTGTCAAGGGCAGCGCAACAAGAAAAACTAAAAAGAAAAGTCATTAAATAAATGAAAGTAGTCTTTGGTCGTCCAAAGGTTTATTACTCTGTTGATCAGAGTTGGTCAACAGAAGTGAATCAATATGTATAATTAGTAGACGACTAGCAAATACGATGTCCCTTTGACTAGATATTGCTTAATTATTATACACTTAAGAAAAAAATACAGACATTTAAGGGAAACATTTGGTTGAACACATTTAGTGTTTCACTAGGCAATTGATTAACTATTTGCATAAATATAAAAAATGTGTGTTATTTATATATTAAGATAATAAGTTCTGATTGAAATAATGCCAGTATATTATTATGTTTTATATATATATTATTTGTATGGCAACTATCACATATGAAGTGTCTTGTAATCAGACAGTATTCAGTATTTTATGTTTATAGCTAACATTGACGTAGAACTTGCCAGTAATTAATTCAAAGACTAATAAGATCGCTCATAAGAAACACTTGTGTATATATAAGAGCAACAACCTAAACACAAATTCTACTTCCAAGCCCTCAAAGCAAACGACGTGTCAAAGTTACAAATACTCTACGCAAGTGCATACAGGACAATACCAAGCTTTAAATAAACAATAAATAGATAGGGGGAAAGAGATAGCATTGTAACGCCAAATAGATGGATATAATAGAAGTGAATGTGCATAAGTCCTGCATTTTAAACTGTGCGATTAATTGATTGATTGATTGATTGTGTGTGTGTGTGTGTGTGTGTAAAGTGTTCAATCGGATATTTGAGTATCTGATAAGTGTCAAATGAATCTCGGACAGAAGTGAACTCAGATCAAAATGATAGTCTTGGAAAATTGAATATATATTTATATTTTTTTAAAATACAAAGTGGAAATAAAAAGTTGCAGGTTTTTTCTTCATCTTGCTGCTGTTTTTACATGTAACCATTACGAGGACAACAAACAGGGCTAACAAACTGTGCGTTAAATATACAGTTCTGGGGTAGTGGACCTGATGTGATTAACTGATTAAATTGTTAATGCTAGTTGGCTAGTGATTGAAGCAAAAGCATTTGGCAGCGCACAAATTCAAATGCGTATATTAAACAGAAGAATGTTAATCAGCAAATGTGGGTTTGGGATGGTTCACAAACAGTTTCAAAATACAATTGATTAGTTAAAAATTCAGTTAGAGTATAAAAACAATAACACAAAATGGAAACAAAAAATATTAAAAAACTAAATTAAACACAACCAATTGAATGACAATCACAATTACAATTATTGGGTAAGCGAATACAAATAGCAACAGGTAGCGACAAAAGTTGAGTTGTTAATTGCAGTTGCCACATTACAAATAAAGTAATACATTGTAACAAGAAGATAGAAAGAGCACACAAAAATATATAATATATACATAGATACAGAGGCAGAGACAGATACAGATACAGATACAGTTACAGATACAGATACATGGTTATAGTAGTATAGATTGGTTATAGAGTTTATATTCGTTTTGCATAGCAGTTTCTGCAATGTTTCGTTTTGGTTTTGCAAAATGTTACCCACCTTACTATAAAGCGTTGTGCTGCCCGACCGCTGATTATAACCATTGCCCTCGGCCATATAAGTCTTTACCTGAATTCCACGCTTCTCCCGACTCGACTCGTAGTAGGAGCGGGGTGAATATTGTACCGAGGTGCCGCGCATTCCACTCCCAACGCCAACGCCGCTGCCGGTGCTGCCATTGCCACCGGCTCCGGTTCCGGTTCCGGTACCGCTACCGGCATTGGTCTGTTGGTTGGTCCGATCGTTGCATATGGTGCTTATGGCTTGATTTTGCGTCTGCGACCGTCGTGACGCATACTTCTTCGGCTTCAGCAGGCTGCAGGGTTTGTGCAGTACACAATGCAATAAAAATATATAAAAAAAATGCATTAGCATTATCGATATCGAAGTCAAATCGAAGAAACAGTTCGATCGTTCGTTAGTTTACCTGGGATATTGGGGCCCGAACTGTGTGTAGCAGCAGTTGTGCCAACAGCCGCGCGAGAACGGATTGTAGCCACCCTTAAACTTGCCAGTCACCTGTTCGTTGGTGGTGCGACCCCGCGACACCAGCACCATGTGGAAGCCTGTCAGACCGAATATTGGTATTGCCAGCACGGTGACCAGGCCCATCAGTATCATACTATTTACATGACAGTTAAGCTAAACCAATGTGGCGAACGAGACGAACGAGTTGTAGCTGCGAAAAGAGACTTAACCCAGATATTCGTCGTGCAACCTTTACAGCCCTTTCAGATTTGAACTCCCCGATTGAACATATATATGTAGCTAAAGGCAACTATATCTTACAAAATAGACTTAAGTTTTTTTTTTTTATATAAATGTATTTGTAACTAATTGTCATCATATGTGTTAGGTCTTGAAGGAAATGTCCGTCTATCTATGTGTGTTAGTCTCATCATTGTTTATTCGCATTTTCTGCATAACTTGGCTCGAGTCAGCTCTAAAGCTATCTTGCTTAAACATGGCCTATAATCGTCTATCTGTTATGCTCGACATCTGAACAAAGTCATAGACATTCAGTACTGAGTTCACAGCCATTCGTGAAACAGAAAATATAAATAAAATTTGCTTAAAGCGTGCGTAAAAATAAATACATAATAATATTTCGAACTCCTGACTAAAATTTCAAATCTCAGCAGATTAACTCTGGCCTACGAAGACACAAGGTAAATGTTCTGTTTTTTTTTTTCCAGTATATAAAGATCTCTCTTGCAACAGGCTGTTTAAAATGAGAAAAATCATATTTTAGGGCCATCCCACTACACATATAAACTGTGATGTGTAATTATTGAACAATAATTATAATAATCTTCAGTTTGAATCTGATGCAAAGGATGGGCTAGGTTTGGTTTGCAGGCTTGAATATTAGTTAAAGAATAATATTAGTATTCGATTTAGTTGTTTTCAAAAAGGATACGCGACAATTGGTGCCGTCTGTTTGACGTTGGGCATGATTTTGAGCACGTAGAATAGACACAGCGAAAATATGCTCAGCATATGGATGGAGAGTGAGACGAGGAAAAAGAAGAAGAACCTATAATTGCGCCTGCCAATGCAATTGTTCACCCAGGGACAGTGATGATCGAATGTCTGCAAATATATATATACATATAGAGAGCGAGAGAGAGATCAACATATAGATTAGATTCGTTCAGTTTGTATGAACTTAGATAAACTCCTACCTCTATGCAGTGATTGCACACGGAGCAATGGGAGCAGCGGGGAGGTCGATAGAACTTGCAGGTGACGCACCATTTCATTTTGACGGTAATGCCGTTTATCTCGGCATTCTTGTAGAGCGGTGCACGGAACTCCTCCTCGCAGTCTTCGTCGGGCGATGCTAGAATTCAGTCAAATTTAGGCTGTGCGAGAGACGCTGGGCACCGTTTAGCCCGCTACATACCTTTGGGTATAATGCCCGGATCCATAAACGTCGCCAGTGTGAAATTGGCCAACACAAAGAACGTGATGACGCCCTGATAAGCCAGCACCCATGGATGGCTCTTCACATAGTATTGGCAGCTGCAAAAATAGAGGCAAACGGAAGCATACACATATATATATATTATTAGCCGAAAAACACATTGAAGTTATGCAGAAATAATGAGCATCTCTCTCGACTTGAGTCCGTATAAATATGTTTGCTTATAGAAACGCCTTCTGCTACAGACAAAAAAAAAAAAAAACCAACATTGGAAAAATACGAAAATATATGCTAAATCACTATATATATATATAAAAAAAACAATGCAATTATTTCAACATGATAAATATCTATAAAAAGCTTATTCCATTTCAGTTAAAAATTCCCAATTGACACAATTTGCCGATTTCTACAATGATTGAGCTGCAATATATACGTGAAGTGCTGTGAGTGATTTAATAATGAATATACATATTTTAGGCAGTGGATATTAAATAATAATAGCTGGTTATTTCGGCTACAACGCTCGTCCTTATTAATAACAATTTGTCAAAATTCCGATATGATTATGCTGGCCACTAATCAGCGAACAACAATCCGCATCATCATAGCCAAAAGCTCAGTTTTGCAGTCACATTGCAAAACACCACCAGCCGCACCCAACTCAAGCCCATCCATATTTCCAATATCCTACAATCACTTTAGAGTCCACTGAACTGGAACTGTTTGTCGAGCCGAGCTGAGCCTCAATTCACACACACACACACACACATACTAATGCCTTGGGGAGGTGTTCATATCATAAATAAACAACCCCCTACTTTGTAACCGGCCCTAATGTGTTTAACATAAGCCGAAACAGCGTACACATTCTATTTTGCATTGGATCTGCAACAAATGTATTATTATTAGTATTATTTGGCCAATGTTCGGTGCAAATATTTTGAAATTAACTAAATTAAATATCAGCTTTGGGGGTAAGTATTTATGCAGCTTTAGCATTCAGTTGATTGACAAAGCAGAAATATCGTTTAATCAATAAATCATAAGATACCAATGATTAAAGCCCAATTAATAAATCGCAATCATAACTTTTAACACTTCATGAAATGTGTCAAAACTTTAAATGCCAAGTGGAGCATTTCCGCGAATGGACAAAGCAGAAATGTTGCTCATTGAGCATTCATAAAAAGAGCAATGATTAAATTGCATTTATAAGTACTTTTAATGTATACATTATCGACTTCATGAAAATGTCAACGAGAATCGAATATTTTATGCTTTTTAGGAACAGCTTTTGTCTGTGTGACCTCTTCCAGCAATTTAAGTGCGATTCTTTCGCTTAGTTTAGCGCTGCTGAGTTCTGCTATAAATAATGCAATGCAAATTAAAAATGCCAATCTTATGGTTCTGCTGCTTCACCTGCTCGTTGCACGTTGCACGTATTTCTTGAGCAGGTCCACGTGCGACCTTCGTCAACTGGTAACTGGCAGCTTACTTGAGAGCTGGAATTGTGAGTGAATTTTCAATTTATTCTCATTTAATTAAAATTGACCTGTGGGAGGCTGCTTCTGCCACTACAGTTCGTTCTGAGAATAAACTTCCTGTCACTAGATCTTACTCGCTCTCATTTTAAGTTCAAATTTCTTTGAAAAGTTGTAAAAGTAAAGGAAAGTGTGTGGGAAAACTGCGAAATGTGTAATTGTCATTCTAGATGGCTTCCATGGATTTTTGGAAAATTCACTACGTTAAACAAGTGAAAATTTCAAGAGGATAGCAACCCTTTTGACTCGGAGAAATCCTAACCAGTTATTTAATTGTTTTGCTCAACTTGAAAACAGCAGAAGAGCATTTTTAATGCTCGAATAAAATCAAACAACAAACTTTTCATTTGCGAACATGCACAGTTTTAATTTAGAATAATTAGACGACTTAGCGACTCGACTGTGGTCCAAATCCAAATCCAGGCCAGAATATGCTGGCACACGTAAAAAGCAATCCACTGGGGCCGGCTGGAGCAGCAGCAAGAGGCTTAGTCGTAGCTTTTGCAAATATGAGATATGAGCCCTCCCTATTCTGAAATGGAGCAGTAGACCGACAAACAGAGAGAGTGAGAGAGAGAGAGGGAGAAATGGAAAGGGCTAGAGAGAGGAGAGGAGACACATGGACATGAAATTGGTTGCTGACTGTGTTTGCTCAAGGATTTCATTTTGCTTACGTTTGCACACGTTTTACACAGTGTAAGTGTAACAAACAAACACAGTAAAAAATCGCACAACTTTTTAGTAACTCGCCATAATTTTGGCGGAATGTAAATTTCTAACATTTATATTTGTGGCTTTCTCAAATCCAGGGTTTGCCTTTCTAAATTATATTATGAAATTTTTCTAAATATTAATTTCCACCAGGATATCTATTTTCTGTGCGTGAATTCATATATTAGATTTTTGTTAAACTCTAATATAAAGGTCGAGCCAGTTTCAATTTCACAACTAGTTTCTTAATAATAATAATTGTCGATTTAGGACGAGCCTATATCATTTTTCGAAGTTTTTCTTCTTCTTATATTTAGAACGTATTTTCTTTTAAGGAACAAGAAAAACGTTGTACTTTTTTTTTGTTTTATTTTTTTTCCAGTGTGTGTACTCCATGTCCTGGAGTTAAAACACGGAAAAGGAAGAGGCTTGTGCTCACAGGTCTACGCCCACAGCTCTTAGCGGTAGCAATAAAAACGACGAAAACAACAGCAAGAAATGAGCAAGCAGACAACATAAGAAACATGACAGGAACACAACAGAGATCAATTAGTGTTGGCCATCAAATCAAATCAATTTGCCAGCAAACTTGTCAACAACAACGGCAACAGCACCAGCGACAGAAGCAGCCAACACTTCAATAATCCATTTATAGAAACCCAACTCAAGTATCAAGAGAACGAGATCGAGACTGTGAAAAATATAAAAAACATTAAAAGCGTTGAATTGAAAGTGAATTATTAAAAATATATAACTAACTAGTAGCACACACTTGACACCATTTTTTTTTTTTTTTTTTTTTTTTTACCAAAAGTTATGTTTTTGCAAATTTAAATGCAGTTTGAAGTTTCTTCAATAAAATTCCATATAAAAAGAAGCTTCAGTCAAAATTTTAGCTGACTAATTCTTCCCGATTAGACTGTATATTAGTCAAGAGTACGAATAAAATATTTGAGCACGATTTTTATATTTTAATAAAGGTCACTATCATTATCTTTCAAAATGAATAGGTCATATGTGTGATGAGAAGAAGTCGGAGGCATATGATGATTTGTATCTATACAATTTTACTCTAACATAAAAGTCAAGTTATCTCATCTATTTTCAACAATGTCTTAAAGAAAGCATATACCTTTTTCCAGTTTCCAACCAAAGTCTATTTTAACCCATATATGTAAATAATATTCAGTTTAAAACAGCGCTTAATATTCATAATTATTTCGAGGCTGACAATTGATGTTACTCAATTATTGAAAATACAATTCAAACCAAATATAAACCCAAGTCAGTCAACATGAGGGCAACATTTCATTTAATTTATAGCCAGCATACATAAAAAAAAGACTTCACAGAGTGTGACTTGTGACAGACGGAATGTGTATATGCTCTCTTGCTAGGATATAATCGATGCCACTTCCTTGCGTCCACTTTCCATCTTGAACATGACTTTTGACACACACACACAGACACACACACACAGACACACACACACAGACACACACACACAGACACACACACACACATACACACACCCCTCCACAGTGGGTGGCAGGCAAGTCAAAGTGAATTGTGTAAACGGAAAACTGAGAGGCTTTGGTAAGAGCATTTCCGGTGCATTTAGGTGAACGTAGAGCGGCGTTAGCATTTCAGCTGAAAGTCCAGGAAATTGAATTCTCATGTAATGCGAGACATGACGCATTGACAGACAGACATACTGACAGACAGAGAGCCAGACAGCAAAATAGTAGCAGAGAGCGTTGTCAGCAGCAGTCTCCTCTGTGGAACAATGCGATGTCCGCACTGTGTGCTACTTGTTAACATAGTAATCACAGTCACTGTCGCCCTATGCCCCACTTACCCCCCACTTGTCACAAAACAATCATTTCAAGCGCCAGTTTACGACAACCTCTCAAATTGAAATGTGTAATTAATTGCAGCGGAGGAGTACTGGGTTGGGATGGTAGTCAGAAGTTCAAAAGCCCATACACTCGCACATCCGCACACACTTCATAAACAATCAACAGTTGGAGGTTGCTTGAGGTTGAGTTATATAGAAAATGATGACGGTTTGTTTCTGTATCTGTATCTGTATCTGTATCTTTGTTTATGTGTTAATGCTTTTCTTGTCACTCGATCTTGCAGATAGTGTGTGTGTGCGTGTGTGTGTGTGTGCAATTACGTGGGACAGCAAAAACCTCGTCTAACTTGACTGAATCTATTTCCATACTTAACTTATTTAGGTATATGCTCATTTATTTATTTCTTTATTTAATGTCAATTAAAGTCAGTGGGCACAAGAAACAAAAAATTAAAAAATGGATTGGCTTAAATTCAATTAAAAATAAAATTTAAATATAAAAAATAAGAGATATTTATAAAATTTCATTTTAATATTATTATTACTATTTTTAATCAGTTTTGCATTGTTGTAGAATTATTTTGCCTTACGCATTAATGCCAACTAACTAACAAATATACTTGAAATATATAGGATAAAAACAACTATTCCCATTCTGGATCGTGCCAAATATCGATTAGCACTTTACACTTTTTTGTATGCCATGCAATGAAAATTATGTTGGAAACACTTTTGAGTGCTGTTGTTGTTGAGCACGGACAAACGGAAACGTTGTAAGATATGAATCCGTCGTTGATATTATTTGATTTTTTTTGTGACATGTGTATTACAAGTACTTTTGGTTGGGTATCCAGTACCATACACATACATAAACAACAACGAATACAAAAATATCATCCACTATCGCAGCATGGCCGAGCATTATTATACATTATACATTTGGGCATTAGTCATCAACATCATCGTCATCGTCATAATCATCATCATTCAGCTAGCAACAGAGACACTGGGTCAGAGAGCAGTAGCGAGTAGGCATCTTTATCTTTAGAGGGCGGCGGCAATAATCAAAATCGAAATGAAATTCGTTCACCTTAACAGCGCCTTAGCCTTAAGGCTGCCGCATTTAATGTTTTTTTTTTGTTGGTTTTTTTTTTGTGGCCTTCAGAAATTTGTTAATTATTGCACGATAAGCGCCGTTTATTGGCTAACCGAATTATTAATCAGCGACAGAAACAGCTGCAGCTGATTGTGAAGGGCTCCCAATTTCTTATTCTTTTCTTCTATTGTTTTTTGTAAATGTTAAATAATTGCAAAAATCTACGAATTATTTGGCAATTCATGCTCTGATCATAAATGAAAATGTACTCGAATTATATACTTAAATCGTAATGACAGCTAACAGTTTCAAGGGTTACGGCTTATACAATATCTAGGGTTGCCACACTATGTTTTAGAGTATGGCATTCTCTTGCTTGTTAAACATTTATGCAGAATGTGTGTATGAACTTGGTGGTAATTTCGGACAGGTGTAAATATATAATTAGTGCCCCGGCTGGGCATTTATTTCCCAATTACCAAAATCATACAACATTTTAAGAAAATACACACTGAAAACACTCGGCGAAGAAATTCTTGAAGGGAAACAGCAAGGGGCAGCAGCAGGCATGACTCAGTTTTTCTTACTTATGATTATGATAATCATTTATTATTGTCATCATTATGATGTTCTAAGGGGCAAAGTAAAGTGTCCTCCATTAGTTGTTGTCATGTGCCATATCAACTCAAATATTTATTTATACGACCCCCAGAAAAACCACCTCATAAGAGTGCTCTCAAGCCAATGCCCATACAAGGTCACCCAGCTTTGTGTGGGCTCCTGGTTTATTGGCACTTTGTAGGCGATGAATTATCCCAAATTACATAACGAACAGAACAAACTTTACAATTTACACAACCCCATGGTACACGTGCCGTTAAAAGTGGCCTGCTACAGTTTATATAGATGTATTAGGTCCAATTTAAAAATACACCTCGACAGACAACTTTGACTGTTGCGTACGATAAATTATGGAACGAAAACTTTGCGTGTACTCAAGTGGGAGGCCTTAGTTTGCCTGGGCAGAGCACTAAAAGGCCATATTTCCATTGATTTGTTTTTTGTAGATGGTCGGTTGACTTTTAACATGTAAAATTACCTTGATTTTCGTATGTTATATTCAAGCTGATACGGTGTAATCTATATATATGTATAAATATATGTACAACAGCTTATGTGTACTTTAGTACCTTAGTTAGACAGACACTTATATTGATGCTGATTAAGATAGTTTAGAGAAAAGTGCTTCTCTTTATTTAATTACATCCCATACAATAATTATATCTTAAGTCAGTTTATATAAGATGTTACATACCTGTGTATTAAATAGTATAAAACGTTTTAGTTCTTTATATAACCACTTCAAGTCTTCTTAAATTTAAACTTAAGATGATATAAGGATTGATTTAATAACTCGAACTTTTCTAAAATCTGTTTATTGACAAAATATGAATGATTTCTGATTCCTTTACAAGTTTACAATGTCAAATTTAGCTAGCTTAGATGTGTATGTGTAAATTGAGCATAGAAAAGAGTTCTTTGTTGATCAACCAACCATACCCAGAGCCGCCACAGCAATGTGCCTAACAAACAACTACAGACAACAAATAAATAGCAAACATCTTTCCTTCCAGCCACATCTAGCCTAAATTTATTTTCATGTTTATTTCGATTGCGTCAGTGTTGAACAACTCTGTCTGTCCACTTGTCTGTTTGTATGTGTGTGCATATATATATTTATATATATATATATATATATATAAACATTTATGTGTGTGCTTGAGTTACAGATCCAATGCCACAAGTAGGAATGCGCACGAGTCGAGAGTGGTCGTCTAGCAAGGCAGATACAGCAGATACACACATCGCATTTTTTGTTACATATTTTTGATTGATTTTGAGAGAGAACATTAAAGTTATGGAAATTGATGCATGAACCTAGTCTGCATATTGTTTAAGCGTCTATCTGCATATATAGGTGCTGACATAAGCTGTTTATGCTAAAGCAGATCATTCAAATCGTTTGCAAATTAGAAGGCTCTGGTAATTCTTAGTCTTAATTCAGTTAATATTTACCTATCGAACAATATTCATATACATTCATTATTGACTGAATTAAGATTGTGTATTGTATATATATATAAGCTGTATACATTTAAACAAATAAAGCTTTGCAATTTACAGTAATAAATATACAAATATTTTATTTAAATTATTTGTTTGTAATCGATGTCTATATAGACATTCATTTCACATAAATGTTTATTATAAAATCTAGATTTATGTTACTAAATCTCGTATATATAAATATATATATAAAGGTAAAAATTAAATATACAGTCTGTTCAAGCTGCCCAGACCAGCTTTGACTTCGTCTCAGTGAAAAGCTATTGAAACATTTGTCTAATTTGTACAAATAAAGTTACAATAATTTATCACCGTACATTAGGGAAAATGTGTCCAAAAACTGTAAAGCTAAAAGCAAACGACAGTGTTAGAGTAGCACTTTTTTTTCTTACACATTTCGTTCGCCTGGCTTCTTAATGTGTTATGACAGCCGGCGAAATTAATTTTGTCCCCGCTTTGAATTTCGGATGAGTGACTCGGAGAGCACTGTGACGTGCTCTGGGCGTATGCGTAATATGCGTATGCGTATGCGTATGTGTATGTGTTTCTGTATGCGTATGCGTATGTGTATTCGTACAAACACACACACATGTTTGTTTATCGCTAAAAATAATCTCGCTCAATGTTGCCGAGCGTCGAGACATGAAACACAGTTTTCCATTTCCAATTCCATTTGCTCTTGCTCTTGCCAAACTGACGAACAACGTAAAGCCGTCGCGGCAGGGGAAGGTTGGAGGGACCCTCACCCCAAACCCAACCCCCTAATCGGGGGACAGCAAGTGCCCCCTCTTCTCTCACTGGCCTGGCCTCCGAGACGACTTTGCATTGTGCCGCCGTCTGGCGACGTTTTTTCTTTCCATTTCTTTTGCATTTGACGCGTAGATTTAGTGCTAATTAAAATCTCTAATTATTTAGTATGAGAAGATGTAGAAGTAGTAGAAGAAGTAGAGCAGCCAGCGACAATGGCAACAGGAAGTCGTTTCTCTTCTTCCAAAAACAAAAAAAAACTTAAAAGTTTTGTGATAGTTTTAACATTTTGTATGTTTAGACAATACGGCGATATATATTGTCAGCTTCGTCAAAGAGAGATGCTTTTGATTTCTCCAGTTAAGCAACAGTTAAGCTCCAGTTAAGCAACAGTTAACAAAAAAAAACCAGTTAATGAAGTCTAAAACAATTGCACTTGTGTTTCTCACTCAAAATCGTAACATAAAACAAAATAAATTAAGTCATTAAAATAATTGTTTAAATTATAAGTGAATTGTGGTCAATTGGGACATGATTGCAGTTTGAAATGACCTTTGAAATACAAATCCTTTGCCTGCATATGCATATAAAAATCACGATGCAGTTCTGAATTACAGTTGAAATTGTACACGCACATATTGAAAGCATGCAACAGCGATAAAAGTGCGAAAATCGGGACAAACAGATGGCCGACATGCAAAACTGACCAGCAATTGCTAAATTCAAATTCAAGGCAAAAATTCAAATCGAAACCATGCATGATATAATTCCGAGAATCACTGAGCCCCGCTTGGGTCTTGTTGCTACCCGCCAGCGACGTCACTGGCATTGATAAAAAAAAAGAAACAACAACAACAACAACGTTAGAAAATAACAACAAGAATGTCAACGTCGTAATCGCTATTTGAGTAAACGGTGGCAGTGATGCGAATGTTAATTGGCATCGAAATTGAAGGTGGCTGGTTGCCGCTGAGCAATTTCAATTCAACTAATCTTGAAATTAACCAAATCATTCAGTCGTTCATAGGGTGTGTATTACTCCATACACCGATAGACACCTCCTAATTAACCTTCCCTCTCTAGCTAATCGGCGTGTTATGCTAGGTGTTATGTTTCTAGCTAAATTACTAAATGGTGAAATCAATTCCGTTGCGTTGATGAGCCAAATTAATTTCTCTATTGCCTCTAGACTGTCTCTTCTTCTTTCTACATTATCTTAATTGCTTTGCTACTTCTTCATTTTATCAATTCAGAATCCTGTGTTTCTATCAATAATAACTCAGTTTTAAATGTCTTGTCTCGTGAATAGCATTTTCACATTCTCATAAATCTCTGATTGGGTTTTTCTGGGTTTTCCCCAATTCATGCAACAAAAGTTGGATCGTTTTGCATTTAAAATACCCCCCGAAATTTTTTTGAATAAATAAGTCCCATTCAAGGCATTCTTCAGTATTTGACACTAAATTCTGGGGATCGGCAATTATTCATTATTTGTGCAATTTACGCATAGAATGTTCGTTATAGGCCTGGAGATCAACTTGCTAAACTAGGTATAATCAAGGGGCATTTGCCGATTGAGAAGAAATCCTACAATTTTTCTTGTATAGAAACATGCGATTGAGAACGTGACTAAAGTGGAAGTCGATTTCGACTGCATCTACAAAACTGCAGAAATTTGCGAAATGCAACAGGAATTCTAATGCGATTAATTTTCATCTAAAATGGAAATGGGGCTTTTTATTAACATCTATTATTTTGAAACATTTTCTTTTTTTTTGTATTTAATTGCTTACGTTTGAATGATTGTTATTTTGCTTCAATAATGCATTAAAACATTAACATTTTTATGACATTCGAGCTAAGATATATTAGTTATTAAAAAAAGCCAAGTGGAGATGAAAATACTTTTTAAAACTTAAATTTTTTGTTTGTTTTACTTTTTAATTAATTGTTTTATTATTCATTTCGAAACGCCAAATAAAATTAATTCGATCCGCTGATAATTTTGCCACTCACACGGAAAAAATGTTGGGCATAGCATAAATTATTGATTTCCAATCTCACTATTTTCGAGGATATATCGTCAAATCAAACAAGCTCATACTAATTTTGGATTGTATTCCATTTTAAGCTAATTACAGGGTAGTTGCTCGATTGCCTTTTATTTATGTATGTTGTGTGTGCGTGTTTGTAACTTTTATGTTTTTGTTTATTTATTTGTTACTCATTTTCAGAGCTTTGTGTGCTGCTATTGTTGTTGTCGTTTCTTGTTGCTGTGGCTCGCGATGACCGGCGGATATTATCAACGCAATAGCAAGGGCAACAAAAAATAAAATACAAAAAAAAAAAACAAAAGCATTCACATGGCTTTTTTTTATTGTTATTATTATTATTATTATCAGCAAAAGCAGCGAGCTCGCTGTGCAATGTCAGCCAGCAATGATGCCGCACAGGCAGCGTCACACATTTATATTCATTAACAAGTTGACAAAACCCACGGAAAATGCCAGAAGGTGACTGTGGGCGAGAGGGGGGCTAAATAGAGCAACGAGGAGCAGGAGGTGAACTAAATGTATTTGACGAACGAGTGCGATTATGTGCAAAATTAAGTAGGTAAATTCAACTTTGAGTTACCCTGTAATAAGAGTAACTGTCAATGGAGAAATTTAATACATTAAAGAAATTTACCGAAACTAAATAAAATAATTGGACTTGCTTTAATAAAATTAATAGATTAGATTTTGTGCTTGCTTTACTAGGTATTGATAAGAACTGGAATGATTCCAAGCATTTGCCTAACGTAATTCGAACCATTGTGAATCATAGTGTTAACTGTTCAACTACCCAAACTGAACAATTGAATATTATACCTCTATATAAACATATATATGTATATAATATATGAAAAATAACGAGCTAACCATTAAATGTCGTTGACTGAATCAGCCATTATTTAAGCTTATATAAAATATTGACAAATCGCATCGAATAACTGAATCATATAGCATATAGCTCACATAGCAACAACAATCGATCGACAGACTATTCTTCACCGAGAAATTCGATTTATTTGGCATATGTACGCCGTGTATCTGTTAATACATTAAGCAATCATCATATATAAAATAAAGGTAAACAAGTTTTTCTTACCGTAATTAAGAAGTTCACATGTCGAATTTTTGTATGCATTTTTGTATAACCCCGATACACGGTGAAGTTTCGATTGATCGAAAACACAACCTGCATATTATCTGTAGCTGCTGTCTTTTCTCATTGTCATTATTATTTTTTTGTACCTTGATGTGCTGCATGTGGGTGAACGTGAACAGGTGTAGCTACACACACACACACACACAGACATCCAAATATATATAACAGCTACAAGTTTGGAATTCAATCAGAAACTTGGCATAGTCATGAAATACACCACAAATATAAGGAATACAAACAGGTGGAAGTTCTCTATTCTCGATAGAGAGAGGGAGAGAGACAGAGCTAGAGCTCAACTAGCCTACACCCTGTTACCAGCTATTTAAATATAGCATATATCGTAAACAAAAGCCCAACAAGCAACGTGCTCGTTGGACTGTTTTTAGGTAAACGCATAGACGGAGATCTTGATGCCAACTTTTTCTCTTCTTTTGAATCCATTTTACAGGGTATGAAGAGAAAAGCATAGTCACAATTGCAACAACAAACAGAGAGGTCAAGGAGCTGTTTTTTCTTATTTCTGGATACAAGATTCGTATCCGTCGTTTATTTGTATGCGTATACACTCAGAGAAAATCTACACAAACCCTGAATTTCATTCAGAATTTTCGTGATTGCAGCAAATATAATTCAATTTCGGATTTCGTTTTCTGGTCTGTAACCTTAAAGTTTGGCATGGCATTTTGAAATAATTTGAAATTTCTTCTTTTCTCTTAGTGCCCTTTTACTCCTACGATATATACATATCTATAATATATACTTTTGTTTTGTTTTTACATATGTTACATTAGTGTGCGCTTGCTTGTCACCCGCCACTCCTCACCACACGGCTCACTGAAACCATACACAAAGTTTGTCCTAATATAATTAGTCGAAATGGTTTCGGCTTGGAGCACTTTAAGTACACACACACACACACACACACATACAGGAGCCACAACACCATTAGGTATTAGCAGTAAGTAATTTGAACACCAATAATAAAATAAAAGCCATTAGAATAAAAATAGCAACAATCACAATAGTGAAGAAGGAGAAGCTAACCAAAAATCAAATAAAATCCTTGAAATACTTTCAACACAAATTACAACACTTAATTGCAATTTAACATTAACAAATTCACCAACGATATTCTGATATAAAATTGTTGATCAATTGAAATGTCAATTTGACAAATTAATTAGAGACACATTGTATTAGATTCCATTTATGGCCATTTAATTCACCTGTCTACTAAGCTGACATCAAACAAAAACAAACATCAAATAAGAGTACATACTTCATCTTAAGAGTTGTTCTACAGGAAACTCAAAAATACGTCAACGGCCAGGCAGCTAAAAAATTCATTCCCATTTCTGAGTTTTAACGTTGAAACTTAGCAAAACAATAGAAGTTTAAAAGTAGTATTTTAAAAGCTGAACAATGCGGGTATTCTATATATATATATATATATATATATATATATATTTCACATATATATGTAGTTATATATATTTATAGCCGTACAAATAGAAGCAAAACTGAAGTCCAATTAACTTGAGAGATAGGTTCCACACACACTTGCGTTTCACCTACAAACATGTGTGTGTGTGTGTTTTTATGTGTGTACACAGTGTATATAGTGTATAATTGACATATCAAGGTATATAAGTACTCGATTAGAAAGATATTTATTTAAAATGATGTCTTTTACTGCTATCTATCGTTAATCGATTTAAATCGATACTTTAAATAAACATAATATGCGTATACATAAAAGGAATTAAATCTGTAACATTAATAAACAGTTTTTAATTAATTTTTTTAAGGTGTGAAATCGCAAAAAAAAATGCGATTTGGCATAGATTCAAGAACTTCTCTATGGGATACAGGTCGGATGAGCTTGCTGGCCACTCTAAAAGTTTTAAAAGAGAGGCCGTCGATACATGTATTGAATCATTATGCTGCTAGAGTAAGGCATTCGGGTCTGCTTGATAATCCATCAAATTTACCAAAACTTCGTCCAACAGGTTTATATATTTTATATAAATGGGACCTATGGTGATGACTGAATGCAGCCCAGATCATGAGTGAACCTCTACTAAAGCTTCGTGAGGGGAAAAATGTCCCAGACTTCCCAAAATCGTGCCAGTATTTTTTATTTAGAAAGTTACTGCTTTTAATCGAATTTCGCAGAGTGCATTATGCGAACGGAGATGCTTCCTTTTGTATATTGCATAAATTAGCACAAATATAAATGTATTCCATATTTTAAATAAAAAAGATTTTTAAAATATTTTCAATATAAGTAACAAGAATAAGTTTTACATACATCCACAACTGGGACAGTAAAATATGTGCGAATACAATAACTAATACATCTTCAAAATACAATATATTAATTTCTAATTTATTTGTTAATGAAAAGCAAAAGTCTCTGCTGCATAAAATTAAGAGAACTTTAATTTCTCTATACATTCTGATTACAAAAGATAAGATTTGAATTTATTATATTATAACAGAGTATATTGTATTTTGGACATGATATTGAAGTGAAAATTCCCAGGTTTTTGTCTTCTTCATATCTTATTGGTTTTCCCACTTGTTCAGTTGAATTCGAGAATTCTTCCAATTATAAAGTGAGAGATTCAGGTTCAAGGCGATCAGGTTTGTTTTCCTTTCGCTTTTTCGAGTTGTGGTCAACTTCGAATGGAATAAAATCAAACAGATAACAGCAAAATAAAATACTGCCACAGTGTGTCTGGCTGTGGGTGAATGTGTATGTGTGTGTATGTACGGGGCAACTGGTGGAAAATGCGACACTTGCTTCTAAAATTTCAATGGTTGCCGGGTGACAAAGCCGCCGGAAAGGGATGGGCAGGTAAGTGGGTGGGGACGGGGAGAGGAAGAGGAAGAAAGAGGTAGAGCGAGAGAAAGAGAGAGAGAGCTATTTTATGTTAACATTGTCGAGCGTTAAAGTGACGCAGTTGAATTGTACTTATTGCTGCTAACCGTTTTTTTTTTATCGTTGGCCGCCAAATCTAACAAACCATTTTTGTATGTATGTGTTTAAGTGCGTGCGTGTGTGTGTTTGTGTGAATGTGTGTGTATACATGGCCAACAAATAGCACAAATGAGCAAGCAAATATTTATAAATATTATTTACTGCTTTTCTGAACGAAAAAGTGCATATTGTTTTCTAGTTAGTTCCAATTCAACAACAACAGGAAATTCGAATGCTTTTTTCTTTCCATCACATCTCTTTCAAATTGTACAGAATTGGCAAGCATTTAAAAATGCAATCAATTTTCTTGAATATTATTTTGTTCAGCTAGTTTATAAATAAAGCATTTATAAAATATGTGTCAAGACAGTATTTTTATAGGGAAAAAAATGAATACTCTAATTTCTTTTGGAAAAAACGTACCTTATTATCATTTTATATAATTTTGCCGTATGTTGTATTATTCTAGAATGTTCTTGGAACTAATTTAAAAACATTCTATTAAATTTATTGACTTAGATAATTTTGTTAAGTCGAAAAGCAAAAATGATTAATTTTGTATAGTTGTATCACAAATGTGTTTTTGGAATTCTCTTATTTTTCAAAGTAAATCTGTTTAAATTAAAAACTCGCTTTAAATATTTGTTAAAGCATTTATGTATTTTGAACTAACAACAAATCTAATTTTCTTGCTGTTAATTCAATTTCAGTTGAATGTGTTGTTTGACCATAGCTTTATTTTATATGCACACACAACATACACACACACACACACACACACGCACACACACACATACACATGCATACACACATATATTGTTGTGCATTTGTGTCGTTGAATTTGCTGTTGTTGTTGTTCTTCTTCTTCTTCTTATTGTTCTTGTTGTTTTTCGTTTTCATCGTCCATTCGCGTGCTTTGCGGTTTCGTTTTTGTTGATTTTCGTCAATTTTTCGGGGCGCGTCGTCACCGTTTCTGCCAAGTGAATGTGTGTGTGTGTGTAAGTGCGGGGGAAGGGGGCGGTGGGTTGATTCATATCGTGGCCTTATTTGTGTTTGTTGGGACAGAGGTCACACACACATACATACATACATACAACCTGTGGCATTAAGCTTATTTAGTACTACACTTTAAACTCCCTTCTCGAGTCCGTCTCCTCTCCTGGCAACCAACAGCACGTGTAAAGCAGTCAAAGAGAGGATGGAGATAAATGACGATGAAAAAGAAGACTTCAAATACAAACACTCATATTACTGTACATAAAGGATATTCTATGAGGGAAATGTCAACTTTCAAGCAGTATCTGAGATTTTGATATCTTTGTGGAGTTTATTTAAAAACTAGTCTCTTAATTTTCGAGTTAACTTGATTAATCTTGGAACTTCTCAGTTGACATCTTGAGCTTAATTAGTTTATCTTTTTCATTTCTTTACTTCTTTCGGACATTACATTTAAAATTGGCTCAAGAGCATCGAATTTTTGATGTGACAGACCGTTCGCTATAATGCACATGCTCCACAGCCTTAATGTGACTACTCTTTCTCTCTCTCTCTCTGGTCTGACATATCTTCGAGCTGTATGGCAAGACAGATAGACAGACAGACGCCAAAAAGCTTCGCTGATTCATTTAACAAAAACAACAAACAACTGACAAGAACTAAGAACAAAGAACAAAGACCAATTGCAAGGTTATGGTAACGAACGGCAGTCCTTTTGACAGTTACTTCCTTCAGTGGTTACCCAGCCCAACCACCCCACTCCACCACCTTTAACTCCCTGTTTGTTTCTATTGCATTTGCAATTTAATGCAATTTTCTTGAATTTAATGACCCTCCTTCCTTGTGACGTCAGTTTTAATTATGCAATTATGCATTATTGTATGTCTTACTCACATCCCCCCACGACCCCTACCAACTCTGATATATAAATGTCCTCAAGTTAATTTCATCATTTGCTCGAAGAGAGCACAACTATTTCAATAGGGGTAAGGGGGTAGTGCAAGCGGTAGATGGGCCATAAATGTCCTGAGGCAGCTCCGTTAAAGTCTACGAAAATGAGCGCAAAGTAAATAACGAAAAGCGACCGACTGACTGACGAATGACGACAAATGACGAACGAACGAAAAATATCAGATTTCGAAAACCGCCCACACCGTCGACAAGATACCCTTTGCATTGAAATTGATTACATTTGGATAGCTAAAATAATAAATACTACAAATAAAATCAGCTTTATAATATATTTGTTTTCTTTTCTTCAATGCGTTACACACTTGATGACAAAACTGTAACATCCTTTTCGAAGAGTTCCATGGGGTATGTACACATACATTTGCACATGCATACATCCCAGGTCATACAGACATACATACATGTATGGAAAAAAATGGTAAATACTTACGGATAGAAGAAGAAGAGAAATGTGGTCAGTAGCAGCACAATCCATGCGAAAGTCGCCGGAATGTAACGGGTTTTCACATCGCATTTGGGCATTGTGTTGTTGTTTTTTTGTTGTGTTTACTGCTGATGATGCGGCGACGTCAGTTGGCGTCTCCGTTTTGTTGTTGTTGTTGCTTATGATGATGATTGCTGTCGATGCAATAGTCGATATCTCGATGATGATAACGATGACGATAACGATGAGCTAGTGATGCCGGATCGTGTGCAACTGCAAGTGCGACAGAGACAGAAAACAACATAAGAGACGGCGAGGCGACGCGTGAAATTTGATCGAGCGAGTGTTTATTGTTGTTTCTGCCACAAGTTGATTTTCCAGCTCCAGCCTCTTCTCACTGTGTTGTTGCTGCTGCTGCTTGCTGCGAATTATGTAGGTGATGTTATAAAAACATATCGTCACACACAATCACACACACACAGCTACCCACGCACACGGACACGCACACCCAGATAGAGATTGAGGCACACACACACACACACACACACATGCACAGACAACAATGCGATTTTCGTTTTATCCAAATGAAAACTATTTGAATAGTTTTTTGCTCTGGCTGTTTGCTAACATTTTGTTTTTATGTTGTTGTTGTTGTTGCTGCTGTTTTTGTTGTTGTTGCTGCTGTTGTTGTTGCGGCTGTTGCAGTCTTCCCTTTTGTACTGTGTTCGTCGTGCTCCTGTTTTTTTTTGTAAATTTTTTTTTTCTTTTTTGTTTCTCTTGCCTGCTGTATGTCGCCCTTCTCCTGTTATTCTTGCTTCCCACCTTGCGCTCTTTTTCTTTCGATTCGTCGCTTGCTTCTTTTTTCCCCGAGTCGCTGCTGCTTCTTATTCTGGCTTTTTAATGCTTTTTTCTTCTTTTTTTTACACACACGCAAGCACGTTGTTGTTGTTGCCTGCAATTTTTTTGCGATATTCCTCCTCGAACCCGTCGTTCCGCTTCTCTCCCCTCTCTCTCCCCACCACTCCACTCCTCTCCTCTACGAGCGACGTTGATGATGGCGTTGCCTGCAATTTCGTCCGCTGTCAACTTTCAATCGAAAGCCAAAGCAGAGGGCAGAGCCGCATGCACAAACATCACTTAAATCAACGCGTTCACTTTACATTTGCACTTCATGGCATTTATGCACTGCTTGGTATATTTGTATATGTATGTATTTACGTAAAAATAAATAAAAAAAATAACCACAACACCGCGCTGCGCATAATTTCCTCGCCCGTCGATTGTCGAAAAACTTTTGTTTCTGTAAACGCAATGTTAAGGCATGAGCTCCTCAACAGCATGTTAACAGAATTCCTTGGACGTCATGCCTATCGATGATTTACAAATTTGCCAGCACTGTGACTACGCGATAGTCGATAGAAATTTTTATTGGAAGTTCTGTGTGACATTTATATAAAAAGTGTTCTCAAATAAAAACAACTTATTTTAGATGATAATGGTAATTTCCAGTTGCGTAATGTGGTAACACCCTCATATTAATTGATAAAAAAGTTTAAATTTAAAAGTATCGATTATAATACAAAATTGAGGCATGAGTCGTGTGCTGACACGATAATAAGGGTAGTTGCGAGTATCGATACTGCATACATGCTGCTGATTAAATATAAAGGGAATATATCATATGTGCATATATATACATTTTCTAATTTTCTATTTATTACGATTATATTATAACAAATATTTGTTCGCCGTATTGAGACTCAATTTGCTTAAACTTTAAAATCAGTAATTCGATAAAAAAAAATTAAATAAATCGTGTTAATCGATGTTGCAGACGTCCAGAAGCTGGTTGCTTTTCTTCTGCAAATGGAGTTCGTTTCTAATTTATACAGATTTTTGAATAAGAATGCTATTATTTTGCATTATTGTAGTTGACATTCAAATTTATTTGTAGTTTTATCACTACTTAAAATTAAATTTTTGTTTGTTTTATTTTAGAAGCATGTAACGCCATGCCCCATTGATGTTTCCTATCGATTATCGATATCGAAGAGGTGGTGTGCCAACAGACTCTTTGCTAACCGATTGAAAACTTTGGATTAGATAATCTAAGCGATATTTAACTTTGATATGACCGTTTGAAAGGAATGGATATCCAAATGTGCCTAATAAAGGTTAGGTAATTTCCATTCAAATATATCGAACCATCGATATACCGATATGAACTATGCAACGTTTTTCAACACTAGTGCATAAATGTATTTTCGCTTCTCGCCTTGATTAAGATTTGCAGTAAATTTAGAGCGTTTCTCCAAGAAAACACTCGAGACAGAGGCTTAACGCACAACACACCACATCGCAATACAACACAATACATAAGGGCGAGGAGCAGTGGCTCAAAAAGTTGCAGGAGCGCCGCACCCATCAAATCGTCAGCCGCATTGCCTGTTTTAGCCGCCTTGCAGACGCCATCGCCATCGGCACATTTTGATATATATATAGAGAGAGAGGGAGACATGTCACGTAGTGTGCGCGCCGAGACACGGAGCCGGGCCAAGGATGATATCAAGCGTGTTATGCAGGCCGTGGACAAGGTGCGACACTGGGAGAAGAAATGGGTGACCATCAGCGACACGACAATGAAGATCTACAAATGGGTGCCGATCTCCTCGAACAGCGAAAAGAAGTCAAAGCAGTTGCAGCTGAGCAACAAGATCAGCGACAAGGAGAACTCCCAAAAGGGCACGCCTACTCCGCCCCAAATAACGCCCAGCTATGCCGGCCTCACCGCCGACGATTCCAATACATGTGAGTCTAAGTCTCAGTCTCAGCCTCAATTTCAGTAAATAATCATGTGTCTCTCTCCATTTGGCTGGCAGGTTTCTCCGTTGTTAGCGACAGTCAGGGCGCTGACTTTGTGTCAAGCATGCCCTTCTCGGAGGACTCCAATTCGCAGGGTAGCGATGGACCGGTGAAACGCTTGAAGACGAGCGATTAGCCAGATTCACCACACATTTATCATCAGCTAAGCGACTGTGAGTGTGTGTGCGTGCGTGTGTGTGTATCGATTTACATAGAAAAATAGTATAAATATATTTTTTGTGTTCTAGAGATTTAAGCTAATTTGTTAATAAGTACGACGATAATCATCTGCCTCACCGAGACTTAAGCAATTCTCCTAAAGGTCTAAGCATAAGTAATTATATACAAGTCTAAATACATATAATTAGAATATACGTGCACACACACCCGCACACACACACACACGCGCACACACACACCTGCACACACATATACACACACACACACACTCGTATGCAATACTTCGCAATTTGGTTAAGCCTAATCTTTGTGTAAAACTGTACAACTTTTGTCGTCCCCATTTGTGAAAGTGTTGTCCCCAAATTATATATATATATATGTATGTATGTATGTCTACGTCCTAGCATTTAGCACAAATACTTATATATCAATTTATTTATTTGCACAAACAATAAAAACAAGAAAATAAATCTGAAAATGTTTATGTTTATGCTGAAAAGAAGATTCGCTGGTTTCTTTTGTTTCGTTTCGTTTTGTTTTGTTTTTTTTTTATATATTTTTTATTTTATGTTTTTTCTTTAGTTTTTCATTTTGTATAATAAAAAAAAATTAATTTCTTTCAACAAATAGTTTTTCATTCACTTGACATTAAATATACATACATTAACTCTCTCCACATCTTTTCACATTATCATTGTAGTATATATATATTTATATATATTTATATATATTTATATATATGTATATATATATATATATATATTTATTTATATAGATGTAAGGTTGCCAGCCAGGTTGTGTTCTAGGCTGGATGCCGTCAACTTGGTTGGAATACGCCGAACATACGAACGTATTTATTTAGTTCATCTTTCACTAAAATTTATGCTAAAAACACGCTTAACTGAAAGGAAGCACAGATTTGCAAGAGTTACAAAACTTTCGATGACCAAAAAAAAAAAAACAAATGACAGAATCAATAAAAGGATTAAAACATTAGTTTAAATATATAAAAAATGTTACATGTTAATTACACACACAAACAAAGCTTCGCTTTTGTTTTACAAACAAACAAAATACATACATATATATATATATATATATATTTATAGATATGTATATATATATATATATGTATATATTTATGTATAATAGTACACATACATACATGTGTGCATATAATAATAAGTAAATTTAAATACCAAAATTTTAAAAAGGGGGTGACAAACTTCAACATGGCTCATGCACTATGGAATGTCTTGGAAATTTAATGCATATGTAAAACTTAACCACAGAGAAATGCAAAATGTAGCACAGACAAAAATTACTTTAAAATTGATTGTGTGTAATAAAATAAATAATTATATTAAACGCATTAATCTACATACGTCATACATTTGTTTAAACTTTTAAGCACAAAAGTGTTTCGTCTTTCCGCTTTTTTCTCCTCTTTGTTCACATTTTTATTTTTTAATTTGTTTAGGTTCTTATATTTTGTTATTAAGCTTGTGTTTAGTTTTAATTTCTGTTCTTTTTTAGCGTAGTTTTTTTTTTTTTTATTTTTTTTTTTTTTTTAGAAAAAATATAGAAATTCCGCTTGGATTGTTTTAAATTTGTTGTTGTTTTGTATTGCTGTTGTTGTGGTTTAGTTTTTGCTTTTTCTTTTGTTTCGTTTTTCATTTTTGTTTTTATTTTTATTTTTATTTTTTATTTCGTTTTTTGTTGTTTTGCGCTAAAAAAAAGACGCCTAGCTTATAAATGATGTCTGTCTTTTTGAAAGTTTAAACAAATACAAATACATACATAGTATAATGATATCGTCGCGTTGGTTTTTGCCTTGTATACATAGACATTTAGATACATAAGTATATAGTTAATATTGTCATTTAGCGTTCAGAAAAATATATACTCTATGCCTTTTTACAATTCATATTCATTTTTTTTTTGTTTTAGTTTTTTTTCTTCTTTCTTTTTCCTTCTGTTTTTGCAGTCAGGCGCAAAAATGGCTTTAAAAAAAAAAAAAAAAAAAAAAAACATTTTGGCTTTACAAAGTTTTCTTCTTTTTTTTTTGTTTGTTGCTGTGTATGGGTGTGTGTGTGTTTGTGTGTGTGTGTGTGTGTGTTGAATGCGCGCCTCAAAATTGGACTCGAAAATATTTGTTTTTGTGGCGCTTTCATTTAGAGATTCGCTGGCTTTTCAAAAGGCGCTCGTCTTCGGGGCGCTTCAGCTTAGAACCGAGTTGGCGCCGCCTAACTTAGTGTGCATACATATGCATATGTATGTGTATTTAGTATATGGTATATAGTGTATATATATATAAATTTATATATAGATTTATATAATAATAATTGCAACAGTTGATTTTTTTTTCTCTTTTCTTTTTTGTTTGCTTTGTTTTTTTTTGTTGTTGTTGTTGTTAGTTTATCGGGGCGCTTCCATTTGCCCCCCTCATTCGTCTCCAAGGATATGTGTTTGCGGGGGTAGTGTAAAAGTGAGGGCGGGGGTAAAGATTGGTTTCAGCGAGGGTATATATATATATATGTATATATATGTGTATAAACTCTAGACTTTAGTGGTTTGCCTTGTGTTGCCCTCGCTGCTGGCTGCATGCCAAGATTTGTGATGCTTGCTATGTTGTTGTTGTTGTTGCTGCTGTTGTTGTTGCTGTTGTTGTTCTTGTTGCTTATGTTGTTGATGTTGTTGGATGAGTCGATGCTATGTGTGCAGCGGATAACTATTTGGGCGTGCCTTCGATCGCTGCTGACGTCGACAGCTGAGCGATCGCGATACCGCTGCCTGATAAGCTTGATATCAGCACTCTGACTTATCCTCCTCGACCAGATACTGTGTGTCCTTGCCGGTATCGGCCGATGGGTCCAGCTCCCTGGTGCGCAGCTGCAACTGCGGCGATGACTTGTGCGTAATGCTGCTGGGCGCTATTATGGCCGAGGCGGGCTCCGTGAACGACCCAGAATGGCCCATGGCCTTTGACTTGGACGGTTCCTGTGGCACATCATAGATGCCTATCCAGACACACAGAGAGAGAGAGAGAGAGAGAGAGTGAGAGAGGGAGAGAGGGAGAGAATGCAGAGTTGAGATGTATTTGCTTAATACAATTCTTTTGTTGCCTTAAACTTAACCTTAATCATTTAATCAATTATTTATTGATGCAAAAATTGTTTGCATATGAAACCGAAATAAAACTAAAAAAATGATTATTTTATTTAAATATAAAACTCTCTTCTTTTTGCATAAAAGTCAATAAATCAAAAATGATTATGGATACTCAAAGAATGTTGCAGTTGTGGAAGCCAACTGATATAATTCAATCTAAGTTGTTAATTTAAAAAGCATATCAACAATTTCTATAATTAAGGCCATTATTTGAATGAAAGAGAAAAAAAAAATGATTTTGTGACATGAATCTGACAAGATAAAAATCATTATTATTCCACATAGAAGCCAACTGAAGATTTTTTCGATTAAATTGAAATTATTATGTACGGTTCCAGTTTCTTTTTATACTCTGACACCGAAGGTAAGCACTATGAGGCTAGCAAATCCATAAGATTGATAATCGAAAATCGATAAAAATCAATAGTCGCAATTCAATAAAAATCGATAATCGCAAATCGATAAATCCACATATCTCCCACAATTTTGACACCAGTCATCAAATTTGGTTGGTAGGTTTTTGGCAATGTCCTTCAACATTTTGGACCACGCCCAATCCCGCCCCCAAAAACGATAAAAGATCACATCTCCAGCAATTTAAAAGCTGTACTTGTGAAACTTGGCGGAAAGATTACTAATTGTCTACTTCCGCTCTCTGTGGCACCTGTCATCAGATGGTATTTCACAGTCGGTTACGCCCGACTGCAAGGTGCTCTCTTGTTTCATTGTTACTTACCTGAGCCATTGCTCATGCCCGGATCGGTGTTGGTGCCCGATTGTACAGCATCGTACATGGGATTGGCAAAGTCGCGAGCCTTGTTCGCATTCACCGTCTGCAGGTTGTAGCCCTCGATGGGCGCCATGTCGTTGGCGCCGGGTGCCGAGGCGCCCGGAAAGCCGCTCTCGCTGAACTCCACATTCGAGCCGTGCCGGAAGGTGACGCTCTGGGATGACGTTATTGCTGGCATGCGCGCCAATTTGCCGCTGCAGAACACACAGAGTACAAAAAATCAGTTGGGAGTCGTTCGAATTTCGGTTTCAATCAAGTCTATGCAAAACAAGTTGTGCATTGATTTCGAAACTCAAAACAAATTATTCAAAATATCTAAGAAGTCAAAGCGACGAAGGATCAAGGTGAACGGACAGAGGCCATTTTCCAAGTGGTCGCGCAAAGATTTTTCATTCGATTTTTGATTAGCTTTGAAAATCGGTTGGGTGTACTTACAATGGACGTTTGCGGATGACATACCAGGCACCGGCGGCGGCCATCATGACCAGGAGTATGACCATGATGGGCACGACGACAGCGGTGACATTGGCGCCGCCATGCCCGAAGGCGCCCGTTGTGCTCCGCTCGCAGTGGTCGCCCTTGAAGTCGGGCGGACAGTCGCAGTATAGCTCGCCGCGATCATCCTCCTTGCAGAGGCCGGTGTTCTGGCACGGACAGATGCGTGGTGAGGGCCGTGGGCGTTCCGCTGCCGCATCGCAAATGACTTCGGCGGTGCTGCGATGCGAGGGCAACGGGCCGGAAGTGTCTGGACAGGCGCAACGATGTCCGCCGGGCACCAGCAGACACAGATGCGAGCAGCTCGACTCGTGGCACGGATTCCGCAGCGAGGTGTTGTACCGCTTCTCGTGGTAGACCTTCAGGCCGGACGGATTGACGAGGTTGCGATGCACCACCACCTGAACGCCGCGCCCAAACTTATCCTGGCGCAGCAGCTCGCCCGTGTCGCGTGTCACCCAGAACATATTGGATTCGAACAGATCCAGGGAGACGGGATGACGCAGTTGGTCACCCTTAACGATGGCCTTGCGTCGTGAGCCGTCGGCTCGCATCGATTCAATGGCATTGAGCTTGGTATCCACCCAGTAGATGATATGATCCTGTGCGTAGTCAATGGTGAGGCCAGCGGGATGACGAATTTGTTCGGTAATAAGCGGACGTCGCTTGGATCCATCCATCCAGGAGACTTCGATTTTGGGCGCAGAGCCAGCGTCGGCCCAATAGATGCGTCCCAGCTGTGGATTCACTGCTATAGACGTCGGCACCTCCAATCCAGCATTCACAATCGATCTGCGATAGCGTCCATCCGTTTTGGCCACCATGACGCGACCACGCGGCTTCGAACCAGTCCGATCCACCTCTGTCCAGTATAGATTCGAGGCCAGCCAATCAACGGCAACGGCCGTCGGCTTCGAGCCACCCTTCATATTGAGGTCCTGAGCAAAACCGATCTTTGCCTGGCCATCTGCCGCATTCACCATATAGGAGCGCTTGATTGTCTTATCGTAGCTATCCGCCCAGAATACGATCTGCTGTTGGGCATCATAGTCGAGGGCCTCGATGCGTTTCTCCGCTGCAATCACATCGAACTCCTCCTTCTTTTGGAGATCAAGGCCGCGTATTTCGGGCCCATTGGCAAACACCAAAATGACATCATCCTTCTCGGCCTTGCAGACGCCACTGCTGCCATCGGAGAGATGGAAACCGTCGCGACAGCTACACGAATATGTGCCATTCATGTTGTGGCACTGATGCGAGCATGTGTGTTGCCTTGTTGCACACTCATCGACATCGGCGCAACGCTTTTTGTTGTCCGGCGCAATGATGTAGCCCGGATAACAGGTGCATATGTAGCCGCCATCGGTTAGATTGTGACAATGATGCTGACAACCGCCGCGATTCTGTTCCGAGCAGCTGCTCGTATGATGGCAGCCCAGTTCATCGCTGGCATCGCCGCAATCATCAGAGAAATCACAGACCTGGGCACGTTCGATGCAGTGCTTGTTGGCGCACTGATATTGGGTATAGAGATCGCAGGGCTTCTGTTTGCTGGCACAGAGGGTCATGTTATTCTCGTCGCTGCCATCGCCGCAGTTGTCGATGCCATCGCAGATCTGATAGCGGGCAACGCAACGATGATTGGCGCACTGGAAGCGTCGCAGGGTGTCGCAATTGAAATCGCTGCAGACCTTGGGATCCTCGTCGCTGCCATCGCCGCAGTCATCGGTGCCGTCGCACAGATCCGTCAGGGATACGCACAGATTGTTGGTGCACTGGAACCGTGATTCCGGACAGAAGCGGCCGCCGGGGAATCGGGGCGGACAGCCAACCTCATCGGACATATCGCGACAATCGCGATCGCCATCACAGCGGAAATAGCTGGCGATGCAGTGGCCCGAGGCGCATTGGAATGTGCCATTCTTGCACTGATAACCCTCGCAGTTCATCTCATCCGAGTTGTCGCCGCAGTCATCCTCGTGATCGCATTGCCAGCGGGATGAGATGCACTTGCCGTTGCCGCATCTAAACTCCGATTCGGAGCACTCCCGATAGCGACCCTTGCAAATCGCATCGTTCTCATCGCTGGCATCGCCACAATCATCCGCAAAGTCGCACATCCATTGCCTGCGAATCAAAAAATTGGGAATACGTTAAGGACAATCTTCAATTGGATTTATCACCTATCAGCTATATTCATTTGGTGTTTGTGGAATCTGGAATTGAATGAATCATATTTACTTTGGTATGCATCGATTGTTGCCGCATTTGAAGTCCGTCTCTGCGGAGCACTTGGGGCAATTGTCCGGTAGCTCGTCGCTGTTGTCCCGACAATCGTCCTTGCCATCGCAGAACAGCCACTTGGGTATGCAGCGATAGTTCGATTGGCCAGGGCAGCGCTGCCAGCCGGTGGTGCAGTTCCTCTGACGGCACATGTAAGCCGGTTCATCGGAATCGTCGCCGCAGTCATTGTCAAAGTCGCACATCCACAGCTGCGGAATGCAGCGTCCATTCTTGCAGGAAAACTCCGTGTCCGGATCGCAGCTGCGCTTGTCTACACGGGCCACAAAATTGCGAAATCGGTTTAGTTTTGGTTTGATCAGAACAACATATTTACTAATTATTAAATTAAAATCACTTTGAAAACAATAAATGATTTTTGCTTCTAAATTTCTAAAGCTTCAATGTAGTTTTATCCATCAATTATATTTCTGAATCATAGAAATACAAGCAAATATTTGAAATTCAATTTTAGATTAAGTATTTTGAAATTAGTATTCCTCACTTTATTATTTATTTTAATCTTTAGATTTTTAATTCAATGGATTTTAACTCTTCCAATTTGTATTCAATTGTATACTTAAAAAGAGACGTGCAAAAATTGAGAGAGTTGGAATCAGTACTTACGACAGACAAGGGGATCCTCATCGCTGCCATCCTTGCAATCGGCATCGCCATCGCAGCGCCAGCTGTCGAGGATGCAGCGTCCACTCGTCTTGCACTTGAAATCGGATAGCGGACAGGGCAGTTCGCAGTTCTGCTCATCGCTGCCATCGCCGCAGTCATCGACGCCATCACAGATCGTGGCGGATGGGGTGCAGTTGGTGTTCTTGCATTGGAAGGTGCCGGCGCGACAGTGGCGCGGTGTACAGGTGCTCGGCTCATCGGAGCCATCCTTGCAGTCCTTCTCGCCGTCGCATTTCCAGAACCAGGGTATACACTTCTCATCGCTGCCGCCGCACAAGTGCTGCCCGGCCGTACAGTTGGCTATGCACGTCTTGGAGTCGCGCGCCAGATAGAACTGATTGGGACAGGCGCACTTGAAGATCGGTGCACCCTCCTCAATGTAGCCCTCGATATTCAGGTAGGTGGACTCCGGGGGCGGTGCTATCAGACACAGATGCGAACAACCGCCGTTATTCGTGCCGCACGGATTTGTATAGGGCAATTGCCGTAGCGGATGATTAATGTGCAGATCATATGGACGATGTGTTGTATTTCGTAGGACCGTGTAATTGGCGCCATGGAACTTATTGGCGCGCACAATTGCCTTGAGATTCCAATCGCTCCAGTAGATGAAGTCATCGAACAGGCTCAGCGCAAACACATGCGGCACACTGTTGCCAGATAGGACAATGTGACGATGACGTCCCTCCAGATCCGTGTATGCAATGTAATCCAAATGTGCATCGGCCCAATAAATGCGATCCGTGAAATAATCAATGGATAGGGCATTTGGCCACGCGATCCCATCATTCCAGTTAAGAATGCGCGTAAAATTCGAGCCATCCATGCCCATTTTGGCGATGTAGGCCTGCAGATGCCAGGATGTGAAGTACAAGTAACCAATGCCCGGATGTACAACGATCGCACGGGGATCAACGACACCACTGCGCAGCGTTTTGCGCTTGGTGCCATCCAGTTCGGAGACATCCAGATTCTTTGAGTGCCTGTCCAGCCAGTAGAGTTTGCGACCGACCCAATCAATCGCGATGCCCTCCAAGCCATGCGAATCATGCCGGATGACAGCCTCACGTTCCGTTGGTAGATCAACGCTGGCATCCGAGTATTTGGCACGGAATATCGTCTTGGCTGTCACATCACAGAAATACATATACTGATCCTTGATATCAAAGTCGAGGGCCACCACATTCATCAGATCCTGATGCATCAGGTTATATTGATGGCCATCGACTGACATGTTGCGCACATAGTACTTGTTGGTGAAGATCAGCCACGGCGGAATGTTATCCTTGCGCTTGCAAGTATGCTCATCGTTCTGTCGCTCATAGTAGGTCTCGTCGCATTTGCAGTAGAAGCTGCCTGGCGTATTCGAGCAGTGCTGCGAACAGGCACCCGGTTGTTCCAAACATTCATCCACATCCGCGCATGCTTTTCCATCGGCCAGAAGCCTGGAAAGAGAGAGATAGAGAATTAGATTCATATGCGATTCCAATTGGAAACTGGGAAAGTAGTACATGGAGCTGGTCACTAATCCAATCAGTTCGTCAATTAGTTCGTCAATCAGTTCATCAATCAGTTCGTCAATCAGTTCGTCAATCAGTTCGTTAATCAATTCGTCAATCAGTTTGGCAATTAGTTCGTCAATCAGTTCGTCAATCAGTTCGTCAATCAGTTCGTCAATCAGTTTGTCAATCAGTTTGTCAATTAGTTCGTCAATCACCCATTATAATTGGGGAATAGGTGGATAACTTACTTGTAGCCCTCGTTGCAGTCACAGTAGTAGCCGGTTAGGGTATCCACGCACTTGTGGCCACATTGATTGATCTCGACCTTGGCGCACTCATCCACATTGCAGTGGGCGGGCTCATCGGATTCGTCTGTGCAGTCGGCCACTTTGTTACAGACCAGACTGTAATCGATGCATTGGCCATTGGTGCAGGCAAATTGTCCGTGGGCACAGGTGACATTCTCCTTCTTACAGTTGACCTCATCGGAATGGTCGCCGCAGTCGTCTTCGCCATCGCATCGATATTGATTGCGTATACACTTGAAGTTCTGGCACGTGAACTCCAATGGGGAGCACGTCTTGTATTTGGAATTGCAGAATTTGCCCTCATCAGTGCCATCGCCGCAATCATTGTCATGATCACAAATCCAGCCCTGATATTAACGACAGTTGATTTTACAGCATTTTCTCTGTAAATGAGAATCTGAGAACTTACCTTGTTGATACAGCGACCGTTGCCGCAGGTAAACATATCCTCACCGCATGGCTGTTGGGTGGCGCAATTGTGGAGCGTTGTATTCTCATCGGCGCCATCAACACAATCGGGATCCCCATCGCATATCCACTTTTTGGGTATGCACTGGGCCCGCTGCCACGACTTGTTCTCCACGCACGTGAACTCAGTCTCTTCGTCACATTTCCGATCGTCTGTGCAAAACGGGACGAAAACGAAAATCAAATCGATTTAGGTTATGACTTAATATAATACTCACTGCACTGATGCCGGTTGTCCTCATCGCTGTTGTCCAGACAGTCGTTGTCGCCATCACAGATATAGATGCGTGGAATGCAATTGCCATTGTCGCAGGTGAATAGATCGCCAAAGCAGGTGCGACCCTCGGATTTGCAGTAATCTGGCGGCTCGTCGGCACCATCGCCGCAGTCATCGTCACCATCGCAATACCAGGTGGCCGGAATGCATCGATGATTCGGGCAGCGGAAGCTGTTCGTTGGACAGGTGCGCTGACCACAGTGCAGGGGATCCTCGTCGGAGTTATCGCCACAATCGTTATCGCCATCGCACAGCCAATAGGGTTCGACACAGATGTTTGTCTTCTCGCACTTGAGATGGTTGGGTGGACATGTGGTGTTCATGGGACAGCGTTCATGCGTTTCATCCGA
Source organism: Drosophila grimshawi (assembly GCF_018153295.1). Lineage (NCBI taxonomy): Eukaryota > Metazoa > Arthropoda > Insecta > Diptera > Drosophilidae > Drosophila > Drosophila grimshawi. The sequence goes on along the minus strand of NW_025063692.1, from coordinate 13,604,318 downwards.
GGTGGCGTTATCCTTGCAATCGTTGACACCATTGCAGACCTGCGCCTGCGGAATACAGCGTCCATTTGCGCAGGTGAACTCGCCATCGACACAGGGCGGATAGCTGCAGTTAAGCTCATCGGAGCCATCCTTGCAGTCGTTCTCGTGATCGCATTTCCACGACTTGAAGATGCAGCGACCGTTATTGCAGCGGAACTCATTTGGCGAGCACGAATGATAGGCACAATAGTTAAGCTCCTCATCGGAATTATCACCGCAATCGTCATCACCATCGCAGGACCACATCCGTGAAATGCACTTGCCATTCTGGCAATAGAACTTGCTCGACTCGCACGTATTATTTCGGGGCGCACACATGCGACCCTCATTGACGACCTTGGAGTTCTCATCGCATTTGCATTCAGCCTTGCCATTCGGTGCCGGATGGCAGCTTTGCGCACATCCACCGTTATTAATGCGGCACGGATTCACATTGCACTTCTGCCGATCGGAGCTAAAGATCCGTATATCGCGTGGCGAGTCCTCCAATCGCTTCACCATCTCCACCATATTGGCGCCCGTATGCTTCTCGGCCCGATAAACGCCACGCAGTTGGACGTCCGTCCAGTAGATGTAGTTGCGGAACACGGTGATCGCAAACGGATAAATGGTAGCCGCTACAAGCAGTTCCCGATTCCGACCATCCAAATCGGCGCGTTCAATTTTCTCGCGCACCGCATCCGTCCAGTATAGCTTACGGTCGTCATAGTCTATGGCCAGACCACTGGGCTGTGACAGCTCCTTATCGACAATGGCCCGCTTCAGCGAGCCGGCCATCGTTGTGCGGAATATCTTGCCGGAGGTACCGAAGCGACCCCAGTCAGTGAAGAAGAGTGTCCCATTGCATGGATCGAGGACAATGGCACGTGGGCGTTCGACCCGTGCAATCATCACCAGTTCTGTGCCAACGAGATTCATCGCATAAATGGAGTTATTCGAGCTATCCGTCCAATAGATCTTGCTCTGCGTCCAGTCGTACGCAATGCCCTCCGGATTGATGCCCTTGTTGAGGACCACAGTGATATCGCTGTGGCTTGGCTTATTCGCCTGCGTGTAGGCAATTTTCGCCCATGGCCGGATCTGGGTGTACAGCATGCGATTGCCGGCAAAATCAAAGTCTACACCGACCACATTGGTCAGATTTGAAAGGGGCGTAAATGGCACCTCCGTTGAATGCGGATTCAAATTAACTGCTCGAATCTCCGTTCGGGTCGCGAACACCAAATACTCATTGACCGTCTCACATGTGTGATTATCGGCACCCAGTTTTCCTGTGGCGCAATCGCAACGATAGTTCTTCGCCGTTGAGGGTTCGGGTGGAAAACTGAAGCATAGCTGATCGCAGCCGCCGTTACCCAGTTGAGCGCAGGGATTATTATCATCGGCCGGCTGGTTGTTAATGTCATAGATGGCAATGTCGCGCAACTTTTCGAGATTGGTGCGCACTCGTGTGACTTCGGTATCGTTGCCAAACAGCTTGGATGCCTTAAACACTGTCATCAGATTGCGATCCACCCAGTAGACATCGTTGCGGAAAATGGCAATGCCCATCGGATTGGGCAGATCACGTCGGATCACCTTGCGATTGACGCCATTATACGAGATCTTCTGTATGGTGTCCAGCTTGGAGTCAACCCAAAACACATCGTGCGTCTGCATATCGATGGTGAGATCACGTGGCAACGATATGCCCGATGTGACCAAGGGCTGCCATTTGCTGCCATCGAGCATCGCTTTGCCAATACGCGGATGCTGACCGTAATCGATCCAGTAGAGCAGTCGCTTGATCGGATTGACGGCCAACTCACGCGGCGCATCGTTGGTCGTCTTGACGAGCACCTTGCGATTGCTGCCATCCAGCCAACAGACCTCCACATAGTTCTCATGCGGATAGACGTTTGTGAAGTACATGTTGCCAGCCACCCAGTCAATGGTCAAGCCGCGTATGCCATTGCTACCGATGCCATCCTTGACCACATGCTGCACATCTGTGCCGTTGGGTCGCGAACGGAAGATGCCGTTCCAGTAGCCGCGATTGAACTCCGCCCAGTAGATCCACTGATCACGGAACATCACGTCCACATGCAGTATATGATGACCCTGTCCGCTGACGGGTACCATTGCTTCCGAGCTATCGGTTAGACTGTAACCGCGTATCATGTCCAGTTGGGAGACGACGGCAAATGTCTTGTACGCCACGCAATTGATCTCGTTCTCCTTGTGGTAGCCAATGCCGCAGGCACATGTCCGCGATGCAGCAGCTCCTGGTATGCAGAGCTGCTTGCAACCACCGTTGCCCGTCTGGCAGGGATGCTGCATGAGTGCCCGCTTCTTGTAGATCATCATGCTACGCAAATCGGGCTCGTTGTCGACAATTGTCTTGGGATTATCACCTCGCGGCAAATCAACTCGCACAATTTTCTCGTACACCGGGTCCAGGTAATATAGGCGATGGTCGAGGACACCCAGGCTGCGTGGACGCGATATGGCCTGGTCCTCATTGAGTATGATCGTGTGATCTTCACCATTGTAGTCCATCGAACAGATCGATGCTGAGTGGCTGGTACTGTAGTAGATCATCTTCTTCTCAATGTCGAGGGCAATGCTCTCCGGATGTTTGAGGTCCTTGCGCAGTACACGCGCATCCTGCCCATTCATATCGACCCGTGCAATTTTCACCGGCACCTCGAGTACACCCTCATCGATCCAGAACAGTTTACCCTCACTTGGATCGAGCACCAGTTGCTTGGGCTTGGACACGGAATTCTCGCTACCATCGTTCGCTAATATGACAGTGCGATACTTTTGCTTGCCATCCACACGAACAGCCTCAATGTTGCTGGCCACTCGATTGCCGATGTACAGATTGCGGCCGAGCCAATCGAATGCGATGGTATACGGTGCTCCCACAATGCCCGTATCGATGTCGAGGAAAAGTGTTTTATTGCCGCCGCCGTAGGGTGTCGTAAAGATGGTGCAATTCTCGTCGTCATCCTCACGTCCCTGCACCCAATACAACGTCTCACCCTTCCGGTCAAAGTCCAGGCCAGTGCTGCTCTCAATGCCAATAACGGGCGCCAACGCACCGGCTCTGGCATCGCCGCCGTTCAGCGGTAAGTCAACAATTTGGGTACCCTTGACAACCATCAGATAGGGATTCTCCTCTTCGATACACCGACCCTCGCTGAGCAATCGATAGCCTGGTTTGCATTTGCATGAGTAACCCTCGCTGGCACTGGGACTGAGCAGGCACAGATGCTGACAGCGGGCCTGGGCACACGGATTCGGATACATCGGTTGCAGTGATGCATGATGCACGTGTATCGACAGCGGTTGGCTAATTAGATGGGAGACAACGGTTTGATTCTTGCCACGGAACTTATTTGCAGACAGTACACGGTTCAGCTGACGATCTGTCCAGTAGAGCGTGTCCTCGAACAGAGACAGCGAGTGTGGATGCAACAGATAATGACTGCTGGCTAGCACCTGCTGACGCCCCGTACCGTTGTAGTAGCAAAAGTCAATAAAGTCCAGCTTGGAGTCGGCAAAATAGACGCGTTTCGTCGCAATATCCAATGTCAGGCCATTGGGCCAGTAGATCTTCGTATTGATGATAGTCTTGCGCATGGTGCCATCCATGCCGATCCTTTCGACACGCGGATTCTCGCCCCAGTCAGTCCAGAAAATGAAGCGGGCCTCGGGACTGGGATCAATGCACATGCCACGCGGCTGTGTTATATTCTCTCGAACGAGCACCAATCGATTGGACCCGTTCTCGGCGGACACCTCAATCGTGTTCAGTTTGCTGTCCAGCCAGTAGAGATTCTTGGCAATCCAATCGTAGGCCAGACCCTCCACCAAATCTAGGCCGGTGTTGATAATCTCCTGTGGCTCCATACCATGATCCAAACGCGATATCTTCTTCAGTTTCATGTCGCTCCAGAAAATGGTGCCCGTGTGCATATTCGAAGCGGTCGCAACCACATTCTCCACAATGATGGGCACACGCTCCAGTCCCTGCTCCTTTAGATCGGCGACCAGTATCGAATGCCTATTCGAGATGATCAGGAAGGCAGCCGTATGATTGACAGCCTTGCACGTATGCTTATTAGGGCCGAGCACATAGCCGGGTGTGCAGGAGCAGAAATAGGAACCTTTTGTGTTCGTGCATTCCTGCGAACAGAGACCGGGTGGATCGCATTCATTGGTATCCACGCAGGTGAAACCGTCTTGGCCAATCTCCGAGCCGGGTGGACACACACAGAGCGCACCGCTGGGCGTCTTCTGGCAAAAACTGGAGCACTGACCCGTCTGATGTGCACACTCGGCCAGATCACAGCCCTCACCCTCATCGGCACCATTGGGACAGTCCATCGTATCGTCACAAACCGAGGTGATGTTCACGCAGCGTTCGGCAACGCCCGGACACTGCCACTGACCGTGTGGACACTTGAAGGGTGGCGGCACACAGGCATGCTCGGTACCCTCGTCAGAGTTGTCACCACAATCGTCCTTGCCATCGCAGATGTACGCCTTGAACACACAGTTTGTGTTGTTGCATTTGAAGAAGTTCTGGGCACAGGTGATCTGGCCGCAATCCTCTTCGTCTGAGTGATCCGAACAGTCATTGGATCCATCACAGTGCCAAGCAATCGGTATACAGAAACCAGTCGATTTGCATCGGAAATGCTTCTCCAAATTGCACTGATTGGGACCCATCGAAGGGCAGCCAAGCTCATCGCTGCCGTCGTTGCAATCGGGTATGCCATCGCATTTGTAGGACTCTTCGACGCACTGCCGCAGATCGGCGCACTTAAACTGATTGGCCAAGCAGCTAATCGGTGGACAGTCCTTCTCATCCTGCCTATCGAAGCAATCGTCGTCGCCGTCGCACACCCAACTCTGCGGTATACAATGCCCCGTCCTTGGGCAAGTGAACTGGAAATATGCACAGGTCTTCTCCGCACAGAAGTCACCCTCATCGCTGCTGTCGCCGCAATCATTCTCGCTATCGCACTTCCACATGCTGGGAATGCAGCGACCGTTCGCACAGGCGAACTGAGATGTTGCACAGGTCACATTGCCACAGTCCACTTCATCCGAGTTATCGCCGCAATCGTTTTCCTGGTCGCACCGGAAGTTCAGCGGAATGCAGCGACCCGATTTGCATTGGAACTCATTCGAGCCGCAGGTCGGTTCTATTAAAGAATAATAATCAAATTGGGTTGGGTTGTTAACTTAATTATGCACACAAGGAAAGTAAGATAAAAATCAATTGAATACTAATTATATTTGAGTGCAAGGCATTTAAGACTCTTGACAACAATTTATACTTTGTCCCTTTGAGAGCAGGGTATGACAAGTAAAATGATTCACATTGAAATCAATGACAAATTGTTGATTTGGAAACAATTTACAAAAAGTAACGATCTTTGAGGTGATACGAAATATCTGCCGATCATGAAATATGTCCTCAGATGGAATATGTTTTAAAATATTAATTTATATAACTTGATCAACAATTTCAACTTCGATTGTTTTATATTTTACTCAAAATAAAAAATATAGAAAATGATTTCGATTTTAGAAAGCGGTTCAATGAAATGATTCAAATAGTTTCGATAAATATTCTCCATGGATCTTAATATATATTAGGATCTTCTGAAATTCATTATGGGACATACAATCCATATGCTCCACTTACTTGTGCAATTTTGTTCCTCATCGCTGTTATCCAGACAGTCATCGTCGCCGTCACAGACCCAGGACTTGGGTATGCAACGCTGATTGTTGCAGGTGAAGTCCCATAAATTGGGACAGGGCTGGACGGGTGGCTCGGCACTGGGATCGGGAATGCAGCTGATCTGATCATCGGCCAATCGTTCGCCATACGGACAGGAGCAACGCGATTGCAAACGGCTCGCAGCACCAGCTGTTGTCGTCATTTCGCTGGTATTCTGTGAGATGGGTATGGCAAAGCATATCTTCTGGCAGCCTCCATTGTACAGGTGGCATGGCTGTGTTTCAGCGATACGCTGCACATCGCGACTGTAGACTTTGACACCATACAATCGATTCGTTTGCGGTTCGCGGACCATCATTTCCTCCTGTTCGCCGGTGAGCTTGTGCAGCCGAATGATTGCATCGAGTCGCCAGTCCGTGATGTACATCCAATCGTTGTGTATTACAATGGAGAACGGATGACGGACGAGGCGAGAGTTAACCGTCTTGATGTCCGTGCCATCGAGATTGGCATGCTGTACATGATCTAGTAGAGCATCGCACCAGTACACACGATCCTCCTTGAAGTCGATGGAGAGGCCGTTGGGCCAGCCGAGAGTCACGTTGCGGAATACCAAAAGGCCAGTGCCGTCGGTATTCGCACGCGTTATATTCGCCGGACGATCCCATTCGGAGAAGAATATATATCCCCGATTCGGATGTACAACGATGGCGCGCGGACGCTTCAAATTCTTGAGCAATGTTCGACGATGCGTGACATTCCGGGTGGAAAGCACATTCAGTGTGCCCTTGCGTGAGTCGATATAGTACAGATTCTTGGATGCCCAATCGACAGCGAGACCCTCAACGCCTTCATTCTGTGAGGCGAGGACAATTTCGCGACCGGTGCCGTTGCGATGCACCCGATAGATGACATCCTGCAGTACATCCGAGTAGTAAATGAACTCGTCGCGTGCATCAAAATCGAGGCCGACAAAGCGAGCGCGTCGCGAGACAACGGGAAGGATCGCATCACTGAAACCCTCAATAACCGGTTCGAGGACCTTGCCCTTGATAAACCGCTGCTGCGAATACATGAGGAACTCTCGCACCAGTTTACAGTTCTTCAGATCCGTTTGCAATTGGTAGCCGGTGTGGCAGGCACAACGGAACCCAAGTCCCGTCGGTGCTCCCTTAACGGCCGTCACAATACACATGTGATTGCAGCCGCCGTTGGTGTGGCCGCAAGGATTCGAGACATGCGGCTGACTGAGCGCATGCACCGCTATGATGCCCTTCGGTTCGCGTATGTCCTTGGCCTTGTAGGTCACCTGAATGGAGCTGGGACCCTCATACTTGTCGACGGACATAATGCCCTGCTTGGTGGCATCAGTCCAATAAATTCGATTCTCGAACAGGGCCAGACGCGATGGACTCGGCACCTGCTGACCCCGCAGCACCATCACTCGCTGTCCACCCTCATAGTCAACGGATTCGATGTAGTCCAGCAGGGAGTCGCACCAGAAGACACGCTTCCCAATAATGTCGACAGTGACGCCACTCGCCTTGTATGCCGCTTCCGATACAATTGAACGGGCATGGGTGCCATCCATATGGGCGCGCAGCACTTGGCCGCCATCGGCGACAAACATCAGACCAGCGGTCGGATCCAGTGCCAAATCAGCGGGACTGGTCAAATTCGAGCCAAGGACAACGGCATGCCAATGTCCGCTCAGCTCAAACACATCGATTTTCTGACCAACCAAATCAGCAACATAGATCTTATCACCCACCCAATCGACAGCCAATGCAACCGGTGCCCAAGTGCCGGGCAGCGTTTGATCCAGCGGCGCCACAGCGCTGTTTAGCACATCCAATGGCAGCGATTGCACTTTCCGTGTCTTAATATCCGACCAATAGAGCGTATTGCGGGCATAATGGAAGGCAACGCCAGCGGCAGCGGTTGCATTTGCCAGCACCTTGGGATCGCTGTCGTGGGCGAACATCCGCATGATGGCCCGATCATGGGCGAATATCAGCTGCAGATTGTTCGCATCGGGTGCAATGCACTTGGACTCGTTGATTAGCGTATAGCCCTGGGCGCACTGGCATGTGTAGCTACCGGGCGTATTTGTGCACAATTGATCACAGTGGCCCCACTCGGCACACTCGTCCAGATCGATGCAGGTGCGATTGTCTGGCGCCAGACTCTGGCCGGGTCGGCAATAGCACACGCCGCCAGTCAGGGAGGGGCCGCATTTGAACTCACAGCTCAGCGCGGGACAGGAGGCGATGGCTGGAATAAAAACATATACCAACATTAAACAGATAAACAGTTAAAGGACTCACAAATTATGTTAAGCATAAGTATTAATTATTCTTAAATAATTGCACAATATTACTGAATTTTAAAATAAACTTCTTCAACAGCTTAAATTATTTCAAATTAATATAAATTGTAATTCAAATTGTATCAATTCCCTTCCTTACTTGAAATCAAAATGCTGTGCTTTGTTCAATGGTGGGGATGGAATATGGAGGATGAAGGATGATTGAGAGGATAATACTTACAACATGCCGTCTCCTCGTCGCTGCCATCCTCACAGTCGCGCTTGCCGTCGCACAGTTGCGATTTGAGGATGCACTTGGGTGCACCATTGACGCCGCCACGTGGGCAGAGGAACTTGTTATCAGGACAGGCGATGGCCGTGCAGTTGGCCTCGTCGCTCTCATCGGCGCAGTCGTGGTAGCCGTCGCAGTGGAAATTGTATGGAATGCACAGCGCATTCGTGCAGCGGAACTGCGCATGATGGCAGGGCGGGAAGTCTACAGTGAAGCGGCAAGTGGAAAATGTTAGGCGAACTATTGCTTGAGCAATTGTCTGTCTCATTGTACTCACTGCAGCCCTGCTCGTCCGAGTTGTCGCCGCAATCGTTGCGATGGTTACATTTCAGCGCCGCATCAATGCATTTGTGTCCATTGGCGCAGCGGAATTGATCCAGGTGACAGGCGACGCCATTGCAGCCATCCTCGTCGCGACCGGTGCGACAGTCCAGGTAGCCATCGCATCGCTTCTCCTTGGGCACACACGGTCCAGTCAGGCGTCCCTCAGCCGGAGCTGCACCATTCGCAGCGTTGCAAAAGACGTCTGTGTGTTGGCATTTGCGATGAGCTGTCAAAGGAGAAAAAAAAAACATAAAACATAAAAGGTTAGCTCTCTGTATCCAATTATATAAATAAAAAGCAAAAGCATAGCAGAGGACGGATGCAGGGATGCAGGAATGCTGGCGATAGCGGGGTCTCCAAAGATAGCGGGCTTCCAATTTAATTAATGTGCACAATAACAATAAAGACACAAAAGTTCCCTGCAATTAGTGAAAACAAGTCAAATCTAATTGTTCTAAGGAAGAAACCCCTTTTGCTTTATTCACTTCCGACTTCCACTGTGGGCTTTTTGTGGCAAACATTGACAACTTAAGTATATAATTATAATAATATGATATTATAAGCAAAATTTAAGATTGTGGCAAAGTAAGAGAGGACTAATCAAATTCGTATTTAGTCAGTTTGATACAGTAGTGATCCGAAACGTTCGAACCTTTTAAACTGACGAATTAGACAGACGGTAGAGAATATATTCAGGTCACATTTAACACAAATTGTGTCCATTTTGACCATGGTGTAAGTTCAGTTTTCGTTGCCAATAGTTGTCTTTGACTGGTTAGTCTCTAGCTGTGACACTAATTAAATGTCTGTGTGCTGATTGGTTGGGTGGTTGTCGAGTTGTCTGGTTTGGTTTGAGGTGATTAGGTTATTGGGTAGTGTCCCTGTCTTTACACTTAATTATGGAGCAACTAGCCAATATGAAGCTCCAATTGGCGCACACAGAGAGACAAGCCCAGAGGTGTGATATGTATTGACGTTGATTGTTGTTATTGGTACCGGCATGGTTAAGGGCTTGGCTAGGATTGCGTTGTCAGGATAGAGTCTGCCGGTGAGAGTCTACCAAAGACAAATTAATCAAATTTACATTATGTCAACACGCTGGCAAATGCCAGTTGTTAGTTGCCAGTTGCCAGTTGCCAGTTGCCAATTGTCAGTTGCTAGAGCTCTCCCACTTCAAAGGCAAATCTACAGATTGAGCGTATGACGTGCTTGTTCCGCCGCCTTTAGGGCAACATTTCAGCACATATTTCCAAGAAAATTTTGACGCACAGCAGGCAGCTTGCAATAGACCTAGAGCAAATTTTAAAACCCCCATGTCCGTTCAAAGCTGTTGTTCAAATATCCGTACATACTCTGTGTCGACTGTGAATGCCGCCAGAGAGCAGATTGGAATCGCACCGCAGGGTTGCTGACAATTTAAAAATGACTCCAAAATACATGTGCTCAACTATTGTTGCCAAAGACATTAAATTTGGATGCCAGACATTGGCGCACTGGCGATGTCTAGTTGGCAACATCAAGCTAGAGCGACCCCTGTCAAAAGCACACACTTACACACCCACACACCCACACATCCACACACATGCACACATACACTGAGAAATTAGGAAACAAACAAAAACATTGAAAAACATTTAAATCTTAAAGGAGTTTTTAAAACCTGAGTGTGAACAAAAATATACCTCGATATTAGTTGTGAAAGAATTTGCTGCTTCCAATCATAATTCACGATTTATGTCTTTATTTTTTTCGAAATTATTCTTGTCTGCTTAAAATATATATTTCTTTCTGAGCTACTTGTATTATTAGTTGAGTGATAGGATGCTGGGTTTGTCTTTTTTTTAAGTGTATACATATGGAATACACTCTTGGGCACGCATGGCGTATACATAATGCATTTTGCTATAGAAATGTCGGGCGTGATAGTCCGTCTCACTGTTACAGTCCGGTCTGCGTTTGTCCCGCTGTCGCCGGCCGGCTTCCGTCTGCCCCTAAGCTCTGGTCTCTGGTCTCTGGTCTACCCATCGGCCTTGGAGTCACCAGCGCCCACCCTTTCTCGTATTGTGCACTTGAGTTGTATGTTGGCAAGCAAAGTGCTATAAATTATCGAGTAGTTGGTTGCAGCTCCGGGACAAGCTGAATGAGTCGAGTCGGGACGTGTCGAGAGACGAGGCAGGGCACACAGTCTATCAAGCTGGCTACAAGAAAGAGGTGGCCATTGCTCAGCGAAAGTTGTGGACTTTAAATGACCAGAAATTAGAGCTGCTCGATTAAGACTCCGAGCTGGGGCTTAAAGCAATGTTTAGAAAATGTGAAATGTGCTGGCTGCTGGGTTCACAGATTAAGCGGACTGCCGCCAGAGACAATAACGGTTAACTAGAGGGAGTGAAACCGTGGAAAAGAGAGGAATAGATATAGATACAAAGAGAAGGAGAGTGCTCAGATGATCTGCGCCACTTTCAAGTTACTTTTGGCATAGGCATAATAAACTTTTCAAAGGTTTTTTTTACTGCCCCCCGCCGATGTTGTGTTTCCGTTCTTGTTGCTGTTGTTGTTGTTTTTGTTATTGTAGCTGCTGCTTCACGTTAACGGCGCACCGGGACAGGCAAGTGTGGCAGAGCAAACTTAATTAGTACAAGTTAAACAAGCCAAGTTGAATAAATACTCCCCGGCAGCACAAACTTTTATAGCAGCAACAATAAAATGTGTGTGCAGGTAGCCAAGACTCTTGTCACTACTCCCTACTCCTGACTCCCGACTCCCGACTCCCTATTCCTCTATTATCGTATGCCCTTTGGTAATGAGAGCACCTAGCCCACCTTCACTGAGACGTCATCTGAGGCTGAGCTCAAGCATCCTAGGTGCTGCAGTTAGTAAGCATAAAATGTAAGAGAAGTTACCTAATAGTTTTCCGAAGATTAAATACTCTTGCAGATAATATGGAGATGATTAAATTCATTCATTCTAATCAAGGGCACACCATTTCATTGCCCACATCTACTACATTAACTACAAAACTTAATTAACAATTAACTAATGCAATGCAAAATCACTGCAAGCGTCGATTTGGCTTATGCTTGTCGCTTTTACAACATTGATTCTATTTAAAAGTACTTTAAAACCAAAATGATTGCATTGCATTAAATGTCGAATTCTTATAACACAGTTAACAAAAATTAACAAAATTACAGTTAGCAAACTCTTTATATAAATGTGGGATTTCGTATAGAAGATAAGAAAAACCAATCTGGCAGCCTTGTTGCCATTGCAGGTAATCGAGTCAGTGGCGATATCAGTAAATCGATATCTGATCGGTATCGATTCAGTTCGGTTGCAGCCAGATGCAGGAAGCATAAGTTCAACTTATTTATCAATAAGCACAAACATACCAATGTATATCGGTAAGCCATCCATTATAATACAATAAATACAATATACAAAATCATAGATATAATATATAATATCTAAATATATTCAACCATTTGAAAATTTAATCCTGCATGTATACATATATATATTGATTGCTTTTAGGTGTATCTAAATCAATTCGACTTATGAAGGAACGTAAAAAAAATTTATGTTGGCTTTATACACTCAGAAGAAAATCGCTACGAATTTTATGAAAATCGCCAGATTTTTTCTCTGTTCAAATTCAGGGTAAATTTTTCCAAAACTTAGAAAAAATATGTTTCATTTTCAGCATGTTTTTTATAAGCTTACACGCAACTCTACAAATTAGCATGTTTGTTGCTTATAGTATTAATAACTTTAGTATATTAAAATATGCAAAACATATACAAACATTTTAGATAGTTTATAAAATGCATATGATTTCAGTTCTCAGGTCGATTTTTATGTAGTCAAAGTTGGGTTCAGTCAGTTGAGCCAGTTGGGTTCCACTTAAAGATGGTAAATTTAATGCATGAGCAGCTTTCTGCTTTTGTTGATCTACCGTGGCAGCAGTGGAACCACAATTTGTTGCTGGTGCAACTGGGAATTTGGGAGTTGCGAGTTGGGTGTTTGGCCATTGACAAGATTAACGCGCACAATTTGTTGCAAATTCGTTGGCGCTGCTGTTGCATTACATTAAAAACAAATCATAATGACAAACGAGTGGGTGGCTGCATTGGGTGGCAGCACTTGGCTGCAACTTTTGTGTAAGGTCATAAAAATGTTGAATGTTGAATTGTGGACTGAGCGACTGCTGGCTCTCCTCTTGCTGCTGCCTGGCTTGGGACCATGTTGAGTTGCTCCGCACCGAACTCTGCTGCTACATTATTCACATTTTACAGTTCGCCCAAAAGTTTGACGCAAAACTTTAACGGGCTGCGAGGGCGCATTGCTGTTGCCACTTCTATAAACACAACGGCGATCGGACGGCGGCGAATTTTCAAGTGCGCAATGCTCTTGCTTTTGCCTCACACCTCGAGCGGAACTGCCACACTCAAAGACCCGCCTAGTGTTATGCACTCAAAATCACACAATCCCCAAATCCATATCCAATGATTATTCAAAACAGTTTCAAAATACAATTTGGGACACTTGTATCAGGAATTTAGCTTATTATCAATTAAGAACATGAAAATTCTGATGTTATTTTAACTACAAATTGTTGGTTAGGAATTCTGATTCTGATTTAGACATTTAGAGATCGATATTTTGACTTGCTAAGGAATATTCCAAAACAAAATATAAAAGTATAAAAGAGTGGAAATTGTCCCAGAATGTAGAACTGTGCGTTTTTCTCTGAGTGTATTCAGGGCATGCGACACTTTCTAATTGGTAAGTGGGCGTGCCCAAGGGAAATGGGGTACTGTGCATTAACGTTTATTGCAGGCTAACGATTCGCAGTGCGAGACTCGAGACTTTTATGCGTGTTTATATTGGAGCGCTGGCTTGGCTTGTGTAATTACGCGCGACAAGTTGTGGAAGCCACCCAGCAACACCACCCACGTGTCCAGAGTTCAGCGTCTAGCGTGAGCCCGTGAGCCATAGTTTACAGCTTTTCTGCACGTCTAACTGGTCTGACAGCTGCAGTCAAATAAACGTCAGTCGTTGCCAACTTCCTACGGGTTCAACGACAGTTTACGACAGTTTGGCGGTAACACGCGCAACGGGCAACGGACAACGGGCAACGGCTCGAAGGGAGCTGGCAGCGTTTAGTGAAAGTGTAGTGTGTACGGTGTTTGGGAATGCCAGGAGAGGAACTCGTTGTACTCGTTGTACTTATTCCACCAGGTAACGGCCAACAACCAACAGCCAACTGCAATCTTCTTGATCAATTATGTTGTGAACTTTTTGGGGTTATTTTACGCTCTTTTTACGCTGCTTACTTTTGGCAACTCTCTCATTAGTTCTCGTAAGCCCCTATCCTACATCCTCCAACCCCATTTCACAATCCCTTATCCCTACCCTTTACAGCCGTGTCTCTAGATTTGCAATTAAAAGCAGATGTCTGCTTGTATATTTTAGATGCACAGCAAGAAATTGATCGTTTCTATTACATTTCATTGGATATATATATATTTATATTTATCAATAAGAAGCAGCTTGAATTTAAGAGTAGTTTAACTCGCAATTCGTAATCCGCTTATTATTTATTTTTGCCCGACAAGAGATTTTGCAAATTTTAATAAATTTTCCAAGACAACAAATCTTACTTTTTAATTAAATTATAAATTCAGTCAGCGCCAAGTGCCAAATCGAAGAGCTCAATCATTTTTCCACGCATTTTTTTTTATCTAGATTTCCATCTTGATTAGAATTTCATTTTTCAGCGTTTTTAATTTAAAGCAAAGCTTTTTACTGTGTATGCTCCTCCACCTTTACGGTTGTCTAAGGAGGGGGCGGGGGGAGGAAGTGGTATGCAAAGATGCTGAAGCACTTTGAGTTGTTAAACTGCTCTTCTTTATTGACTCAGCAGCGTCGAGTCTGCAAAGCACTTGCGTGTCGGGTAACTACTTAAGCCCAAAAATACCCTCCCGCTCATCCCCTCGCTTGGCAGCGGGTCGCGAGTCGCGGCACACGGCAGACATTGCTTTGGGTGGTTTTGCATAAGGACATTTAATTAAACACTCATTGCTGTAACTCGGCAGCTGCAGCCCACTTTGACCTCCACGTAAGGCATTTTTTTTTTGTGCCGTTGTTAAACTATTAGTTTGCCGGTAGCTTAGCTGTTGTGGTGGTTGCCAGCTTCAAGTGGCATCTCTCTTTGGTCTGTGGTGTGTGGCATGCAAAGCAGACACCGAGCAAAGCTCACATTAATTTGCAGGTGTACGCCCAGAAAGCGAAACAAACAACTTAACGCACACCTCAAGTAA
This sequence comes from Drosophila grimshawi, assembly GCF_018153295.1. Lineage (NCBI taxonomy): Eukaryota > Metazoa > Arthropoda > Insecta > Diptera > Drosophilidae > Drosophila > Drosophila grimshawi. Next base: position 13,589,292 of record NW_025063692.1, on the reverse strand, counting down.
TTAAATAGTTGAAATAAGCTTGCTTTAATATTTATATGCCATAAATTAAACAAACAACGGCGCACGCAATGGAGACGCAGATGGAAATGGCAATGACGATGGAGATGCAGACGACACCCGCAAATCAACACACAAACAGGAGCACAAACACACCGACTCAGAGACAGAGAGAGAGAGAACGAGAGAGAGAGAGAGAGAGAGAGAGAGACAGATTGAGGGCAGAGAATTTGCTGAAGGGGAAGAAGGACGTTCCGAGACGACGCGTTGACACGTACGCAAAATAAATTTGTTAAGAACGCAATAAGAGCGAACATTTTGTCACAATTTAAGCGCGATAAATTATTGTAAGAGCAAAGAGACAGACACGAAAGTACACAAGAAAAAACACAGAGAGAAAGAGAGAGAGAGCAAGTGAGAGAGAGAGAGCAAAATAGAAAGAGAATGATTATGTAAGTCTAGCCGAAGATTGAATGCCTTTGTGCTGTGATTTTTTCAAAACACTAATAAAAATAAATATTAATAATTAAATAAATAATAAATTGATTGATTAAAATATTAAAAAATTACAGCTAAATCACATAAAAATTTATTACTCTCTATAAAAGTTAGTAAACATTTCTAAGTATAAATAAAAGTTAGCTTTTGAAACTCGTCCCAAACAAAAAGTTAATTTAATAACGAAAACAAGTAAAGCCCAAGATCAGATGACATTTTGCCAGCATCCTTCGAGTGTCGAATGTTCCATAGATTGATGCTTCTTTAGGGTATTCAAAAGAGAAAGCTGGTAACAGGAAGAGTTTTGCTCGGCTCTTATTAAATTAAAATGAATTTGAAACTTGATCTTGCGCCAGTCAAATAGAGAAGTGCTGCTTTCCAACAAATTGCCCAGCTTGCAGCAGCCAAAACTACAACACCAACAACAACAACAACTAGAACAGGAGCAGCAACAAGGAGCTTGAACTTAAGGACGCTGTCTGGCCCCGCTGCAGACAGGAGGACAAGGACTCGGCACATCGAGGACAAAGTTGTGCGCGTTTGTCTAGCGCCAGTCAAAGCTTAAGCAAAGTTGTTAAAGCAACGGAGTACTTAGGAATTGGTCGCTCAAAGATATTAAAATATATAAATCTTAAATAACAAGCAATAAATGCAGCTGCCCTTTACATCCACTTCTCTCTCCCTCTCTCCCTCTCTCTCTCTCTCTCTCTCTCTCTCTCTCTCTCTCTCTCTCTCTCTTGTGCGCGCTCACTGTCTGCTTGTGTGGGCGAAAGTTTTAATCAAAATATGCCGCACACAGTCGACCGGGCTTGAGTTTTGCTTTCCACTTTAAAGTTTTCAGAGATGCAGTCAAGAGCCGAATATAGAGGTAAAGCCCAAGCCAACCAATACATGGCCCATTCAAGCCGAAACCTCTTCAAAATTGAGTACACTTTTCAGCAAGAGATATTGATAAACATGCAATAATAATTGGATGCGCCTTTGATGTCTCTATCTTAAATGTTACCAAACAAAAAAACAACTTATTAGCTTCGACCTGTTCTATTGCCTAGATTATTAAAACATTGACAATATCTTTCAGTGTTGGAGAGGATATTGGAGGAAATACACACACACACACACACACAAATGCACATGCTCATCTTATGCAAAATCTTGAAATTCGTCTGTATTGTATTAAAATATCCTTTATACATTAATTATGTTTGGATTTGTGCAGCTAAACAAAGATAAACAAACTGAGAGCAATTCGAATTTGCTTCAGTTTTGGGTGAAAATTATAAATTCGTAGGTAGAAACGGTTAGTTTAAATGGAATGCTTAAATCGGTTGCTTTGTGTGGACTGCTCTGTTGAGTATTCATACGAAATGGCTACTTACTAATTCCCACAATCCCCCAATCTCGAACCCATTTTTTACATACTCCTTTCCGCACTTGTGAGCTGCCCCTGGTGTATTTCCCTCCTCCCCCTCCTTCTTCTCATAAGCCTCATGGCCAAAATGATTTTAGCTTTCCTCTGCGCACCTTTGGTTACACACTCACTTTGCTTGGCTATCACAGCTCCCTGGAGAGGGAGGTGGGTGGGTAGTGGGTATTCTGCGATTGCTAAATGCCAACAACCATCAAAATGTGGTCTGTCTGCGTGCGTATGTGTGTGTGTGTGTGTGTGTCTGGATGTGCGTCTCAATGTGTGTGTGTGTGTGAATTTGGCAAAATTTGCATAAATAAAATTGGTATAATAAAATGTAAACATTTTGCTAAGCAAATTGTTGGCGCACATACACGAGCCAGAAGTGAACCAAACCAAACTGGGAATGAACTGAGAATTTACTGAAGCTGGCGGTTGAGGAGCTGGAGGAACTAAAATTGAATGTACTCGTTGTGGGTGTGGAAGACGATGCTGTTGCTACACTGCAAGAAATACTCACACGTACATATTTGCTGAGTCAACAAATTTGCATTGAAATCAAGCGCAGATCAAATAACTCGACAAGGGTGAAAAATGGAAGTTAAGACTATGCACTCAGAAAAATATTGCTACATTAAAGTCATATTCTTTTCTAAGACTTATCACAATTCAGTAAAATCTGCTTCGAAGACAAATAAATACAATATCTAAGTTCAATGCTAGGAGACTTCAAAACTTTTCCGATTTTTAGAATGGATGTTATTCAAAATTAGAAAAAAAAAAATGTAATTTTGTTTCTTCATGCATATGCATCAAATGACAGGTATGACAGGACTTGCCCAAATCTTTGGCATCACTTTTGTTTGCTGAGTGCGATGGCTGGTATAAAAATGTGGATGTACTTACTGCACTGCGCTTCGTCTGACTTGTCCTGGCAGTCCTCGATCATATCGCAGCGATAATGCGGTGGGATGCAGTACGTCTTATTGAAGACATATTGGCCGCAGTTCAGCTGGGGTGTCTCGCATTCGGGCGGCGCTGCAATCAAGGATGGAATCACATTGGTATTGATGCGTTTGCCTGGGATTGACAGGTAGTGGTTGGGGAGGGTGGGTTTGGTTTACTTACGACACGACTGCATCTCATCCTCGCCATCGTCGGCAGTCCTTCTGATAATTGCACACCCAATGCGATGTTATGCATTTACCGTTGTTGCAGCGAAACATTTCCGGTGGGCATGGCACATTCGATGCGGCTATCGAGCTGCTGCCGGCGCCCTCGCCAAGTCGCACGCCTGCAAAACAGAGAAAACCGAGAGATGAGACAGGATAGAGACAGAGATAGAAAGAGAAGGACAAAGGTCGAGGCATTTAGACAGGTATTCAGTGGCACATCCTGGGAGCCGGACACTCGTGTTATATAGCACTGCGTATGCGCCACTCCTGGGTCACAAATCACAAGTCAAATTGAACCATCCACAGCCATCATCAGCAGTTGCAGTTGCAAGAGCATTGTTGCTCCTTGATTTGTCACCTATTGATATGCCCAATTGCTGTCTGGTCCTGGCAAACGGCAAATGCCAACCAACTGATGTATATATATATATATATGTATGACAATATTCATATTTATAATCGCATTTCAAATTCCCATCACAAATTCCCCGCTTAACTTATGCCCGGATTGTATCCGGGAACCAATCAGCTGGAAAGTTGGAGCGCCAAATGTGAAATGAAGTAGTCAAGGTGACATTATATTAAGTCAATAAGATCAATAGGAGAAGCAAAAGCCACCCCACCCCACACCACACACACAAGCTCCGTTATTAAAAGAGGGTAGCTTGTCAGCTCTTTAACGCTGTTGTTGGATTTAATGCGAAGGATGCATTCAACGACTTAAGGCGCCTGCAGACTTTCTCATTGTGCATTATTCCGGAGTAGCAACCACAACAGCAACAGCAGCAACAACAACAACAACTCCGAAAACACAAAAGACACAAAAACAAAGCATTGAACGTAATAAACCCTCCCCTTCACCCCTCCCCCGTCAGTCATCCCCCTATTCGCCCACTATTATTACAAAAGCTTTTCTATAGGCTGCTGTGCCAACTTTAAGCTTTTGGCCATAATAATAAACAATGATGTTACTCAATAATGCAGGGATGGCTACGACGATTCAATGATACCCTGCAATATTTCCCTCCTTTAGTTATTCGAGTACTGATCATAATTGTGCTGTCACTTGGCAAATAAATAAATAAAAACTCATTGGCATTTGGGGAATTGTTACGAAACTTATTTGCAGTGCTTTTCCTTTCGAGTTTTGCACGCCATTTTGCAATTTGATGGCTAAAATTTGATTGGTTTTTCTGTACACAGAACAGAAGTATCTTATAACTATTATGTTTAGACCATAAAAAATACAAAATGCCATATGAATTTCATTATAAGTTGTATGCCAAAAAAGGCAGAGTATAATAAAGTGCACAATAAAAGTGAAATACATAATTAAAAAAGTTTCAGCTTAGATTTCGCTCGAATCGAGCACTCCAATAAACATGTACATGAAATAAATCGAACATTCATATGAAGTGTATACATATATACACAAAAACATATACAAATGCATACATACATATACATATACATATGCATTAATGCCACACTTGAGGCCAAGAACCTTGCTGTGACATTGCCGCACTTGTTTTGTTTTTTTGCCAAGACTTACATATTGCTATTATTATCACAATTGCGAAAGGGATTGGAGCTGGTTTCGGTGCTGTTGCTGGCTTGTGGGGCATTCACTGCTTACTTTTCTGCTGCGTTCTCTTAAAATAAAAACAAAAACCCCAGAAACCGTATCAGGCGAGAGGGGTTCTTGGATAGCGGATGCTGTCTATGCCGCAGACAGACAACATGTTTCGCTCCCATTAAAGTTGGCAAGTTTGTGGCTAAATCTCGGCAGCAACTTCTTTTAAGCACTTTGTGCCCGGGCTGCTGCCCAGGTCTCCTTGTTGTTGCTCTTGTTGCTGTTGTTGTTGCTGTTGTTGTTGTTGTTCTTGTTAATGTTGTTGTAACTGTTTGGGGAACGTGTCGCAGCGACACAGCAAAAATGAGAGCAGCCGGCGTATTTTGGCAGCATTAATTCCTCCCGTGTGTCACATAACATTCGCCCAGTTGCTGTTCCTCTTGTTCCTCTTGTTGTTGTTGCTGTTGTAATTGTTGTTGTCGTCGCTGTTAGACGTGTTTATGGAGTCACTTCCCAGTTGGGATGCAGCAGCACGTAGCCAAGTCGCGACTTTACTTGTTTTCTTGCTCCCCACATTTTTCTCTCTCTCTCTCTCTCTCTCTCTCTCTCTGTCTCTCGCTGTCTCTTTTTTACAGCTCCCGTCTCTTTTTTGTGTCTCGATCTATGTCATTTGCTCCAAGGGCTGCCATTTTGTCAGCGTTGACAAACAAATTAAGCAGCAATTGCTTAGCACTTGGCAGCCATGAAAGACATAGATGCAATTGGAGAAATGCACTTTTCAGACACATTTGTGTACATGTGTATTTATAGGTGTCACTGCAGCATAATTAGCAGGTTTTATTGTTTGTGTGTATGTGTGTGTGTGTGTGTGTGTGTGTGTGTGTGTCAGGTGGCGAGTAAATCTGCCACTCATGTGTATTATTTGCATTTAAATTGCTTTTTGCCATTAATTATAGGCTCTTTTGAGTACGCGCATTGCGCAACAAGCAACCGACAACCAACAACAACTGGCAACTGGCAACTGGCAACTGGCAACATGCAGCTTGCAGCAGACTGCATTGTTATTAATAAGTGCCGAAGGCCCTTTGAAGTACGCAACGGTATTTTACGCCGATTCACTCGCTGTCCCAGTCCCAGATCCAGCTGGTTGTCCTCCCATCGAACCCAAAAGCCATCAAATATACATTTAAAAATTTTGCATTACTCTCAACAAAAAAATAAATATGTGGCGGACACTGCGTGTGTGTGTGTGTGTGTGTATGTGTGTGTCTGTGTGGGTGTGTGTCTGTGTGGGTGTGTGGTTGGATGTGTGTGTGTCTGTGGACCTCGCGGCGAGGTCCACGAGGCTTCTTCTGGCTAGGGCGGCTCACTAGAGGAAAAATGCCACTTTTGCAATAATTTATCAAGTAAATTAAACTATTAAATTGGTGCCAACTGGTCACGAAAGCTAATAATCATTTTGATAGAAAATTCAGATGTTATTCAAGAAAACAGAAACCGGAAATTGATGTTGTATCCAAAAAGGTAAGTTTTTCTTAAAAATTTGTTTTGTTTCAAGTTTATTTATCGCAACTTAACATTTTATCAAAAGTTTTTTCTTTAAAGTTCGAAGCATTTTTCGCACAGATTCGGATAGCTTAAGATTTAATTAAACAAATTTATAACAAAAATGTTCTATTTAAAACAAATAATAAAATTTTTACATTTTTGTTTTCTTTCAATTTTTTATTAGCCAAAAACTATTGTTGCTTCCCACAGTGCGGCTGCCCAGTTGCCCATTCGGTCGACGCACGCGTCAGCGCTAAAAATAATAGGCCGCCTGTGTGCATACTAATGAGTCCCCGGACGAAGTGGCCCGTCCGTCTGGCAGCCACTTGTCCGCCAGCACGCCCAGCCCGCCCAGCCTGTTTGCCAGCCTCCTACCTGCCACCCCCCCCTCCCATGCCTGGTGTGTGAGCATGCAATTATGCCAGTTGTCTGTGCCACACGTCTGTTGAACTCTTCGTTTTTGTTGCACCTATTTGTGTGAAAGGCTTACAATAATTGTAGTCAACATATGACTGCTGACGGCAAAATCGCACACAATTGTTACAGACTCCAATTCAATTTGATTTACAAAACTTTCATCTACTAATTAAAACTACAACAGTCTGTCAATTATCCATTTAAGTTGTAATTTGAAATTATATATTTCATATAATGCCATTAATTGTCTAGTTTCGAATAATAATTGCAACAAAGTTACCACGGAGAATCTTTATTTATTCAATACAGCTAATTTGCTGAATACTGATAGCTGTTTATTGATGGCTTTTGAGAAGATATCTGGGAGATTTTGAAAATAATCAGGCAATATTAAAAGAGAAGTATTCAAACAGTGATGTTTGTACTCTCTGACTCTGAATATGTTTATGTTTACATAAATATAAGAATCAACAGCATATTGGACGAGGTCTCACCAAAGAAATAATATGCCCTGTTTGCAGGTAGAAGGGGTAGCAACAACCCTCTCGAGTTGCTTAATGAACAGCGAGCCTGTCAGCTTTTGGGAAACGAGAATTCAGCCCGTGGGTCAGTTGCTTTGTGTCTTTTTTGGCGGTGCATTTATTTGCTTAACTTGCTTTTTTATTTTATGGTTTTTCTTGCGCACGAATGTGCGTGTGTGCGTGTGTGTGTGTGTGTATTTGGCTGTTGTTGTTTGTTTAACTTTTGCCTTTGGATTCGCCGCTGCGTGTACTTTAATTTTGCATATTAATTTTTATTTACTTAATTTGTTTTTTTTTTTTTTTGTAGTTTTTTTTTGCCTCTTTTTATCATGTGTTTTTGCAGATGCTTTTGTCATTTTTGTTTTTGTTATTGTTTTCGTTTCGTATTTTTATAGCCCCATCGGGTTGCACAACTACATAAATATAAATGCATATTCGACCATTTATTCATTTTATAATATTTTGTTATGCATCTGGTGTGCTTTATAAATATATGTATGTATAGCTTTAAAACACTTGTGATTTACATTATTATTTTAATTTTTATATTATTATTTTTTCTTTTCTTGTAATTTATTATTTTAAATACTTTTCGGTATGTGGCCACATTTGTCATTTGTGATTTAGTGACTCAAGCGCAAAATGTATTATTCATGGCTCATTTTTCAATAATCAATGCACCATTATAAATAATTAATATGGGGCACGCCCACACGCCAAATGTCGTGTACATGCGATTAAACTTAATTTCAACCATACAAATTGTTGGCAGCCCCAAATCAGGCTGACAAACACGTATGCCATATGAACCATGCGCGACTGCACTCAGAGAAAAAGTCAAGTACCACCGGAATTGTGCTGTTCACAAAATATCAAGTACAATTTAATTTGAAATATTTCGTAGTATGCATAATAAGTTATTGATTTTAGAAAAGAGCCAAGTGTTGCATAATCAGCAACATTTTTTGTGTTCATTTTAAAAGCTACATTTGAAATTTAAGCTGATTGGTGGCTTTAAGGATGATATCATAATAGGAACAAAATGCCTTTAGGTAATCAAATTTGGATTTAAGAGATATGTGGACTTAAGTGCAATTGTTTTAAGCTGACTTCGGTCGTACATAACTTATCCTTTGTTCAAATTTAGGTATTTCAAGCATTTTTCTTAGAAAATTAACCAGATTGGTTTGTACTTGAAATTCTTCAAGTTTCGTCTACATGTGGCGACTGTCCAAGCGGCGTATACGTGATATCGGAAAGAGGTAAGCGACTAATGTGTAGCTTCATTATTTTCGCATAGCTCTGGTGAAGTCAAGTGCCATTTTCAGTTTTGCCCATCACATATTCACTCAAACTTGTAGTTTTCTTCACGTTTTCATGCACTATTTCTTTTGCTTCCTGCTACAAGGATTCACACACACACACACACAGAGAAATACATTTATGTATAACTGACTATGTCCTGCGTATTTTTTGGTACATCAGTCACTAAAAGCGATACGAGATGTGGCATAAACGAGCAGAGCATCCCAAATCTGCTTGACAGCTACTCGCACTCGCACTCGAACTGGAAATCGAACTCGTACTCGTGTTGCATGGCCAAAAAGTATGCTGGATGTGGCTAGAGAGATGGATAGACCTTATGCAGACGTTGCCAGGCTGCGACGGGCAGCCATCAATAAATAATAAATTGCCTATAAAAACTGATAAATTCATTGATGAATCTCGAAACTCGCCGCGTTATGGCGTTTCGTATCTCACATTTGTGGCTATGCCACATTGCCCTGCCCCATCACGATGCACTGTGGGAAGCGCCTACAGTTTTGCATACAAAAATTGCATTTTTTAATAGAAACCCAAACAGCCACCTTGTTTTTCACAACATTTGAATAAAATAGTTAAAGAACCATCATTAAAAATAAATTACATACTTGCTGAATTTGAGAGGCGTTCAACTTTCATTTTAAAATATGACAATTTGTAAGTAAAACTGATATCTGCGATTAGTGGTTAATATTTTCTTTAACTTGCGATGATCTGCGTTTACTGAGTTAAGTTCAAAACATATTGTGGATTTAATAATGTTGAAGTTAATCATTAATTAATTGTATTTGACTTACAAAAACCTTCAATTGTGTAACTATTTTCATAAGTTCATCAAGACCAATTTCGAACCATTTAAATGTTTGTCTTAAAATTTAAAAGTGAGCATGACTGGGCAGTGTCTGGTCCCCAGTTAACAAAATAATTTCATACAATATTCGGAACTAGACCCAAAACAAAAAACGCTGCTTTATTCTTGAGTTGTCAGCTTAAGCCAAAAAAAAAGGTGGCATTTTATTCTACAGTGCACTGATCCACTGCCTGAGTAATGGAAATTCATGACGGCAATGTACAAAACAGAGCGATAGAAATTGAAATACGCCGAAAGAGACAGAGACAGAGAGAGTGAGAGAGAGAGAGAGAGAGGGGAATGAGAGAATAAGTGAGAACTTTAAATGCAAGGCAGTTGCATGCCACTTGCGACTTGCCACTTGCCACTTGGCAGTTGGCTGTTGCTGCCTGCTTGCTATTTTGGTATTGCGCCATTGACAGTATCAGTGATTTTATGGTAGTTATATTCGGTAATGGGCATCAGTATGGACTGCCATCTATTCATGGCATACTTAGGAGCTGAGAACCACGTTTTTTGTCTTTCGTCTGGTTCCGGTTTTCATCTTTCCTTCGTTGTGTGCTGCTGCTGATGCTGCTGTGCACCAACATTGATTTATGTACGAGTCGTATATGCAATACTTGCAAAATAATCTGCATTTCCATTTCTCTTTTTTTTGCGTGGTCTGGAAAAGCGGACTGTGTGTGTGTCTTGCGGAGCACAGAGAGAGAGAGAGAGAGAGGATTAGTTAAGCGTTCGCTCGGCAAATTCTTTTTTTGTCGCTCCAAAAATATGACAAATTCGTGCAAAGCTTTACGACCAAGCATATTTAGTTCGTTTTTTTTTCTAATGGAAAGTGTCCACTTGCTTTACACAGGAAACACTCAAATGCTAAGTGGTCGGATCGGAAAGGACTGGGGGAGATTGTGCAGTGTTGTGTTGTGTGCAGCACACAGAACAAAAAATATACACTAGAATTTTGGGTAGGCATCTTAAAAATGTATTAATTTAATTTTATTCATTACCTATTGTGTTTTATTTTACTGAATTTACAGTCGATTGAGGACAAAGCAGAAGGAAATGTATTTCGTAAATTTAGCAAATTTAGCATATATGTTTTATGAGTATGAGCTGATTTGCATATCTCATAAGCATTTCCAGTCACATGCTGAGCACTTCACGTATTGTATTTGTATTTGTATTTGTATTTGCATTTGTATTTGCATTTATATTTGTCTTTGGAGCCGTTCTTATTTCTCTCTTTGTTTGTCAATCGCCTGGCCAGCATGGTATTCATTATGTGATGTGATGCGATGTTATGTGCCGCTGCTGGCAACCTACTAAAAAGCACAGCACGTGAGCAGCTCAGCAGTCAGGGACTCACACAGACGCAGGGGCAGGATGCCAAAAACCGACTGACGACTCATCCATCTACTTTTGATTTTTGCGAGACGAGCACAAAAAAAAAGAAAAAAAGAAAAGTGAATGAGGAAAAAAAGAACCGAAAATCGCAGACAAACATTATTTCCTGTGCTCCTTTATTTTTATTCACGTGCTTCTCATCATTTTTTGCTTTCATTTTGTACGATTTTTTTTTATTTTCTTAAATGTTATTTTAAGTGACGTCGCCAAAGTTAAAACGTGACAAAATTACAAATATTTTGTAAGCTTTTAAAACCGTTGATACTGCAGCAGCACGAACAACAACCATAACATTACCCTATAACAATAAAAACAAAAAACAAAAAAGCAAAAAAAAAATAAACAAATAGAAGAAGCAGCAACAGCGACAACAACAACAACAACAATGACAACAACACTAATAACAAAAACAAGCAAAAAAGTCAAACACAACAACATAATACCTAATAACGTGCATTTTGATAATGTCGTGTGGCGAGAAATGTCGGCGATCAAGGGTAGCAGATGGCGGGGGCAAGGGGCAAGGAGTAAGGGGTAAACGATAAAGGTTTCGTCCTGATTTCATGATTCCCACATTGGGCTGAGGCTTGGGGTCGTCGTGGCAACTTTTTGGCCATCATGGCATCAAAGATTCTCGACGCAGCCCGGGCCTGAAAATAGTTTGAAACTGAACACTCTTATGGGCCCGGTAGTTAGTGGCGCAACTATTTAAAGTTTTGCCGGCAACATGAGGCAACAAAGTCATGGCACAACAGCAAAAGTTACCAAAATTCCCCAGCATCTTTTTATGTCGTCTGGCCCCATAAAAGGTAACGATCTGTCCAGCAGCCGCACTGTCCAAACTTTCTGTAAAGCGCATTTCCCATGGCAATTTTCAATATTTTTTTTTTCTTATTTTTTGTATTCCAATTTTCATGGCAATTTTGCGTGTGCTTTGAGCCTGCACTTTACACAAATGGCCAGCTTCTAGCTACAGCTAACTGAATATACATTTCGAAATTTGTAATCACATTTGAGAGGCTGTCACTCATCATTTGCGTATTTTTGTTTTAATTGTTAATATTCCGATTATTTGTTTACGTATTTCAAGTATAAATATATTGCATTGCAGATGCCAACTTTAAGGAGATCATAAATGTATTAAAATTAGTATATATTTATAGCTCAAAACATAATAACAGGTATCTATATGCTCTTGGCCATATGCGATGCCAGTTGGCAATTAAAAACAAATATCATTTAGATAAGCAACTATTTATGGTCGAATATAAAACTTTAATTAAAGTGTTTTTGAGATTTCATATATATATGTATATATGTATATATATATGTATATATGTACACATTTGGCAACGTGTTTGTATATGTCATTATAGAACCAGCCAAAATGTCTGGATTTAAATTGATTTTGCTGTACATATGTACATTTGTCCAAATATTCTATACACATTAATCTATCTAAGTACGAGTGCAAACTAAGCTCCTTATTCTCCAACAGGTACGCTGTTTGTTCATGTGCATTTCATGCGTGTTAAATTGTGAATTGAATGCGGATGGAACAACGGGTAGTATTCAGTGCACACCTATGTGTGTGTCTCTGTGTCTCTGTGTGTGTGTGTGTGTGTGTGTGTCTCACTTGGTTGGCTTTGTGCATATTTTGTGGGCGGGCGTTATTATGGCACAAGCTGAAACATTCATTTGGCGAGAATTGCGTTTGCATCCCCAGTCACTAATTAGATGCATAATTAGACACGGAGTTGTACATGAGCAGTTTCGGATGATTCGTGGCAAATTTAGAGGGGTTGGGGCAGCCAGTGCGACAACTGCAGCTGGAAGCTGAAATTAATGACAGACAAGTCAGACAAGAGACGCAGTTAGACACAGGTAGAAAACAAATGTTGTTTGTGACTTGCGCTTATAAACTCAACAAATTATGCTTAATTCAAGTTTGGGTTGGGTTGCAGTCGAGCCGCAGTAGGTGACAAGCGTTCTGTGGCCAGAAAAACGTGGCAACTCCAACAACAAGAACAACAACAAGAACAACAACAACAACAACAACAACATCAGCTGACCTAGCACGTGCAAAGTGCACGTAGCCGGAAACAAATGACATTGTCAGCGCCTGTATTTTGGCTCGACGCAGCGAGAAATCCAAGCTAAGCATTTCCGGTCGCATCATCTGCCATTTTCTGTGGAGCATGTGCTCGATGTATACACAGAGGGAAATGGCAAAAACGAAAAACAAATAGCAAGGATAAACATACATTTTTGATACTTCATTTCATTTCATTTCATTTCATTTCATTTCATTTCATTTCTATTTTAGTGCAGTTGCTCTTCGAATTTTAAATATGTCTCGCACTAGATATTTAATCTTGAATTAGGTAAGAAAACTAAAAACACTCTCGCTTGCAAATTGTATTTGTAGCACAAAACAAGGAATAGGTTGTGCTAATAGGAGGAATACTAAAATTGATATTTTGCTGTGTTATAGTCTAGTTGAAGAGAATTGTATTCAAAGATGCTATATTAAATCAACGATTCGGAAGTTTTCTTCATTTTTGTTCAGTGTATGCTGTGTGTGCTTGTGCGTGTGTGTGTGTGTGTGTGTGTGTGTGTGTGTGTGTGTGTGTGTGTGACAGTGCTATTAGCCAACGCGACACTGCAAAGTTCAGCTGCACAGCCAGGCCAAAACGCAGGCGACGTCTCTTAAATCGTCTTTTGGTGCTGCCATTTTATGACTGAGACGCCTTTTGTTGTCTGCATTGGTTTGGGGCAAAGGCTGCTCTTTCGAGTCTGTTGGTTGTTATTGGTTTGAATGTTTTTGGGTCACTTTGGGGCATTGGCCAATTGCGTTTAAATGAAATGCCAAATCGCTGTCACAGTTTGGTTCCGTTCCGTATCAATTAGCAAAGCTTCTGCAGCTTGGCGCAATATTTGTCGCATTCATTTCAAATTTAAAATTTTATTCGAGCGCATTCAAAATGTGATCACGACGGCTCTGGGCTCTGAGCTAGTTATACCCACGAAATGGTGACAAATCTATATTGGCCCCTAGAGAATGTTTAAACAAATATGAAACAGTCTGAATAATCAATCATGTCCACAATTAACGATAATACGTAAAAAAAAACTCTTTTTCCTCATCCGATTGTAATTGAACTCGTTGAGAGAAATATATTTGAAAACTAGTTTGAAATGTGTTTAATTGGATTTTTAGAAACTAGTGTGAAATGGACACCCTAAAATGTTTAATCAAATTTGCCAACACATTGTTTAAATCTAACATCAAATATTAGCTAAAATGTGTTTCCATCGATGTTAGGAAATAATCCAACAACAGAGGCAAAAATAATTAGTGGAGATTGGAGAAATTGGAGAAATTCAATTGAAGTGAACTTCATTGAAATCTTTGAATTTCTATTTAGGCTGGGTATCTGGCAGTGCAGCTCTGCCAAATCGATTCATGGTTTGCTGATGCTGACTTTGTTGCCAGATGGCGCAAAAATTAGCATTAGGCTGGCAAACGATTTGGCCACTTTTTGCGTTTAATGGGTGGTGTGGCAATAAATTGGTTGCTGCGCCTTCGCCGGCTGCGCATTATTGGAAATTTCTGCATTCCACGTTTTAATTGCCTGCAATTGATGAAATGCATTTTGGTCATGGCTTTAAGCCCCAATTTCGCTTTGGCAATGCGGGTCCCCCTTGTGCGTCATTGAACGATACTCTGCACCGTGTAAATCATGACGCCCCCCCCGAAAATATCCCCCCCCTTACCAGGCCCTGCCATTCACTGCCCAGTTGTATCCTTTGTCCGCGCGCCGAGTGTTCCTGTGCTGTGCTGTGGTGTTAATAATCGATGGCTGCAGTTGCCGTGGGGCAACTGTTGCAGTCTCAGTCGAGCGACCAACAGACCGCGCCACCAAAAGAACAACAGACCAAGCGACCAACCGTCCGACAACAATGGTGGCCAGTGATTTAGGGTCAGCACACGGCCAAATTTCAATGCACTCGGCCGCAAAATGTAAATCGCGCCGAGCGGCTGCATTGGAAAGAATAACCAACAATCACCAATAAGCAACAATAGCCAGTGCAGCAATCAACAAAAAAGCACACAGAATACAACGCACCACTGATGCCCTTCCCCTTTCAACAGTAGCCGATCTAATGCCAGATGCGAGCCACAACCAACACAAGCCCAATTTTTGTGTTGCCATTTTTAATGGATGCCCGCAAGAATAAATGAAATGACTCAGTTCATATTTTGAAGCAGTCAGCCTAATCCACATATGAATCGTATTTGAATAAGTTGATTAATATGCTTCTATAAAAATACTGCACTTGAAATCAATTCCAAATTCCAAATATCAGATGGTGTTAATATTGAATGATCTAGTAGCGTGATGAAGAGCAGCTAACATTGAGCTCGGATGTTTCTGCTTATGCGGCAAGGGTATGTGTACAAAACCGTTTCTCGGCAAGGAGGTCAGCTGGGGGGCGGAGTAAAGAGTAGAGTCGCAATGGCGCCAACAATGAAAATAATACCAACAACAACGATGGTCATGATGATGGTGGCCAGTGGTCGCCGTGGGGCAGTGCAGTGGCAAAGTGACCATCGCTGGGCGTGGGCAGTGGACCGGAAATATTAAATTCGACACTTTGGCACACAAAGTGTTATTTTTCACTTCCGCTTCGACGGCGTCGGTAATTTGAGCCCTGTTCGCTCGATCAGCCGTCGTTGCAGCCACAAGCCTAAGACATTTATCGGCACGAACTCAAATCAAAGAACTTCAAATGCATTTCTTTTTCCAAGAGACTTATCACCTCAACCGAAATACTGATTTTTTTCTATACATTTTTGCTGCACTTTGTTGCTGATTTTGGTCAACAATTTTTTTTTTTAGTTTCGGTTAAATCGTATTATCAAAATAGAATTCGTGTCCAGTTGCCCAGTTTTAAGAAGAACACGATTTAAGTGATTTGAACTTTTACTCAAATTTGTTCATGGCCTTTCGAAGAGATGCGTGCTTCTCAAATATATTCACTTTAAGATTGATTAAAAACAGTTTGACATGTCGTCAAATGCTCATCATGACGATAATCCAACGAAAGAGTTATGACCAGTTATGCTCCCACTGGTCCCCTATTATTCGAATAGGGCTCCAGTGTTTCAGCCAGTGTCTGTGAACCAGCAATATGTCGCCAGCCCAAGGGGCACATAAGTATTTGCGGTTATTAATGTTTTACCTTGAAGGGGCGGGTGAGTTGACAGCCAAACAGGAAAATTAATTAAATTGTTCTGAGCCTTTCCCACAGAACTAGCAACTATGTATAATCATGTACACAATATATATATATAATATATATCTTTTATATATATGTTTATTTATATATGTGCGTGTACGTGTATAAATACGAACAGAGGATATTTGTTTACTTATAAATACGTGTTGAATGTTAGTTGCTGTGTGTGTGTGTGTGTGTGTGCATAAAGCTGGTGGTATGTGTGTGTATGTGGGTGTGTGTGTGTGTGTGTGTGGGTGTGTGTATTTGGTTTAACAAAAGGCAAGGCTAGCAAGTCTTTGCTTTTGCCTGAAACTGTAAAATTGTCAATTGCGTTGACCCAAATAAATAAATAACAAAAGTCCGGGACAATTTTAATTAAAACCAAATTATTGTTATGAATATTTTGTGATGCAAAATAAAATGGCAACGACGGCCGGCCACCCGGAGGGATAAGGGATTAAGATTGGGTTCTGCCACACAATGGAAATGACAATGACAATTGCTGTTGTGTTGCTTTAAGCGAACACTTTTCCGTTTATGAAATATGCAAAACGATCAAGGAATTCCGTTAGCAATGGCCAAAACTGACAACAGCAGCAATAAATACACACGTACAAATAGAAATACAAAATATCAATTGCAAAAAGTTCAGTTTTGAGATAGAACGTTTGAAATTGCCTGACCAATGCACATATATATGTATGAGAATTGAGCTGAGCAGTCAAAGGTCAAAGGGTGCTAACGTTAAGTATTCCATAAGGCACTGGTCGTCCTCTCATTTCAGTTAACACTTTCGCCACGTTCACACAAACTTTGGTATTCAGAGGTGGAATATGAAAGCTACTTAGTCAAGATTGTTGTTATGGAAATAGGCGAGCTGGGACCACAAACAAGTCATTTGTGGTTCCTTTTGTTGGCAACTTAAGTTATTGTCTCTGCGTTTTTGCTAAAATCGATATTGTAGTACGTATTTATGGCTTGGTCACACTGGCTGCGCCAAAATAATGCACATTACCCCAACCTGAGGCAGTTCATAAACTGCAAAGTAAACTACAAACTAATGCACTTCAGCCAAGCAGCGTCGCATTCGTTGGGTACTTCAAAGTTTTGCCCCACCACCACCACCCGTCTCCCATCTCCCTTCTTCCATCTCCCATCCCGACCATCCCGACCATCCTCCACAGCTAGCTAAAATGTTTTGTTGGCATGCAAAGGTGCTCCTGTAGTTATTGTTGCCCCCATCTGCCCATCTTCTTCAGCAAATACTCTTTACCATATGGCTTGCATTAAACCGCAACTATGTCTACACATAGACAAAAATTGGTTGCCTTTTTTGGCAAGTGAATTTCCTAAACTAACAAATGCAGGTTTTAATGTAACTGTGAAAATGAAAAACAAAAAATAAAATTTAAAATTTTAATTATTGAAATGTATATTTAATAATATATAACTATTTCGGAATTGGTGAATTTGGTAAAGAGTACTTCAAAACTCGAAGCAGATCTACGAGAAATACGCTTCTCAAAAATTGGGGATTAGTTCTGAATCGATCCTGGGAGAAACATACGCAAAGAAACAAATATTTATTCTGCTCTGCAGAGTGAATTTCAAAAGAATTTTTGTTTCAAGTGTAGCAGCTAGTTTTCTTATGTGTGTCTGCTGTCTGTGGCCACGTTTGTCATGCAACGCTCGAGGCGCTCCCCAACTCGACCTGCAATCCCAGCTCCAGCTGCAAACAGCAGTAGCATGCTTCAGCTCCTGCCCCTGCGGTACTTTTGTGCTGCAAGTGGCGCTTTAAATGACAATACCTTGAGTGAGTATATCTTCATTTCCTATACATAATGCTATGATATCATAATATCGTGCCGATGCCATCCTATCTGGGAAATGCAATGCCCACAAACTGTGCAGCTAAATAGAACATTAGCAAAGACCATCGCACGCATGCCAAATGGGTCGCTGATGCCTCAAGGGAAGCAACAATAAAAATATGCTTCATATATAGAGTGGCAGCAAAGAGTGATGCAAATATCACACGCATACACACACACACACACACAAACAAACACTCTAACACAGGAGTGGAGGGGAGAGAGTGAGATAGAGATAGAGAGTACACAGGCAGTGACCCCAAAAGTAAAATGCAATAAAAGCTTGAATGAGGCGACATTTTTATGCATATTTATGCCCCAATGTGGCAAGCGACTGCCTGGCTGCATGTGCTGCGAAAAGTAGAAGTAATACACTTAAAAAAAGTAAGTAACAAATTATCTAAGTATTAACTACTAATCCAATCTAATCTGCACTTAATCGATAATCCAAATAAAAATATCGACATTTCGTGAATAGTTTTTGATTTTGTAAAATACATTTCTTGAAAGTTGATATACATTTTTAATCGATTGAGACTCACATTATATTATGTACATTTAATTTCTCTGGGTGTAGAGGAGTAGTTCGAGCAAGGGTGGCCATACACAATATTGCTAGACGCGACTGTGGGCGGCACTGTTAAATTTTAGTGCTCAGCTGT
Source organism: Drosophila grimshawi (assembly GCF_018153295.1). Taxonomy (NCBI): domain Eukaryota; kingdom Metazoa; phylum Arthropoda; class Insecta; order Diptera; family Drosophilidae; genus Drosophila; species Drosophila grimshawi. The sequence goes on along the minus strand of NW_025063692.1, from coordinate 13,570,762 downwards.
TATTATTGTTGTTGGTGTCTCTATTTACAGCAAACAGCAAAATGAATGTAGCGACTTTTACATTAAATTCAAACGAGTATACCAAATAACAAGGGGACAGGTTGAGCGGAAGTGTGGCGGAAAGGGGGAACTGACTGCTCGGGGGTGTTGCGAAAAGAGAGAGAGAGAGAGAGAGAGATGGAGAGAGAGAGAGAGAGAGACACACAAAAATTGGAACAGCTAGATCCTTGACATAGACTGCAGGCAACGGTCGTTGCTGAAAATTGCAAGCCAAATACTGAGGGAGCTGCGTTCAGTCAACGCTTCTCCCCTTCCCCACTTCCCCCGTTCCCCTTCACCTATCCGTGTGAAGTGCGCGAACCAAATGAGTTTCTTGCTGTTACCGTTCTTGCTGTTGTTGTTGTTTTTGTTTTTTTTTTTGTTTCTGTTATTTTGTGTCACGCTAAACTATAGCAGCAACAGGAAGAAGGAGAAGAGAAAGCAAAGTTAATAGCACAGTTCCCTACACCGAACGCATTAAGCGAAAAACATAAAAACCTAAAAATTGAATTTAATTTTTGTGCATAGGAATGGAGCAGAAAGCATTGTGTTCCTTTTGCTATTATTGTTGTTCTTATTCTTGCTGTTCTTGTACATGTTGTTGTTGTTGTTGTTGTTGTTCATGTTCTTGTTGCTGTTTGCTGTTCCTGCTGTGCATTAAATAGTGTCGCAAATAGCGCATTTTTTGACGCCAACTCCGTCGAGCGTTGAAATTTGCCAAAGTATGCTTTCAGGCGACTCGCATGCCGCTTGCAAATAACCAGCCCGTCGGTTATCGCATGTTGGCGGCACGCCCACTTTTGCACCTAAAGGAGTACAACACACAGCCTTCCAAACAGGATATGCACGCATTTAGGCAACACTTAAAGCAACGAACCCCCACACCCCAAACTTGTTGACCCCTCGGGGCAAAATGCTTATTTAGCCTTTGAAGAATGCCTCCAACAAATGGTGCGGCAGAATGTTGTTGCCGTTGTTGCTGTTGCTGCCGTTGTTGCCGTTGTTGCTGTTGTTCTGTATATGCAAATAGGAGACGGTGTTAAAAACTGAGCCATCTGAAAGCAGAAATTAAACTAAGATCACGATCAACAACTTACGTACTACAAACATAAATATTTACATAATCTGGAATCGGAGGTGTTTTCATCTTTGTATGTACACATATAATAATGTTATGCATGACGCCATACAATTTGTGCACACACATACATATGCTAAATGTATATGTATATGTGTATGTATGTGTGTAAGTGCTGACTCATTATGCAAAATCATTTAGTAAACACATAAACCACAATTCACTGATTAGACTTAGACACGAAAATTAAAGCGTCCTTTAGCCGTGTTCCTTGAACAACGAGTATCTGGTTATGTCTAAATTATTTAAGCAATTTTGCTTTTGCTTTTGGTTATTGGGCTCTTATTCAAATGAATTAAATCAATGCTTTACCATTTTTTTTTTTATTTTAATTAAATGAAACAATTTTATTGTAAGAACGGTGAATTTGCATTTATAAACTGAAGAATTCATAAAAGTTGCAACATGAAACATGCAAATAAATGCAAATGCCAAATTGTGTGGAAAGTTGTTCGTTCTGCTCGGAGGAAAGCAACAGTTTCAACTTTACTTCGATCGGAGGGGTTTTAATTAATAAATCGTTCAGTTTTGCATATGAGGAATGCAATTTCTTCATTTATTTTGTTAGTTTGTCAATACTGGCAATATATTATCGATTGTGGCCCGACTCTAACCAAAAGTACAATGGCTTAATAATAATATGCTCAATTAATATAACCATAAAGTGTAATTCGATTTATAAATAAATGTTTGATTGAGCTAAATATGAGTTAGCTCAATTGAGGATTTTCTCATCCATTACATTGTACATTGCACATTGTACATTGTTTGTATGCATTAGTTTAAACAGGTGCTGGACTAGTTTCTGATGCCCAATCAATGTGACGGACAGGATGTTGCTTTGCTGTGATTCTAAGCCGAACACAAAAGCCAATTTACATTTACGGTTACGGCTGCACTTGACTGCTTCAACATGGGTGCAGGAGTGTTAAGCTTAGTGGTGCCCACCCCCCAGTCGTATCCCCCACCAACCTCGCCCCCCCCCCAACCAACATGCTATGCTCGTCGTGTGATTTTAGCCTTTGCATTGCCGTGTAATTGAAAACTTGCACAGCAGAACACACGCCAACCAGCTGCGTGTTCGCGTGTATTGTCTGTGTGTGTGTGTGTGTGTGTGTGTGTGTGTGTGTGTGTGTGCGGTTGTGTGTTAAAATTTCATTTGACTGAGGCTTTCATTACATTTTATTTGCTGGCATTTGGCGCCTCGACCCGCCCCATAGCCATAGTATCTACTGTGGCAGTGTGGAACGTGTTGGCTTTCAAAACAGCACCTGCTCTCGCCATTTTTGGGGCACAGGTGGTGCTCGGCTGGGTCATGTCCTAACAGTAGAGAGTTGAGGCTCCTGAGGCTCCTGCGTATGTCAGACAGCAGATTGAGCGCCCTTTTGAAATATTTATGCATGCAAATTAAGGCCACAACAAAGCAATGCGAAAGCGAAATGAAACCAAAAAAACACTTAAAAGCAGCAACAGCTGCTTCTGTTTCTGCTGCTGCTGGTGCTGATCATATTTGCCAGCATTTTATTTAATTTACACCTAATGCTGTCAAGAATTTCGTTAACAGCTCTCATCAGCTGTCATCATTAACGAACAATCGGAATTCAGGATCTCCGAGCACTTCAAACGGACTGCAAAACACGCTTTTAGCTTTACGGAGTAAAATTCCACTGCCAGATACATATATGTATGCCAGATGTATATGTATGTACACAAGCACACATGTATATGTATGTACAGTAAACACTTTGCAAATGAATATTGCAATTGAAATTGAAAATTTGTTTATGCGTTTATTATCACAAATGCACGCACAAAATATATTTCAACTTCATCATTTTCCAAAATTATTTCAAGTTATCAGGAATATGTTGTCAACCTGCACAACAAGTACAAGTAACACTATCAGCTCAAATAGAAAGTAAGTTAATTTCTATGATTAATATTATTAGATTCACACAAAAAGAAAGAAGGAATGGAAAATGAAATTTGTATTAATTTGAGCGTAAATTGTAAATCCATTAATTGGTTATCAAATTAATTGGATATCAAATATTTGATTTATAAGTAATTGATAGATATGAGATTATGATGAAATGCGATATTATTGGCAACAGGAAGTGTGCATCCGAGGGAGTGTGCACTGTGCTTGTAAAGGACTCTTGCTGCTTGCTTTGATTTTGTCAATTTTGATTTTGGTCAATTTTTGGTTATCAGCTTTTAACAAATCGCCCAATCAATGTTACGTGAGTGCCAATTACTGGCTGCAGACAGATTCCCTTTGCTCCACTCTCTCTCTCTCTCTCTCTCTATCTCTCTATCTCTGTTTCTTTCTCGCTTTCTCTATATACATATATCTGGCTGTGTCTTTGCCGTTGTTAGTGCTACTGGTGCTGTGGCTGCTGGTTGTGATTAAGCTTATTGCTTGGAAGCAGCGCACACACATAAATAAATTATGGAAATTAAACATGAAATTGTACAAAACCCCGGCACGAATGCGTCGACACGAGGACGCACATGCGTGTGTACATGTGTGTGTGTGTACGTGTGTGTGTGTGAGGGCGTGTGTGTGTGTGTCTGTGTGTGTGCGTCAGAATGACAACAGAATTGCTTATGGGTGGCGGCTGCTTGAATGCTGCCAACTCGCTGGCTCCCTGTCTGGCAACAGGAGTACGCAGATAACGTTGCAAATAGACAGAAGCAACACATTTGCGACAAAAGGCGCCCAACAGAAGGAGCACCCGAGTCAGGCTAAGGAAATACAGGCCGAGGATGGCTAACTGCAGCACAGCACAGGTTACACTGAGCCAAAACTGAGCATGTCGACTAATCAAAAGTGAGACAGAGAGTGAGAGAGAGACAGACAGAGAGAGAGAGAGAGAGAGAGAGAGAGAGAGAAGGTACCCGAGGTGAATGCCATTCAAAGGTCTTTCCGTAATCGCTTTATGACAAGTATTTCCATTTTGGTAACACAGACGAAAAAAAAACTGGCCACAATAAATGAAGAACTTCAACTTGTAAAAATAATAAACGCTTTAATAATGGATGACCAAAATGAAGCCAAGCTCTGTTTTGTTTTGAGTGTACTTTTTTTCACGGTGCTGGTTTCGAGCAGTGTGCCAGCATCATTGCCAGCTGCCTTGGCTAACAACTTTGTCAATGTCGCTCGAGACAGCTGTGTGACCAGAGACACAGGAGAAGTCGCAGACGGAGGTGGAGTCGGGGTAGGATTCGGGGGAGCAGTCTGGGCAGGCTGTGCCCTCACCTGCTGCCTGTCAACGTGTTGACAGCGTTGATGATGATGAGGACCTCGACAACAACAACAACAACAATAATAACGACGACAACGACAACGAGAACGAGAACGAGAACGATGAAGCTGTGTGGCCCGTGTTAACAATGCACGACAAAAGCGCATTAGGCGTGTGGCTGCCCAGTGGGTGGTGGTGTGAGTGTGTCTGTGGGTGTGTGTTGTGTGTGTGTCTGCTGTGGGTGCTGCTGCTGCTGTTGCTACTGCTGCTGCTACTGCTGCTGCTGCTGCTGCTGCTACTGCTGCTGCTGCTGCTGCTACTGCTGCTGCTGCTGCTGTTGTTGCTGCTCTTGCGCTGGGGTCGCTACTGGTTACTCGCTTGGTTGGCTGTTGCATTCATGTTGCAACGATTTGTATCAAATAAGAGTGTGTGAATTGGAGTCTGTGGGCTGTGTAGCTGTTCTCGTTGCTGTTGTTGCATTTAATTACGCGTGTCTGCACAGCGAAGTTTACTTTAACTCGCCATGACATACACACACACACACACTGACAGTGTGCGTGTGTGTGTGTTTAAGTTTATTAAACATGTGGCAACGGCAATTCGAGCGCGGATTGCGAGAGGTAATTGTGGTTACTAACCACAGGGTTTTTGACTGACAGCCGACACTTTTGTGCTGCTGACAGGTACAATTGAATGCAATTGCCTCGACAAATATGTAGAGGGGTTCCAATATCGATGTCGATGTCTACTTTAATGACGTTGGCTGGCGTTAATGTGTCGCAAATCAAAATTGTACAAGACAGAAGCGCCCTCACGCATCGAAAAGCATTGGCAGAGCAGTTCATTTAAGGTGTCACATTAATTAAATGCAAATAAACATCGATCGCAGCATTGGGCAGTCAGCTACAAAGTCACCTAGCTTGACCCCAGCCCATTACACCCCAGTCGCATTCACTGACTCCGTAATTCAATTTCGGTGCATGCCAAATTGCCCATGAAATGTGTCAAATTGAAATTATGATGAACGCGCATTTTGGTCGCAGTGAATTGAAATCATTTTCAAATTACTAAAATCCTTTTCTGTATACAAATTGTACTTTAAACACTTGCATGTGGGCATCGATCCAACATCGTTGTACATCTACAAGTAAGAATGCCCCAGCCGAGAGCGCTCGACTAGAAGATACCCTGAACAAACAGTTCGTATTTCAATTGAATTAAGGGTGAAAATCTGACTAGATTTTCTTGCCTATATCAAAATGTATATTAATATATATAAAATATATATATTATATAATTTTCTAAGTAAGTATGTTTTCAAGTATTTAGATATATGACTAATATATCTCCGACTTACTTTCAGATTAGTTTTTATTATTATTATTCCGGACTGACCTCATTTCTAACTTATTTTGTACATTTACAAAAGATGCTAAGTGCACCAATCCTTGGCTAACCTAAGGGACAACTATAAACATACAATGTCAGCTGGCACAACCAAATTGTTAAGGCATTGCGACATTTTGGTTGCATAGCTCGAGGCGTTCTTGCGGTCGTGCAACATGTAACAAAGCAATATGGTGGCAAAGTTAGCCATTATTGCATTGAGGCTCTGTGGAAGCGGGCAGCAGTTGATATACGAGCTCGCATATTTCTCGATTTGCATATTTTTGCAGCATAGCCTGCAGCTCGCATTGTGTGCAACATTGTTCAATAAAGTGTGGCAGCCACAGCAACAACAAATAATTCATAATAAATTTTATTAGAAATTATCGGCATAGATAAAGTTTTAACGGCCTTCTTGTCTATCGACTAGTTAACGTTCGACGACTTCCTTCACCCGCCTGATTGTCCCATCCCCCGCTCAATACCAAATGCCCTCAGCGCATAATTCACAGTTTGTCATTGCGATAAATATTAATTATTTGCACAAATATTGCTCTCTACATTCCACGACTGATCCAATGCCAATGCTTTAATTCCCTAAGCTCTCCATGAGCATTAGATATACATTACAGTGTATAATTAAAAAAATATTTATGTGTCCCACTACAGAATATTGAAAAGGAATTAATGTATGACTCATTAGCACGTTCTTTACATTTCATCTGTATTATCCACAAATTATTACGAATACTACTTCAAAATAACACTTGTAATCCAAATTGTTTTTAAATTGATAGAGAAAAATACATTTTACTTACTTCACTTTCATTTAAAATCGGCAAATCGGGAATTTCTATTCGATCTAATCTCTCTTCTTTTGGCAAAAATATAGCTAAGTGAGCAAATGTACATATTATCTAAATACTAGTTAAAGTTAACCATATTGTTATTTATAATACATAGAGTCAAAATTTGATTTCCTTTCGAAGAACTTCACAAAATACTGCATGCCAATTATATCTATGTGTTTTACATTCTACAAACACATTTTTAGTCATAAAAGTAGTTTTTCTCGAACAGCGGAAACTACAAGATTCTCTATTGTCTATGGAAGATTTTTCTTAAGAAAACCAAAAAAAAAAAAATTAAATTTATATATGTATGTGGGTGTATATTAGTTGTTTTTCTTTTTTCAATATATAAATAATTCAAAAACATCTTTTAAATGCGCCAGCATTTATTGCCGTAAACATTTTCAACTTCAACATATTTATAGATTGTTCTTACATACATGTACATATGCTCTTCCATCTGTCCTCGTGCTGAACGTGATACAAGTTATGCACTGTGCAAAATCTAGCGAGGGCTGCGCATATTTTTAGGCGTTCAAAAAAATGCGGCACATGCCGCCCGCACCAAGCACCAAGCAGCTGGCTGACTGCCTGGTTGCCTGGCTGCCTGGCTGCCTGACTGGCTATGTTAGTATGGCTGTGACTATGGATATTAAAATGTCGCGGTTGGCCAAGTGGTCAAAAGTTGTGCGACGCATCATAAAAGTACACACAAACAAACACAAAAAAAAAATATATATATATATAAAACATATATATGGACAAAAAGGCGAAAAAAGGGGCAGTCGCTGCAACAAAAAAAAAAAAAAAAAATGTATAGCATAAGCGACCGGCGCGATAGCCCCAGGGTCCTGGGGCAGAATATGGCGTGGGGTGCTTGGGGTTTTGGCTTTTACGAGCACAGTGGCGTGGATTTATGGTCATGCGGATTGTTTAAAGTGGCGACGCCGCGCCAACAAAAATATGTTGTGAAATATTTTACAATTTCATTTTTCGGGCTGCGAGGCACGCTTCATAGCAAGGGCAGCCAATGTGTCGAAGGAGGCAGTTGAGCAAGGAGCGATGGCGGTCCGGTGTTTGGGGGCACTTGGGGCAATTGAAATGAATGTTTGTCGTGTTAAAGGCTGTGATTTTTTTCATTTTGTGTTTTTTTTTTTTGTTTTTTGTTGTTGTTGTTTTTTTTTGGCTTTGCAACCAGGGACATGGGAATGCATGTGCCTGGCGGACTAGTGAACTCAAGTGCAGATGGCTGAAATTGTGCGCCTGCCTGTGTAATTAACAAACCCTGCTAAAGAGCGGCAATACTGGCAGATAACAGTACAACTCGTAAGCCTGACAAATGGCTTATTTAGGCGTAGGCTTATTCACAGGCCCAGGCCCAGGTCCAGGCTCAGTTTCTGACCGAGCCTTAGTTACAGCCTCCTAGTTTTAGTCATTGTTCACTTGCGTAGTTAACATTTACCTGCAACGACAATAAAATTAGAAGCTCAACGTTAGTTTAATGATAAGATCAATGCAGCAGCACTGCACATTTACAAAATATATATTCACAATAAATATAAATAATTATATTATTTATATGAATTTGTTTAGTTCATAGTGGGAATAGAAGCTTAATATAAATAATGAAGTTTTATTCTAAATTGAATCAGTTGAAGCAATACTACTTTGAATTTTATATTGACTAAATGACTTATTATTTATTTATTAGATATGGCCGAAGGCCTCTGCAGCCCGCCCATGTTTGATAATTTTGTTTTCTTAACTAATCTTAGTATAAATATTATAGAATATGTAAAAAAGATTCAAAATGCCATAAGCAAAAGATGAGAGGAAAATTGCATAATTTAACGCTGCGGTATTAGAATTTTCAATAGGCGATGGGTATTCGGCCGAGCTCAAAAGGCCGCGCCAAACTAATTTTGAGCCTAACCCGACACTAAAAACTAAAGCCGGTAATCAAGTTGGGCGCTAATCAAAGCCACCAAGTGCGACTCCCCAACAGGGAGCGGTACAGCTGGTGCTCTTTGTGGCCGTACCGTTGGTCCAATGAACCACGTGCGGTTCATAAAAAAAGACGCCACTGCATATCATAAAATGAAAATAAACATAAATACATAAAGCCAGGCGAAGGGTGGCGGAAAGGCGGAAGAGTCTGGGATGGTGCTTCGATGTTGAGCGGCTCATCTGGGCCAGGCCACCAACCCCAAAAGCCATAAATTCAATTTGAAATTTACTGTCAAAGGCGAGCGGTGCTGTGGGGCTGTGAGCCTGTAGAACGGGGGGGAAAACGAGATCTGCGTTTTGGGTGAGCATTTCCCAACATTGATGAGTACAAAAAGTTGGTCGACGCCGTTAGCCGCTTGTCAATAATGTCAATCGTTGCTGCTGCTCCTGCTGCTCCTGCTGTTGCCGCTGTTGCCGCTTCTGCCTGGGAGGCATACAAATTTGACATTTGAAATAGTACAGTCGCAGCAGCAGTAGCAATAGCAGCAGCAGCAGCAGCGGCAGCAGCAGCAGCAGCGGCAGCAGCAGCAGCAGCAGTAGCAGCAGCAGTAGCAGCAGCAGCAGCAACAGCAGCAGCAGCAGCAGCAGCAGCAGTAGCAGCAGTAGCAGCAGCAGCATCAAATGCGCCAAATGGTCAGCGTTGCACAATAAATTTCATAGTTTCATCTCTCGCTCGTTGCGCAGTTTTCACTGCTGCTCCTGTTGCCATCTGTATTGAATTTACTACTTGCAACTGCCAGCTATAAAAGCCATTTTGGTTGCACTCTTTTTTTTTATTTATTATACCTTGCTGCCGAAGCTAGTAGAGCATATTGGTTTTGAGTAATGTTTATCAGTCCGTATGAGAGCAACAACACTTTGAAGACATATATATACATAGATATATATATACATATATATATTTGTCTCTGGCTTACTCAGACAATGTATATAAATGTGCTTGCTACGCACAATCGAGGCATATTTGAATTGGAGTAGCCATTGTCGGAATCGATAACCCATATACACTCAGCGAAATTCGATTAAAGGCACTCGTGTTTGCTTGCTTACGCAGCTTATAACCGTACTTCTTATGTATTGGAGAGCAATTTCCGTTAGTTTTTGTCCAAGATTTTTGGTTATTTGTCTTTTTTGGACTAGTTTGGATGCGAAATTCGATTAAATGCAGTCACTTTCTGACCTTCGGAAAGGTAAGAAGTGGAATTTCTCTGAATGGAATATTTAAGTATACTTTTTTGTTTAATATTTTATAGGAAACAGAATTTGCAATGAAAAAAAAAACACTTTCGCAGGAGATAGCTAAGGATACTGGAATTAACCACAGGCAAATAGCAATTAAAATAGGTCGATCGATAAAAGAGAATACAAAAGTGCAGGAGTGGCAAAATTTGGCATTTTCTGATTAAATCAAAAATGTAATCCCGATGGACCAGATGGATTAAATTATTACTGTAAGTCTGAGACATGTTTCCCCTCTTGAAGCTGTGGTTCTTGCTCACTCACGATCTGAGCTGCATTCAGTCATCAAAATATAAAATTTCAAACTCTGAGGGTTATATAAACCTGATCAACTTTATGGAGCATCGATCAGAGTCAAATGCCTGAGTTAAGCAGGATAATGCTACAATACATGTGTTGAGAGCCAGACGGGTTAGGTTTCGGTTTAATGATTAAGCTTTTAGAGTGACCAGCAAGATCATCCAGTATCCCTGTTTGCCTGTGGGGAAACCTGTGTCGTCGAACTTATGCGGGTGGTCAATTGAGACAGCCTCGAAAGGCTGTCATTAAGGAATGGTCCCAAATCCCATTGTCTGACTTCCACCTAAAAACCAATGACTATATTTAACTACAGTCACAAAATTTGGAAAATAAATTCCCAGTCTTCATGTATCGACCAATATAAAGGCCACGCCCATTTCCGCTTCCAAATCTCACAATTTTAAGCGGGTAAGCATCGAAAATGTATATATCTTTCTATATAATTTTAGAAATTTAAAATTACAAGCGGCCATATCTCCGGCATTTTTAGAGATTAATTGATTAAATGGTTGGAGGCACACCCACCCAATGTCGTCTCTACCGCAGCTGGAATAATACTGGTTGTCAGAGTATGCCGTAGACGGTTACGGCCAATTGCAACGTTCGCTCTTGTTTTCAGTATTTTAGTTGTTATTGTCGTGCTTGTGGTCGTCTGGCCATTGGCTGTTGAATGTGCGGCAGTTTACCAATGTTTTAGCATGTTTCGATGCGGGACTAAGCCAACCAACCTTACCATTGGCAATATTTATCGCCACGGGTACGAGTACGGCTACTGGTGCAAGTCGTTATTCACGTCGACTAACGCTGACTCTGACTCTGACTGTGACTCTGAACTCTGACTCTTACTCTCACTCAATCTGACTACCATGCTAACCTTAGGTCCCCGAGCCACAAAAGCGCTGCTAGCCATTTCCCACTGCGCTGCGTGTTGATTTCGTATTGTTTGATTTGGTTTGGTTTGGTTGGGTTTGGTTGGGTTTGGTTTGGCATTGTGCTGATTTTACGTTATTGTGATAGCAAATTCTTGGCATTGTCATGAACACCACCTTGCTCGAAAGCCTGTCAATTCTTTGCCAAAGTTTTGCACCTGGCAGACAGCTTGATCAAGTGGCCAATTGATGAGTTGACCGTCTGCTCTTACGTCTAAACAGAAGATGTGTTGTCATCGTAGATCTTTCAGCAATTTGATTTCTCACTCTCATCTTTAAGTCTGATTTGAAGTTTCAGCAAAATATTGCTTCATTTCGTTGCTGCCTTTTTTCACAAATTTGAGAAGAACAAAATCAATACCAATTTCTTATACCCTTGGGGAAAGTATTATAATATTATCGTGACTTGAATATCATTTTTAGCCGATTTGATATAGCAATTTCCAGCTGTGTCTTTTTTACGCTAGTTTCATAAATACAATTAAAATGAAGCCGAAGTTTTAAGTTGTGGAATCGGGGTTGACTTCGACATACGTGTCACACTTTCTAATACAAAAAAACCAAACAAATATTAATGTCAAGCAGACTTAACTCCGGCTTACTAGGGTATGTCAACTTCGGCTTGTCAAAGATAGTCTTCCATCGTGCTTTATAATAAGTTAAGCGATATTTGACATTTGTTTAAAGAAAAAAATGTCCTTTGAGATGAATAGCTGATATGACTGATTACAAGTTTTCGACTGTGCCCATCGCTCAGTACTTATGCCTGACTCTCTGTCTGACTGTCTGTCTGACTGACTGTCTGACTGACTGTCTGTGTGTCTGTCTGAGTGTCTGTCTGTGTGTCTGTCTGAGTGTCTGTCTGTGTCTGTCGCCCTTTAGTACAATTGGCTTGCTTTTGCGTGTGGGTGCAATAACAATCCGAGAGTTGACATGAGCGTGACATTGCATTGTTGTATCAACGCCATCATCAACACATGCACTCATCACAATTGTACATCGGCATTTGCACAGCAGCAGGCGGGGCAAAGCAGTCAACGACGTGAAACTAAAATGGACCAAAAAGCAGACCAACAGCCAAATATCAAAATGTGACCATATGAAGACTGCTGACTCTGCGTGTGAGTTACCACTCCCTGCTCGACTATCAAATGAACTGCAAATTGTACTTTAATTGAAAGCCAACACTTCAAAGTTAATAGTTAATAAGTTAATAATTAAGAAAACACCAATATCCATTGTAATTCTGGAAGTATGCATTTTGTGTGGAAAATATCATTTTCAATTTATTATTATGGTTTTTATTAAAGTATCTTTGCCTTAAGGTTAAATAATGGCTTGCTTAGCTGCTGCCACTTGCAAGTTTACAGGATATCAACATAAACAGAACAGCATCCACAACACCAAGGCCAACACAAAAGATTCGGCCCCTACTCTTGGCAATGCCGGCAGCTATTCAAGTGTGGAATGAAGCGCGTTCCGACACAAAAATTGAGTTCCCGGTACTTGAAGTCCGGAGCTCATACCCGTATAGAGGTTAGTTAGTCCTGGTTGTTGAAAAGGTGTCTAAAATTGTTGAATGCCATTTCGGCTGGCAATTGTCATTATTCATACGCACCGTGGCACACAAACAGGAGCAGCAACAACAATAACAGATTGCTTTACAAGCCTGAAAGTGGTTGAAAATTGTTTTGGCTTTAACCTCATTTTTTGTGGCGCACCGCATTGCAAACAGTTTTCAACTTTTTTTTTATTTTTATTTTTTATTTGACGATTTTAACCATATTTTTGCTGCTGTTGGCGTTGCCATTTCTGTTTACCATATTTTTGCTGTTGTTGTTGTTGCAGATTCTTCAATGGTCTATACGATTTTCTGACACTTTGTGTGTGCAACATAAGTCTCGTAAACTACATAAACAGTTGCTTGCTACAGTTGCAGCTGCAGTCCAACTAATTTGACTCTTCTGTAACTCCAACAGAAGCCAAAACTTAAGTGTATCAATTACAAATACTTTTGAAAATTATTTCAAATTTAATTTATACAAATCTCGACAGTGGCACTTAAATATTTTTTCATCTCTTAAGTTGAATTCGATTCGACTTGGAGAAGTTTTGGCTGTATTTGCTGTGCATCGTTTTTAAATCCAAAAGTGAACTTAACTCTCGGATCAGTTCGTGCCTGTTAATGACCAAATTTTGGGGGCCAATTGCGAAATTTGTTGACAGGCAGCCGATGGCAGCAAAAGTTAGCCAGGGAAAACGGAAAAGCGAACGGGCCAAGGACGATAAAAGGCGACAACTTTATGTCAACACGCACATCAACGTGTCCTGTACTCTTATATTGTTGTTGCCATCAGAGCTAAGGCATGTCACAAAAAACTTGGACACACACACACACACACACACACACACACATAGACACACACACACACACAGACACACACACACACACAAACAGAAAGGACAAAATGAAATGGCAACGAGCTGGAAAAAAATGTTTGCATTGCCCAGCAAAGCTCATTGCCTCCTCGTCGCTCTTTACACACTGTATTTGTCCCTCTCCCTCTTCCTGTCCCACTCCACTCCACCTGTCCCTGTCCATCACTTGACCTCTGTATAGCTTTCTCTCTGTCTGCCTGGCTGCCTATGGCCTTTCAGCTCTCTTATTGCTGTTTGCAATGTTGCAGCAGAGAGAGACTCAAGTGTCATTTTGTTGCCATTACGTCTAAATTGGCTACTAGATTGTCTCATTCTGTTTGAATGGTAAACGCTCCGTTATTGTTATTGCCCTGTTCTACGGATGCTGTTGCTGTTGTTGCCATTGTTTTAGCCTATCTGTAAGCCACTGTCAACGGCAACAACAGCATCATCCTCATCATCATCCTCATCATCATCATCATCATCATCATCATTGATGTTGTTATCGTTATCGTTATCAAGTGCAACGGCAGCCATTTTGTTTACCCTGCTTTTGGCTCAATTGCTCTTTGCCCTCTGCACAGTGACAATTTCGAACGTGGAAAACAAACGACGTGTGAATAAATTGACAATTTCGTCAATTTGGCCCACAAAATGTGTATATACAAAACGAATCGCAAACGAGTCAAAAATACGCTCCGACTACCGCAGGCAACAATCAAATTGTCATCCTATAACTGTCCCCTAAACACTAATTGCACTACTAACTTCAGTCCTCTATCCATTTAACTTGTAATTACTAACTCACAGTCGCTTGCCAAACTGACATGTTATTTTGCGGAATAATAAACGCTAGATAGCCAGATAATTCTGAGTTGAAATCGCATTTGTCAAGATATCCCAAAATCAGTCGTGGCCCATCATTGTCAGCCCATCAATCAGCGGCACAATTTCAACTACATATCTGCCGTATCAATTACAGCACATTAGGCGCACCCCGTCACAGAACTGGCTCAGGTGATACACGAATAGCACACACAATCACACAAACACAACATACACACGAACTCATCTGATGTGGACCAAAATCTTAACTTTCATACATGTTGCCTGCGAGGGTTGCCAATAGCTCTACTTGTCTAAAGTCATTTCTAATTGAAACAAACATCTGGTCAAGACCACACATCCGACTTCATTTTTTCAAGAACTGTTTTTTTTTTTGGAGTGTAGCTCTTATCGAGAGTCCTGCAGCACTTTAAAAAAAGCTATGCAGTCTGAGATTCTGCATTTTAATGTTCGCTCGCCAAAGTATCACTTTCAGATGGGTGACAAGTCTTTAAGTGTTTCATGCTTAATAAACGGTATCTTGATGAGCAGCCCTCGTTGGCTGTTGAATGAATGGCTGACCAACAAGTTGAAACTGTGCCGGAAGGAAGCCGCTGAGTTTTCCGTTGTACCATAAAATGCTATACATCCTGGCCAGTCTGACAGCATCCAGCCTACCACTCCAGCGTCCATGTTTACTCATCGTCTGTGCTAGCATGTGTCTGTGTGTGAGTGTGTGTGTGTGTGTGTGTGTGATTATATTTCTCTATATTTGTGGGATTGTGTGCGTATCTGGTGCAAGAGAGTTTTGGCGAGTTTAAACGCAGTTTTTATGGCCCCACTTCCGTTCTGTTTTATTCATTCGCGCACAATTTGCGACACATTATTGTTTTTATTATTCAGTTATGGTTCGCTTGTATTTTTTTCTTTATTTTTGTATTTGCTTTTTTTAACGTTGTTGTTGTTCTTCTGTTTTTATTTTCAATGTGGCTGCTGTCACTGTTGTTACAAATTTCCCTGTAAATTTTGCAGTCCATTTAGCAAAGGGCCATGTGACAGGGTCGATAATACCTTACTCACCTGACACACACAAAACCGAAACAGCACCTATACACACCTACACACACACACACACATATATACACAAGCACATACACACACACACACACACACACAGAAACATGGCGTACAAAAGATGTAGCAACTTTTCTAGCATACTTATGTATGTCGTCGGTCGTCCTTTCCCAGACACGTTGCTCTTTGCTTAATAGATTCTTTGCTATACATTTTATGCATATTTTTAAGCATAAAATTTAATTTTCATATTGAATGAAACGAAACGCGCTGAGCTAAGCCAGTTGCAGGTGGGTAGATACAAAGAAGTGGGTGTTGGGGTTGGCGATGGGCAGGGTTGAAAAGGTTGGCGCATTGTCATAAGCATTTTTTTATGACTGGAATTTTGAGTTGTTGTTGTTGCCTGCTGCTGGTGCTGGTGCTGCTGCTGCTGCTGCCGGCGCTGAGTTTTATAGCTTGACACCATTTTATGAGTACTTTTTTTTATACATATATAAAATCATAAATAGCTTTGCTCAACAACAACAATAACAATAAACAAGAGCAGCAAACGCAACAAACAGCAAAACAGATATGAGTATTTAATTTTCGACCATTTCCGCTGCTGTTGCAAAAAGGCGTTGCACACACATCCAGATAACAGACACCAACACAAATACATTCGCATTGGCAATTGCATATCGTTGTATTTCATTTATTTGGATTTTTATTTTAATTAATTCCACAACATTTGAAAGTTTGCAGGATTTTGTCATCATCGCTTACGTTTGCCATTTTTATAATTGACTTTTCGCTAATTAACAGAATTTCACAACGCTTTATTGCAGCTCTTTCAGTCATGTTGCAGTTAATGTTGTTTACTGGTAAATTTGCTAGTTGGAAAAGTTCATTTAATAAAATGTTATTATATAGTTCAATGCAAGGCATTTCACTCATGAAGATTCACGATAAATGATTCGAATCAAAACCCTACATGCGGAAATTGGTTTATTAAAAACTTGATTGCTATTCATAAAATTGATTATGCTTTCAATGAACCATAAAAGCTATTGCGCTGAATTGCTTAAATTAGTTTCCATTTATGATGCAAGTGAACGTCGAGAACTGTTTTTCAAAAGCTATTAAAGGAAACTTTTTATTTGCTTATCCAATCAGCTGCAAACTCACCGCTTTCAGAGGACCCCGCCCCCTGCTTGGGTTAAATTTTCATTTTGATTGGATTTGTTCACTATGAACTTGAATGTTTGAAATAATGAAAATATGCACGAAATCTGAGATGAAAAATACATTTTCTATATATTTGCAAGTTTATTTTCATTCGCAGCTTTCGATTAGTCGGATACGGGACTTTTTCTTTCTCGGGGGCAACTTAAACTAAAGGCCGCTCTCCTGGGCTTGCCACCGGAGCCTTTTCATTAAGAGCCTGACACAGTCAGTCAGAGGCACACAGAGATAGACAGCGAGGCAGGCAAGCAGGCAGGCAGGCAGGCAGGCAGGCCGCTTCCATTACTTTGAGTGTCAATTAGGTAATCGCAAAATTGAAATCTCATCGGAAGTGATTTTGTGCGCCTCGCTGAGCGGCTCAGCTCAGCTCAGCTTCGTTCACATGAGTTGAGTTAAGTTGGGTTCAGTTCGGCTCAGTACGGCACGATACTACACGACACTACACGACACGACACGACACGTCACGTCACGAGATGTTACGACACGAATCGGCGGTAATTGTGTCTGATGCCGTAAGAGGCGCTTTTGTGGTATGCCTACGCGATGCAGCATTCTTACAAACTTCCGCTTCCGCTTTGCACACTGCTATTAGTGTGTGTGTATATAAAACGCGACACCGATTACAATTCAATTTGGCCACGTCAGCTTCACGTTTGCCTGAGAAAGAGAATCGCTTGCCAATCGAACCACAGGCGACAATACCTCCATATTGAGCCGAACACCTCGTTGTCTGTCTTTTGCCTGCCTGCTTCCACCTGCAGCAAATCTCTCGCTGTGCCATTCAGTGGCAAATTACCAACTTTGGCGGAAATTAAGTGGCAGGCAGCACTTGCTAAAAATTGAATGAAAGCACACGGCTTCAACTCTAACTCCAACTCCAACTTCAACTGCAGTTGCAACTGCAGCTGCAACTACAAATGAGTTTACTTTATAGGTACACAGTTCGAAAATGGAACAACATGCGCACTATGTGCGATGTATTTGTTGTTGTATTTCTCTTACTATTTAAATTTCATTCAAATTGAAATTAAAATCGTTCCACATGCAATTGCAAACAATACTGGCTTATAAAGTTTTTTAATTGATTTTCCTTCTTGATTTTAATTGACAAAAAAAAAACAAAAACTAAAACCTATCGAACGAAATATCCTCAACTCAAATAGGTAGCCATATTTAACAGATTTAGCAATATATCACACTTTTCACGAGAAATTACAAAATCACAATCTTGGCTTGAATTTATTTTTACCGTGTAGACGACGAAGGCGTAGCAATAACAAATATGTGTTGAAAAAAATGAAGAAATTACAACGCTGGGTGGCTGGTCGTTTTCGAGATTCGCAATCCGCTATTCGCTATTTGCTATTCGGGGATTTGTGTTTGGGGCAGCAGTGAGTGCAGCCAGACAGTCAGTAAATTTAATTTTCCGCACGAATGCGTCGTGCACAGGCGAAAACGAAATCGAAAACAGTGTAAAGGCCTGAGGTGGACGTGGCGGTGGATGGGGTAGGGGAACATTGCATTTTAGAGGTAACTGCAGTGGCACAAATTCGTAGCAAGTTTTACCACGCGTTGATTACAAGTAGTGGCGTACCAAAAAGTAGGCAATGACAAAAGTTGTTGTGCCCTAGCTGCAATGGCGATTAGTCATGGTGTGTGTGTATATCTCTCTCTCTTTCTCTCTCTCACTCTCTCTCCCTCTCTCACTCTCTCTCTCTCTCTATATATATATATATCTCTCTCTCTTTTACGCGTGCCACAGTAAACTAAAAACTTTCACTCGCTACCTTTTGCGGTAACGCCTTGCACTTCAACTTTACCCCGTCAAAGTAGAGCCGACTTGGGCCGCCTCCATTTGCTGGAGGCAAGCACTTAATTTAACAATTTCCTTTGTTCCTTCCAGCACCTGCATCAATAGGTAGGCGAGCGAGAAAGATGAAGAAGAGAGAAAGTGACACAGGCCGTGGAGCGAGTAGTGGCGAGCCAAGGCGAGGCAAGGCGAGGCAAGGCGACGCTTCAGGTTGCCTTCAGGTTCAAAGTGCACTTGAATCGCAGCTGGCGTCGCCTCTTCTGACAAAAATGGCTTTTATTTTTCGACTTTGCACTATTAATGCAAACGGTGCGTTTCGAGGGCCACTCTCCCAAAACGCTCCACCCACTTCCACACCCATTCCCAGTCCCACTCCCAGTCCCACTCATAGCCTTTTTTGTCTGCTCCGCTAGTCTGGCTCTCGCCTTCTGGCTCTTGGCCCTTCTGGCTCTTGGCCCTTCTGTGTGCGATGAGGAAAAAAAGTTTGCAAGAAAGGCATTGGCAAAGTCTCTCGTAAATTTTAATAATATTTGACTTCAGAGGTGGGTTTTGAAGTGGCCGCTGGTTTTTAAGAGCTGCTCCAAAGTGGGCACCAGCATCTGGGTGTGCCAGCGGCTTAAAATTTATAAAATTGCTTAATCACTTTCCTGGCCAGTGGCGGTTGGCTCCTTAGCACCAAAAACATTAGCAACAACAACAACAACAATGATGACAGTAGCAGCATTCGCAAATCGATGTTTAGTTGAAAGTATCTGCGTATATTAAAAGCGCCTCAGGCTAACAACTATGTGCATATTGTGTTGATAATTTGGGGATACCATTGAGCTCTTCACTCTTTTAGTTAGTCCCTCTTAAAAAGCTATTTTACTTGCAAATTATAGTTAAATTGATGAATTTATTTTGCTCCTCCTAAAACACCATTAATAATATGGTATCGAGAAGATACTTTGGCGAAAAATGTTTCATTTTTTATAGTCGTCCTAATTACGTCATACATTTTTTTTATAAGAGTTTTATCTCTCCCATCTTAACGGCCCACTTTTATTTGAATGTATTGTACCTTTTTTCATGAAAAAACATTTCAGTAATTTAATACAATATTCGCTGTTAAATGGGATGCTGATTAACGGAAAAAGTTCAAATTAATATGCGATAGCATTATAAAATATACAACAAGGGTGTAAAAAGAAAATACGTTTTGTAAAAAGAAATCAATTAATACAATTGTCATTTCTGCAAACAAATTAAACAGCTCAGATTAAAGTTAAACAACAACAGTGCCGAATAAATACAATATTCATAATGCAAATTAAATTTCAACTGACACGAATCTCTGTTGATTCTCGCTGTCATGTTATTTTTTGAGCTCATACTTCATTTCACATATAGACCTAGATTTCTGAGGGTAATTTATCAAATTTGTTTTCTGCACCGTGTGCCCGAACTGTGGTATCATCGCTTACCGACAAAAAATCACATTGCCAATTAAGGTTGCTTAAGTTTGTTCTTCATCTTGTGTGGAACATGGAAACGGGGCCAACTCCACTTAACCATGCTCAGCATTACGAAGCAGTTTCTCCGTTACTGATTTTTGCAAGCAACTAATTGCATGCATGTCTATGTGTGTGCATGTGTGTGTGCATGTGTGTGTGTGCATGTGTGTGTGCATGTGTGTGTGCCTGTGTGTGTGCCTGTGTGTGTGCATGTGTGTGTGCCTGTGTGTGTGTGTGTATGGTTAACGTGAGTGTACCAATTTTGAGTATATAAACTTGAGCGTCTTTTATGCGAGACCGCAAACAAACTGCGAACGCAGCGCGGCATCTTTCCAAACAAACAAACATGCAACAACAGCAACAACAGCAACAACAGCAACAACAACAACAATAACAACAGAAAAAGCAAAAACAAAAACAAGGGCCCAGAATCAATATTTGCTGTCATTAATACGCAGAGGCAGACGAACTGCGTTGCGGTTAACTGTTCAATGCTCACTGCCCCTTACTCTGTTCCCTCTTTCCTCCTCCTTGTTCCCTTCTGCCTGCTCCCTGCTAGCTGCTAGGTGCTAGCTGCTGGCTGCAGGCTGTCGACTGTTCAGCTTTCTGTTTGTCAGTGTTCACTGTCACTGCTGACACATGGCCAGCGAGTTTAATGAACCAGATTGTCATCCTGACCGCTACTGCTGAATTGTGTACGGTATATGGTAAATGTATATATGTATGTGCATCTATATATACATATATTTACCACGCCCACTGCTTGTCTTGGTCAGCTTAAATTGGCAATGGTAAAACGTATCTACCACACTTAAATTGCCTTGCCGAAGCATGGCAATTGAATAATACTCGAATTAAGAGGCAAGTGCACAAATATAAGCAGCGAGTCTTAAAAATGCAGGCAATTGCTTATACTTTGTTCCTTTGGCTGCACACACGACGTATACGCATTATTGTTGCATCATTTCTCGTTACGCATTCAACTGTCATATTATTGGCAACTTACAGAATTTTAAGACCGTTCTCAACTCAAGATACATTCACATATTCAAAGCCAAGAGAATGCATGTGATTTGCATTCAAAAGCATTAAAGTTTACTAATTGTCAAATAATGAAATATCTCGAAAATGACATGATAGTTCAGTTCGTCTGTCCTCATTTTTTTTTATGAATACACAGAGTGCCCTCAGTTGTAAAGTGGAATATTTAATATAAATTAAATTGCGTATAAAACATACAAAAAGATAATAGTATCTTAAACTCTGGGCCAAAATTTAGATTTATTTTAAATTGTATTTATTTATTTTATATTTTTTATTTTTTACATATTTTGATTTCATTGTTTTTTAAAGAACGAGTCTTAATAATAACTCAAAAATTATGCATAATTTGATAATATCGGGTGAGAGTATTATGGATATATATATATAATAGCATGTAGTACATGCAGCTGAATGGTGGGTGTGGCATGCACACATGTGAAAATCAGATTTGGCCAAGTAAGAAAACTGAAAAACAAAAATACACTCGCAACAGCTTCAAATTGTTATTTTTGTGTATTATTATTATTATTTTTTCCTCGTATACGTTGTATGTTTATTCTGTCCCCGGGCATTGTTTATGATAATTTTCGTGTTATTGTGCGTAACTTTATTATGCTCATATGAAGTGCTCGCTCGCAACGAGCCAGGCTTGTTGTGAATACGTAATCGTATACGTAAACGATATATACATATATATATATATATGTATATATGTATATATATATATGGGAATATGTGTGCGCCCGGAAGCAGGCAGCAAATTCTTGTATATCAGCCAGTGAAATCTGAAGTTGACTGCTTAACTGGGGCTTATTGCTTTCGCCCGGTTAGGAGCCCGTCGTCTTTGTATTCGTTGCCACTTAGTTGTCCACAAACTCAATAAGAGCAGCAGCAGCTTTATCTGCAACAGTTGCAATCACAACATCACATCATCATTGGGCCAAAGTTCAAATCCCGCATGCACTTGCTGAGTAAGCAATCCGCTGTGGTCCCAAATGATGTCACGGGCCAGCAAGAAACTTTCAAGTGCAGCAAATGCGTTTAACACGTACTGGCTGAGCCGCCTTCTTCTTCTTCTTGTTGCTGTTGTTGTTGTTGTTGTTGGCTGCGTAACAAGTGTCTCGCAAGTGTCGGCAAGTCATGTGTTTTGCAGAATCTGGGAGAGATCTCAGGTGCGGCACTGTTGCAGCTGCTGCTTGCTCCTGTCTGTCGTCTGGCGTCTGTCGCGTTTCTTGTTGGCACTTGCAAACTTTTATTTGCTCGGCACCGAAACAGCCAAAAACGCAAAAGGAAACTTTTCTGGCAGCCAGCTGCTCACCAAGAACAACAGCAGCAGCAGCAGCAGCAGCAGAAAAACTGCAATCGAATTTGACACTTACATGTTTGGCAAACTGCAACACATGTTTACCAGACCCAAAGCATGAACCGCGAGTCGGGTCCCCGCATTTGGTCTAGTTGCATTTACTTTTCTGAGCCATCACCTGCATATATATATATATATATATATATATTGCATTGCTCTCAGTCCATTTGTCTGTGCAATTTACAGGCTTTCTATGCACTCAAGCGAGGCGTGTACGTTTAGATATGGGTCACGAACTGTTTGATCGAAGGGTCGCCAACGTGCCAAATGGATGTGGTTGAGGGAGGGGGCCGTTTAGAGTGTTTTTTGTTATTGCTTTTTTGGCTTAACCCATGTAGTAACTTGCGAATGGATTGACTGTACATATGGCTAGGGGCTAAAAATGCAAGCAATCAGTGGCAACATCATCAAGTCACTTGCCTTTTGCTCTGGCCATAGTTTTTCCTTTCATTTCGTTTGCGTTTAATATCAGTAGCTTAATGTTGCCTGACTAACAGCAGCATAGCCAACCTATGAATACCTTTGGTGATGGTCACTGATACTGCGCTTGATTCGATTTAAAATGCATGCCATCAAAAACTGAAAATGAATGGTTACCTGGACTGACAATTGAAAACGTGCGATGCCAGCTTATCCGTTGCAGGCAAATGTATCTCAAATATTTGTACATGCTACCAATATTTACCTGCAATGACAGAGAAATAAAAGGAGATCGAAGCGTTTAGTGTAAAGTGGAACGAGTGGGATACTTTAAAATTAAAAGTAGATTCGCGAATTCAAGTTAAAAGCAGTAAGCCGCCAACTCTTTAAGTGTGCGGCTCCTCTGTTTATTTATATGTGTGTGTGTGGGTGTGTGTGCTTTCGGTGGCTGCTTAAATTAAAAAATGCGACACAGCTGCTGCTACGCGGCACGTCCACCAACGACATAGCCGTAGTCACCTCCTTGCTCCCGCTCCCGCTCCCGCTTCCACTCCTGCTGTTGCTGCTGCTTCTGAACCCAGCGGCCACAGCTCGACGAAATTCAATCGAGAAACGTTGCAGGTGCGTCAGCCGCCACTGGGCATTGAAGCATTACGTGGCACAGGCAGATGCCGCGTTCGTCCTCCTCTCTTCTTAACATTGTTGTTGTTGCTGTTGTTGTTGTTTTTGTCAATGAGCTCGCTGATGATGGGGGCCCAAGAACAACAGCAAGAGCAACAACAACGACAGCAACATTCAAAAATTCGTTTGCTGAAAATATCAATTCGAGTTCATCGTAAAAGGTTTTTACCTCGCAAACGTGAAATGTTCTTGATGTTGCCGCCGGCCAACTACGCATTTGAAATAAATATTTAGATGATACCACAATGTGGCAACAATTTGGCCACAATATTTCCCGTGCTACCATACATACCACAAGCTTTCCACAAGCGATTACTTTATCAAGTAATAAGCAAAAGGCAGATGCCAAATATCCAAATATAAAACACAATTGCTGCTAAGGTTTTAATTTGCAAGTCTTCGCAAGCTGCAACAATTTTTAACAATTGTTTTTAAATCATTTTTAATATACTCTATAGCAATTAACTATTGATTTTTTAATGACAACATTTCTATATCAATTTTGGACTGGGCTTGTCGTCTTCAAATAAGCTGAATATTTCGAAAATACGAAATTTAAAATGTTGCTTTATTTTGCATATACAAAATGGTTTTAAAATGGTTATTTCTATTATTGCTAAACTTTTTCTATTTCGAGTTGTTTATGTGTACTGTTTGTGTCTTCAATTTCGGTCACATTTTGTTTCAAGGACATTCAAATGTCGAACTTAGCGGTTGGGCGCTGCCACAAAATGTGGTATCGAAAATTTAATAAGTTTGCCTGGAACCGCTGTCGTTTGCATTGAGATTTTCAAATTGACCAATTGACGTAAGAGCGGCCAGTAAATTACGGAACAGGGGGCGGTCGATGGTGCGTGGGCGTGGCAGAAGTGGGTGTATATTTGCTATAGTGCTTCGCCTCCGTTATCTTTGCCTGGCTTAATTAAAATGTTGCCATGTTGTATGTCGCCCGCAGCCAGAAAAGGAGCAAGACATGTCCGGCGCAAATGCTGAGCCTGTTACCGCATACACACAACGCATATACATATACATATATATTTATATATATATATTTAAATCACTTCACAGATCTGACTGACGGACTGGCTGTCTTACTGATTGACCGAGTCGAGTCAATACCCTCTTCCAACCCCAAGTCCCAGTCCAATAGCAGCCGCAGATTTTCGCATCCACTTTGATCGAGCGAATTATGCTAACACAGCGCTCGACTCTTTGTTACTGCTTCTTCTGCTGCACAAAATCGAGCGCCAGGGAATATAAAATGGAAAATGATGATGCCCGGCAGCAAAAAAAAAAAGAAAAATAAAAAAAGGACGACGAGATGCAAAGATAGCTTCTGCTTTTCCTGCTGCTGCTGCTGCTGCTGCTGCTGCTTCGTCTGCTTCTGACTGCATATTATGTGGCTTAATAGTAAGCGCTGTGTAATTGAAATGTGGCCAAAAGGAGATGGCCCGAAGTGAGTGCTGATGCGTTGTGTTGTTAGCCAGGCAAACTCGCATTTAAAGTGCACTCAACAAAAGCGCATTAAATTTATCATTCGCCATCCAGCACGACACGAGGCAGCGGGGCAATGCTTTTTCCATTACATCCACGCTTCTGCCTAAGCAGTTTTTGATAATATGCTTAGTTGCGCCACAGCGACTGCATTGCTATTGCTATAACGCCCTCAAACCTGGTTCCACACGTTTTACATGTCGCAGTGCGCCAGCATCCCTGGAACTAACAATAAAAAGGGGGGCACAACAAAAAAAAAAAAGAGATGAGAAAGAGGCAGCAACAACAGTAAAAACAACAGCGATTTGCTGCAAAGATTATCAATAGCGTTCATCACAGCACACACACACACACATACACATAAACAATATATATATATATATAATAAATGGACGGTGGACGGAAGAGTTGGAGACGCACGAAAGGATGCTGCCAGGCAGATAAAATGCCAACATGCACCAGCAGCGCAGACACAAAACAAAGAGCCGCATCGCCAGCGAAAAAGCAACAAAACTAAGTAACGAATTCTCGACTGTGAAATATACCCTGTCATCGTGAAATCAAATAAAGGTGTCACTTTGCCTTAAATATTATTATGGTACAACCATATTTTATGCATTATTATTACTGATTATTTACTGACTTCAAATGCATATCTCGCCATTAGTTTTTAATTGAAATATGTTGCAATTTCATTTTTATATTTTTAAAAAATACATTTGCATTAATATAATTAATATAACTTTCTATAAAATTGGTAATCATAGTTTTTGTTTTGTAAAATTAAATAAAATTCGAACTCTGAGCGAAAATAACGAAATTTATCGTGCATTGTCAAAGGGCTTAATAGAAACCATATACCTCTTGTTGAAAATAATTTCTATATATATTTAAGAGAAAGCAAAAGCCCAACAACAAAAGAGAGCCTTAGCAATAGCAAAATAATAATAATAATAATGCGCTCGAGTGGAAAACGTAGAATTTCCTTTACTATAAAGTTGTCATGCGAAATGTTTAGACATACATAGCCATACACAGATACATATATATATAAACCAATACAAATACCTGTGTATAGGTAGAGGTATGGATATAGCAAAATTCATGTGGGCTGATGAAGAGCTGCATAATCGTAATGATGTGGATTCGCCTTTGTTGTCACCGTTGTAGCTGCTGCTGCTTGTTGTTGCCTCTTGTTGCCAGTTGTTGTCGTTCGCCGTGGCTCAAATTGTGTGAGTCGACATTTTGTTTTGTTTTCTTTCCTTCGTTTCGTTTTTTTTTTTTTTTTTTTTTTTTGCCAAACCAAACCGAACCGAACCGAACCGAAAACCAAACGAAATGTAGCAAAGCAAGAATTGTAGCTATTGCAAGGGCTTTACCTGAGCCCAAGTCTGTGAGTGGAGCTGCTGTAGGGAAAGCTGAAAAGCAAACTCCAGAAACCCAAACCCCAATCAACTAAGCGACTGCTGGCCGCAGCGTGTAAAACGCGCTCGGAGGGGCCGAAAACCGGATGTTTCCCTCTGCTCTAAATACAAATGTGAAAAGCAGGATTTGCCTCACATTGAAGCACTCGAGCGTATACTCTCAGTTGCACGTTCGTCCTCGCAGCTTCACCGTTCTGTTTTGGCAGCAGATACAGCAACAAAATGTATCTGTGTGAGTTTCAGTGTGCCTGTGTGTGTGTGTGTGTTAGTCTACAAATGAAAATGCCAGTTTAATAATGCTCTGGTAACAAAGCATTTGTAGATTGCTTTTCATTGATGCGCTATCGAAGCGAGAAACGGCATTCTCGCATTAGAATTTAGATGCGGCCGTCTTCGTTGTCGTTGTTGTCATTGTCGTTGTTGTCGTTGTCGTCGTTGCCATCGCCTCTCCCATACACAATCCTGCCTCAAAAATTATGTTAAAAAGATTGGGGGAGCAGGAGGATTGGAGCATATCCACTCTTGCTGCTGCTGCTGCTGCTGCTGTTGCTGTTGCATCTGCATCGTATTTTTGCTTATCGATTGCGTCTGCCGTGGCATTGTCTCTTGGTCACTTTGAATCTCTTTTGTCGCAAAAATTGAATTCGCCCAGCCTTTTCGCTTTTATTCTTGTAAAAATTTGCACAAGCATCGTTTGCATTTTTTTTGTTGTCTTGTTTTGTTTTGCTTCCTTTTATATTTCTTGTCGATTTTGCTGTCTTTGTTTTGTGTGCCTTTGAACGATTCGTTCCTCTTTGCAAATCAATTAAGTGTTATTTCCGCCTTAAAGTATGCCGGCCCAACGAGAAGGGCGACTTACTCTCTGCATATTGGGCTTCGGCTTCATGTACTCGTACTGAACCGGTGCTCTGTCGCCTCACTTATTTTGGTCCTTGTAAATGAAAATGTCCTTAATTTTTGTTCTTCTTATTTTGCCTTGTACACAACAACAACAAAAAAGAAGCGAATGTAGTCAAAGCTAAAGGAGTCTGTGGGAGGCGTCGTTTATTTTAGGGGGGAGTGGCATGCCCAGAAAAAAACACACACACACACATACACACACACAATCAAACGCATGTGTGTGTGTGTGTGTGTGCGTGTGTGTATGCAATCAACGAGTGTAAAACTTTAAAGTCACAAAAAGGCTTTCAAACTTTTCTTGCGATTGTATGTTTAGAGTTCCACTTTTCAGTTTTCAGTTTTCATTTCCATTTTAAGCTGTCGCTTGCGTCGTCCCAAAATTTGTATTTGTTTCTTATGTTAGTTTATTTTTCACTCATGCACACACACACACACACACACATACACACGAACAACTTGTTTATTAAATATATGTAGTACAATAGTTTTGCGGTCTGTAGAAAATGTTTGTCCAGCCTGCTGACGACCACCCAACTTGGAGCTTGACTCATAGCTATCACCGGTATTCCAATACTCTTTTGTATTTCTCATCATTGTTGAAAAGACTTTGGCCAACAGCCGAGGAAAAATCCGATTTCTGATAGATGTACTCGAATATGTAGTTTTATTGCTGTATCTATGATGTAGGAGCTCATTTATTAATGTTTATTTTAAATACTCTTTTATTGTAATTTATGTGCTCAAGATATGCCTACATCCCAATTGCAGTTGAAGTTTCGCTATCAATTAGAGAGCATTTGAGCCTAGAGTTTTCAGTGGTAGTTGCTTTTGTTTTAGGTTTTTTAATTTGGGTTTTTGCACAAAAATGCATTTACGTGCGTTATTTACTTATGCGATTCGGAGAGCAACAGAAACAACAAGAAACAAATTTGAAATAAAGGGGAAACAACGAAATGAAACGAAACTCTAATAAATTGCTTGGCAATGCTAACCGGGGATAACCGAGTTAAAGGCCGTACAACCACTACACTCTGCAAGTACCATCACCATCACCATCGCCATCACTTCTCCATAAACTCTCCACCACTCTTCGTCCGGAAATTTCCTTGGATGTGCACTACTGCCCCACCATAACGAGTCCCGAGTGCAAATGAAAGTTTTGCATTTTTCAGTAACCAAACCCACCCAAAAAGCAGTTTGCCATTGTCTATCTATGTGTGCGTGTATGTCTCTGTATATGTGTGTACTGTGTCTATCTGTCTGCTCGTATGCCAAAAGCGGAAGTGCAAGGAAATGAGGCTTAAACCGCACACAGCAACTGGCAACTGGCGACGGACAACGGACAACCGACAGCGGACAATTGAAATGTGAGCTGAGTTAGCGGGTGCCTTTTAAAGGGTTGCCTGCCATCAACGAACAAAAGCAAAAAAAAAACCGCAAAATTATGCAGAACACTTTTAGCTGCTCCGTATCCATCCTGCTGCCCTGGCGCCAAACTAAATGAATTGTTGAAATTATTCAGAATCTGCAACATCATTTGCCACGCTTTTCATGCGCTTCGTAATTACCAAATTGCCAAATAATTACGAAACATTTTTCCACATCGCAGCAGCATTGAAAGGCAAACACAATAACTAAATAAAGTGATTCAACCGTTGTTGGACAACTGAGATTTCGGCTTTGAATGAAGACTTCAACTTGTCCACAGCCAAGTTTCGTGTGGCCAATGAACCAATCAAAAGCCACATTTCTTCACAGACCAAATGAAATATATACATAGATATACATTCAGTGGATATGCATATATATATATCTCAAACTTGATTATTTCTAATGCCTCGTCGCGTGCACACATATACAATTATACGTACAATATACAATAAAAAGTCACCAGAGTTTATCGTACGTAACTTTTAAGTTTTAATTAAATAATATTCAAGTTTTATATAAAGCCTCAGGCAAAAAGAAAAGAAGAGAAATAAAGTTTTGTATCTCCAACTCCAGAAGGTATATATACATATGTAAGAAAAAAAGCCTTCCGCAGAGACCAAACCTTCAAATTCTGGATATCGCCTAGTCTATTTGGACCAAATAACGTATTCAACGAGTATGTCTGAAATTTGAAATCAACACACTTGTAAAATGCAATGCTTGGAGATTTGTAAATCGTTGTTGATTAAATGATCATTATCATTATCGCTTCAGTTGGTATGTGTTTTGAATTTTGCGTTCGTTACACGTTTTCACAGGAATCATTTGAATTTCAAACTGTTTCAGTTGATGGTTTTCGTTTTGCGGCTGCGTTGCTTGTTTGGCCGCTCTTTCTGGGATTCCACAATTACTACTAACCACCCCCCCCCCACCCCCCCTATCGCACACTACCATATTTTCCCCACCCTAAGTATTCTGTGCCTGTGTGATGGCTTGACTTCCCCTCAGCTGCCAGCGGCCACGTACATTTGTTTGTTGTGGTTTTGAATTTTTTCGACGGTTTTCATTTTTATATTTTCCCGTCTTTTGCGCAAACGAGCACTTGCACATTTTATGCGCAGCAGCAGAACGCCGGAGATGGACGGGCGTGGGTTGAAAGGTCCGCCAAACTAATATTACGCATACGCCATGTTGGTAGCAGGACAGCAGGGCAACAGGGCACGCATGCAAATCATTTTGAGCGCGTTTAAAAGTTGACTAAAAGAAAATTACAAGCCGACCCACGTCGCCTGCCAGGTAAAGTTTGTGCATTTAAATTTGGCCGAGCATGCCACCCAGAAACTTTGTCAATCCATCCCACCTTTCCCTACACCACACTTCGCCACTCCACCCCCTCCACAGTTCGCTGCAAGCATCTTCGGCTCACTTTCGCTGCGGTGCCCAGCGGAGCATTTTTACGCTAAAGCGCTTTTTCAAAAGTTCGGCAAACTCAATTCGCGTTCTACGTATGTACGTATAAGTGTGTCTGAGTGTGTGTCTGTGTGTGTGTATGTATGTGTGTGTGTGTTTCTGTGTGAGTTTGTTGGGCTTTGTGTATGGTTTTGAATGCTGCACAGGTCTTGAGGCTCTTAAGAAAATTCAAGCAGGGAATACTTGCAAGCTTCGCACGCTGATTTGGCTTCAAATAAGCCAATAGGCAGCTTGTCACAACTTTAATACTCCGGACCAATGCCAGCCAATCGAAAGCAACAAAAACTATAGGTACATATCATATATGTATATCAAAATAATACCGTTAAATTGTGCCGTTTCTTATGCTGGCAAACATATTTCAACAGAATTGCTGGGGCCAACAAAATTAAATGTAACCAAGTCATTGGCAACTAATCAAGCTGAAGCTGCTGAAAAAATGCCTAGCAGCATTTCTCTCTCACTGCCACTCTTCTTTTCAGTCTCGATATTGCTATCTCATTGTGTGTTGGCCCTATTAAGATGTTGTAATTGTGGCCAAATCGCTGCCAAGAATATTCCATTGCCAGCACTCTCCCCTCTCCCATACTCATGCACAGCACGGTCTTTTGGCAACTGGCAACTGGGCATTTGGGCAATTGGGCAACTGGGCGTTCAACATGCGGCTACGCGGTGCGCCAAAGGCATGTCAAGCCAAGTCAAGCGAGCAGCCAACAGCTGGTCGGACAAGAAGAACAGCCAGACAGCGAGGAGAGCCAATCTGCAAAACTGGCCTTTGTGTGCCTTGCCAAGGCTCAGATCGACGATAGCCGCTGGCGCGCGAACATTGCAAACATGCTAGTTGCAATTGCCAACTACATAAAAATGCTTTCTAACTAGCATTGTGGCATGCAACGACTGCAGCATACCCACTGGGCATCTTGATTAAATGTGAATGCAAACAGAAAGTCTGCGTAGGTGTTCTCACACTTCTTTATTTATTCTCGATTGTTATCTTTGAACACAACAATAATAATTGTATGGGCATAGGTCATTTGCTGACACAGTTATAATCACTTAACAATTTTCAATAAATACGCAAAGAATGATAACATATTTGTATCTTGAATGAGCACCTTAGTGGAGTTAAGGAACCTAAAATTATTCAGTCCCAGGCACATTCTAGCAAATTGTGCTGCACTTTCAAAGAAAAATAGGTTTGCCGCAAAAGCAACTGCCAATCCAAATATATCCGGGGACTTACGTTAGTTAAAGAACTTTTGCTTTGGGCTCATAACTTTAAGTCACAGTCAATTTGTATGTATACAAATATGTGAGTAAAAAACTGTTTTTACCAACTGACTTACTGGTGACTTGTGCCTGGGCCAAATTTACACAGAAGCAATAAGAATGCACTATTTTGGGTAGAAAATTGTTTCCATACATGTATATGTATATCTTAATTGTGAAAATTAATTCACTGAAAAAACTGTAGTTTTTTAATTAAAATTTAAATAAAAAAGTTGGACAAATTAATTCAAATAATAGC
Source organism: Drosophila grimshawi (assembly GCF_018153295.1). Classification (NCBI taxonomy): domain Eukaryota; kingdom Metazoa; phylum Arthropoda; class Insecta; order Diptera; family Drosophilidae; genus Drosophila; species Drosophila grimshawi. Next base: position 13,539,026 of record NW_025063692.1, on the reverse strand, counting down.
AGTATATTAAACATGTAATATTTGGAAAGTACACGCGATGCTTATCCTACCCATGCTTTATCACGCAAACTGGGTATTCATAAAGGAAGCAAGTTAGGCAGTTTCAGGTAAAGGCAAGGCAAAGCACAAGCGAATTCTACTCGTGTCTGTGTCGCATCTTCAGTTCCTCCTTCGGCTGCTCCACATCCATCTCTCCATGGCGCACTTCAGCCGGCGATGCGTTAAAGCGCTGCCTTTGCCTTTGCCTTTGCGTTTTGCCAACGTGACCAAATTTCTACAATGCTGCACTTTGCAGCGTTTGCATATATTTCAATAAGAAAATATTATGTAAGGCATTCTTGGCTGTCGATACTAGAGTACACACATGCATGCATACATACACTCAACAAATTCAATTTCAAATGTTGCCAAATGAGATGAGATCATTTTGTAATATTCAAAGGCATTTGTCTTTTTTCCCGATTCCAAAGTACGAAAATTTAAGACTGCTTTTCGATAAAATAAATGTGCTTGCACCCATTCAACTTTTGTGGCATTAAAACATGACCCGATATTTATTTTAGGCAAAGTTTTGTGTCCTGTTTGATTTTCTTTTTTAGAAAAACATCAAGTACAACTAAATCGCAACCTGCTTGAGTCAGGAACTAAAGCAATGAACCGCAACCATTATTTTTAATATAAGAATGTTTGTTTAAAGTAATAACAGCATTTTTCTCCATGTGTATTGTCTGCGTATTTATGTCTCATTGTGCAAAAAAATAATGTCTCAGTGGCTTACATGTTGGCTTGCGAGTTACTCAATGTAGATGAGCGGCTCTGAGTGTCAGATTGAATGTGTTTAAAAATCAATTGCATACTTCTGGGAGTCGCCGTAAAGATTCCTCAAAGATTACCCATGCAACACGGAATTGCGATAAGGCGTGAAAAATGTAATTTAATTATAATTGTCAAACGAATTAAAAGCAAAGTGAAAACGCAAATTGTTATTAGGTATTTATGTGGTTCGTGCATTAGATTTAAATTATTTTGTGAGTGTATGAGAATGAGTAGAAACATGTTGTGTAGGCTTCTATTATCGTGCTTTTCAGTTTGGACTTAATTGCTTTCAATTAATTTGCATGATAATTGAAATGTGGCGTGGCGACCATGCCAAAAAGTGTCGTAGTTTATTTTTGCAAATCGTCGTAAAAGCGACGGTGAAAATCAGAATATTACATTGCCCGCAAAAGTATGCAATGGAATGTGAAATGGACAAATTGTTGCAATCAAATGTTGCAATTAAAAATGCCATGTTTAACAACAGCAAGAACAACAACAACAACAACAAAAACAACAACAACATCGCCAACAACAGCAATATTCACGCCGCTCACAAATGAAGTTAACTTTGCTCCATTGTGGGACATTTGCATATTTCGGTTGGTGCTTTCTGTAATGTGGCGCTAAAATTAACAAACATTAACACAGGCACACAGATAGACACAACTGACAGACTGGCGACTGGCGACTGGCGACTGGCGGGCGGTTCGGCGGTCAGACAGAGCAGGGCCAGCACAGATAAGCGAGCCAACCGACGTTCCATGGCCACAGTTCAGTTACAAGGACCTGAGTCCGCCTGTCGTCCAAATGCAAATAAAATGTTTGCAACTATTATGCAATTTAACTATTTGCGGTTATCTGGTTTTGTTGCTGTTGTTGCTGCTGCTGCTTCTGTTGTCGCTGCACTGAGAGATTATTGTCGTCAGGCAGTACTTCCTTCTTCCTGCCAGGACACTGCTCGCTAGCTGGCTTGGATAATTGCGCTTGGTAAAAACCGCATCATCCCCTGCTTCTGCGTGGCTTAAACCCCAAAAACTGGCACAGCTTCCGTGGCATTATGAAAATGCCGTATTTCTCCCACTACTGCTGCAGTTGATGATTACGTTGCTGTTGCTGTTGTTGTTGTTGTTGCTGATGCGCATTACGGGCATTAAACTAGCAATTGCCGCCTCTCTGACAGGCCTCTTGGCAACTAAAAGTACAAGCAGCCAAAAACAACATCAGCTAGCCCCACTGGCTGCCGCAGCAATTACAACAAGCTAACCAACAATAGCAACAACCAACAAAACGGCAGCCAAAAACTACGGCAACCCCAACTCCAAGCTGCTAGACTATGAAATATGCTATATAAACGATCGTTGAAAACCAAAATACGAAATAGTCCAAGGCTATATATATTAGTCAGAAGATTACTGGATTATTTGTAATTGCATTATCTAATTGACGTAATTGATGAATCAGAATAGTCAAAGCTATGCTTGAAGAGCGCATTTAATCCACCAGCGAGTATAAATTTCACAAAGTATTAGTTGCGACTCATTGGAAGCAGACAATTGCAAGATTAATTTACTTTTAATAGACAGCATTCGAATGCAAGCTTTTATAGTAATAACTACCATTCTGAGTTAATGTGATTTCCAGGGTATATATAATATAAAATGAGCGCTCGGCAATTTCGCGCTTGAGTCTGCCAACTGCGTTTGCTAACTGCGCTTGTTCCTGTTGCCGTTTTATGATTATTATTATTATTATTATTACAGGGGCTTCTAACGTCTCCAATTTCTCTGCTCCTGCGGTTGCTGTCGCTGTTGCTGTTGCTGGTTGTGTGGTTTTCTCCAACCACATGGGTGCACCGCCACCAAGCAGCCTTCTGTGGCACCGCCACTGCCATTTCAACCCCGCCTCCGACCCGTTAATTTCCTTGTAAGCCTTTTTCTTGTTATTGTTGTTGCTCGCTGTTGCTGTTGCTGTTGCTCTCATTGTTGTTGTTGTTGTTGGTGTGTGGCGGCTGCCTCACAAGGACAGCCAGACAGCCACTTGTTGTTGTTCTTGCTGTTGCTGTTGCACTTGTTAGCTGGGTCTGCATGCATCGCCTTTGTAATCACGCTAATAACTTGACTTTCCAAAGTAATTAGCCACATTGCGCTTTGGTGTGCATCACACTGCCCTCATTTTGGCATTCTCCATTCCATTTTGCATTTTCCATTCCCTGTTTGTCATGTTGTTTCCTGCCTGCCTGCCTGCCAGCCTGCCAGCCTGGCTGCCTGCCTGGCTGCTCACTTTTGCCATTTTTGGTAATTTGACTGCCTGCAGCGTGAACCACCAAATCAGCCGAGCAAGCAAGCTAACGAACCACCAATATGGCCAGCTGTCCAATGTTGGCACAAATGCCCCTTGCAACATGACATCTAACAAATGCAAAATGCACAAAACACGCACACACACACACACACACACACACCAGCACAGCAACACACACACACTCTAACTATATACATATATACGAGTTGAGCATTTTGTGTTGCCTACTTTTTTGGGCGCTCGTTTTATATTGCCGTGCATTTCTTAGCAGCTGCCAAGTGGGCGTGTTGCACTTGTTGTTACCGCACCCTCCCCTCGCATACATACTCCCTGGAGTTGCTCGTTTGCTTGCCACGCCCTCGTCTACGCCCCTAGTCCAGTGAGGCGATCAAGTATGCTTTGCATATGCAGGCCTGCATTTCAGGCAGCCCCAACCGAAATATGGCCGGCTCAGGAGCAAAACTATAAATGGAAAGAATGAAATACTGAGCTCCCAGGCTTGAGCTAAGAGCTGGACTACTGCTTTTGTATTATACACGTTAAGTAACATTGGCTTAAATATGAACACCATTACAGTGTGCAACAAAACCAAAAATTGAATGACATTCAACACAACATTTGAATTAAAATTAATAATGTAAGAGAAAAATTAATGACTGAGTATTGATATAGTTTTCTTTGTGAAACAAGAGAAAGCAATCAATTTTTTGATATATTGAAGAGATGGTATAATTCTGCGTAGTTTCAATAATATTGAATTACAATTCAATTGTACATTTTTTTTTTGCCGTGTAGTCCAAAATGAATTGCAGCAGTGGCAGCAGCAGGATCTGTTTGCACCTGGCATAACTTTGAACAAAACTACTGAATATATAAATACTGATTTTTGGCCAACAGTTTTCACTTTCTGCAATGGGTATTTTTGTGCAATTAAACTGTTGTGTGGGCATACGAGTATGTGTGTTTTTGCCTGTGTTTGTCTATTAGACAGTGTGCAAATATTTTAAATTGCATTTTGTGGCTTGTGCCAGCGTTTGCTGCTGCGGTCACAGCTGTGTGGGTTCTAATTCCTAAGAAGGGACAAATATGCTCGTACAAATGTACGATTATAAACACACACACAACACACACACACACACTCAAGTAGTAACAACTTGTTGTCAGCTTGTCATTAGATGGCCACGAAAACCTAAATACTTCAAATTGTTTTAACCTAATGCAAAAAGCGATTTGCAAATTGTGACAAATTCTAATCCGCTGCAGCATTTAGATGCAAATATGCGATTTAGGCCATAATTCGCACATTTGAACACACAACACTTGAGGGCTCATTGAGTACAGATTGGATGCACAGCAGAATTTAATTAGCAGGCGCAATTAATCTAGAATATTTGTGACGCAACAGCTCCTGAGCCCCAGCTAAGAGCTGTGAACTCTGAGCGCCGAGCTGAGTGAACTAACCTCATGAAAAATTAATTATCTGTCGGCGAGGGAAGTCAACCAAGCGTCAGAATATATATGTATTTGTATATGTACGTGTTTGTTTGTATGTGCGTGAGTGCATGGTAAATATGTACAGGAGGTGATAATATCGGCATTATCTTTAGTTTCATCCTGGCAGACGGACTGACAAAATAAATGAGTCATCGCGGTGTGATAGAATGGCAACTGTTCAATATCAGTAGATACACTAAACCCTCAACCGGCGCTTCAACAAGAAAAGAATTCGTGGGTTGCCAAAATATTATTTCAATCGATAATTCCAGTGAATTTCCAAAATGGCCAACATTTTACCATGATGTTCTAGTCTACCAGGGTTTGGGGTTCATCTTGATTTCCTGCTTATTGTGCTCAGATTCCTCTACAATTTATAACTTTGGTGAAATAAATATTTGAATAGGACAGAAAGTAATGAGTGAAAGACATATTTTCCCTAGATTAATTTGATTTTAATGATTCATTTCAAGTAAATTGTGCATATTACACATTTAAATTTGATATTCACAGTGCAACATTGCAATATTCCAACGCTGGATTTTAAATGCGCCCTTTTGTACACATATTAAATCATTAACATATTTGTTATTATAGCTTATACATGTATGTATATATTATATTCACAAATTGTGTATCTCATTTAACATCTCCTCTTTTTTTTAACTGCCTGTGTTAATGAATTATTTGCATAAAAGGAACTGACAATTTAATTTTCGCAAGGATTGCGTTTTGTGTTTCAATAATAAAATAATTGGCCTCTTTCAGTATTTGCCATGGCTACAGGTTATCTTGAAATATAATCAACAGGCTAATTAGGCCTATCAATGTCGCTCTCTTTTTTGAACTGTGAATGAGTGCATTAGAGTACTCTGACGAGTATTCGCAAGTACCCATTTACATTCACATGTATGAATGGCCGATGTTCGTGTGTAGGCATGTGTTAGCTAAGATGCTTCTGGAGTAGGCAAGATGTGGCATCCAATTAGTTGACAGCCTTTTTATTTGCCAGTGGCATGGAGCAGCTCACCCCATCTCCCCCCCCTCACCACCTAACCATCTGGTGCTTCCCTGCGCATCTGGGATATTATGGGTATTAACAGCAGCATTATCGCCACGCTCGTTCTCGGCGACATCATTATCACCATTATTACTTAACTTAATCGCAAGTACTGCAGAGTAAACAACAACCACGAGGCACATTATTTGTCACATATTCAATACACAGCATAAGCATATACACACGCACACACACACACACACACACACACCTGACGCCCCTGTTTTGGGCACGGCTGCAGTTTATTATGGCTGCCGTCTATGCCACAAAATTTAATTGCGCTTTAAATTTCGCGTGACAAGGCAAACACTTTAAAGCAAACGAGCCTCACCACCAACAACAATAATGCTCTCTGTGCCTGTGCTGGGCCCCCCAAAAACAAAAGCCAACAACAAAAAGTTTAGTGAACTACAGAACAGCGAGTGTGGTACACATCTTGAATATGCCCTCGAAACCAGATACATAGAAAATAATAAAATTATGCAATGAATTTAATTTACTGGTACAAGCAAAACTATTTTACATTCGCTAGCGGACAACATGTTTTAATATATATATATATATATAACTATGAAACACCATTGCAGCATATATTTAGTGCATTTCTTTTTATTTACGAAGAAATTATAAAATTTTGATTAATGCTTCAAGGAAATTTTAATTGCGACACTTTGTATGCTTTTGTAACAGGGTATACCAGCCGCACCGCAGAACAACTCGCAACTCATCGCCATCTCACTTCGAATGTAGGTGTGTGTGTGTGTGTGTGTATGTGTGTGTGTGTGTGTGTGTATTCGCGAACTGTGCACTGTAAATGTGAAACGCGTGCGTGTTTGTTTTCTGTTGTTGTTTTGCTGGTGCTGGTGGCAGAGTAGTGGTAGTGGTAGTGGTAGCGGTCGTGGTATTGGTAGTGGTAATGGTAGTGGTAGTGGTAGTGGTGTAGCTGCTGCTACCGATGATACTCGCATTTAAATTAACATTATTTGCATGCCGCGCTTATAGCATAAATTTCAGAGCTCACGCGTCGCGTCGCATCGTATTGTTGGCATTGCAACAGAAAGATGCCAACTCTGGGTACCGAGAGCCATAGAATGAGATAGCTGGGCGATTGTCCTTTGGTGGGTGTATGTCTGTGTGTCATTGTTGGTGGTTGTGTGTAATTATTGTGCATATCATTCACACAGTAGACAAGAGTATCGCATTGAAATTCACTTTGAGCTGCAACTGCAACACACACACGCCGCAACGGCAATCGGCAGTCGGCTATTTGGGCGAGGACTTTGCGAAATTTGGCACATGCATATATTCCATGTGCCATAGCCGAAGGCTATGGGAACAATATCCATTAGCTGTATACGCAATGTCATTAAAAAGAATCCACTCAAATGTGCAATTTTCACATTAATTAAAGGCGGCGCAATTGACCACAGGTCAACATCAACGGCCTGAACATAAACTATTAATATAATAACTTAATCAGCTGCTAACCATAAACATAAAAAAAAATAAATAAATATATATACATATACATATTTTATGTGAACCTTTAATTGCGTACAGCCGGCCAGGACAACCTTATGACACAGAATCACAGTCATGTTGCTCTTATTGCTGTTATTATTGTTAGTGTTTTTATTGCTTGTGTTGCTGTTGTTGTTATTATTTGTGTTGTTGTTGCTGAGCAGCGGCATTTGCGTAATGCGATTCATATTTTATCCTCAACGCTACTTGAAGCATTTTAAAATTACATAATTAATGCCTCGTTCCACCCATAAATATATTCTTATCGCATTCAAATACGCCTTTCATTTAAACTCCCTCACCTTGATTTTATTTCGTTTTCTATTATGCAAATGTTTATACTATTTACTCATAATTATCTTGTTGATTAAGTGGTCGTTTGCACCTCATTTTCCCATGTAATATTTATTGTTTTGATAGCTCCTTAAAAAACATCACCTTTAATTGAGCTAAAGATCGAAAGTGCATACAACGGGGTAATCATTTACCAGTTTATTTATCTTCCTCAGTCAGATAAAACTATGCCAATATGTAATCAAATTAATTATAAGATATATTAATATCTAGACAAGATTTAGTTAAATTCTTGTTCACTACCCAGTAAGAATTAAAGAGTTGTATTTTCTAGTAAAAGATATGTTTTGGGACCAGTAAACAATTTGAAATCTCTAACATATTTTCAACCCCTCCTTTACAAACAATGTTAATGTTAGTTGTGTTCTTAAGTGCTTTTACTAAATCGGATGTGCACATCAATTGTTAATTAAAGGGAGGAAAACACAGAGTGCTAAGCCAGCCAATTTATTTGATTGCAAATATTTATAAGCTAACACAAGGCCCGTTACAATAACTGAACACGTCCGAATCGCATTAACATCATTTAGTTATGCCAATTTATTGCTGTGTAATGTGGGAGCATGTTTGTCTTTCGACTCTCCTATGGAGATCGAAACACTGGGCAAAATCTGTCTAAATTCCACATTATGCTAAAAGTTAAACATCCTTAAGCGCTGCCTTTTGCAATTTTAATGTCACATCCTTTCACGTTGTTAACATAAACCATGAATAATTTCCATAAATGGCTTCAGACTGTAGAAAACTCAAAGCATCGAATTTAAAATAAAACCACTAGACAAGCACAAAACACAAAATAACATATTAAAATATAAATATATGCGGGCACTTAAACATATATATTCATATATATATATTTAGACAACATAATTCCCCCTATTAGGGTGCGATAACAAGTTAATTAATAAAGCTGCAGCTGTCATAAAATGCTTGTGCCGGTTTGCTGAAGTAATCAAAATCTGTTGCAATTAAAATGGGTCTCAAAGTGGGACCCAATGTGGGCCCGGCCCCTTTTAATTTAGGCAATAAACACGCAAATCCACACAAACACACACAAACACAAACACACACAAACACACGCAAACACATACACACACACACACACACACACGCACACACAAAGGCAAACAGAAAAAAAAATAACTGCCTGTAAGCGATGTCAAAATTAGTTTTGATTTAAAGCATGAAACATTTGCTTTTGACTGGTTTATGACACACACTACACACCACACAACATATACACACACACACAGACATACACACACACACAGACACACACACACATACACACATACACACATACGCATACATTAATATTTTAATATTGTGGCTTTTAGTTTCAATATTTGTAGCAGCTGCAATTGAAATTTAAAATTATCCAATACATTCATAGCACAGTCAACCGCAATCGTTGTGACTGTTGTGAAGTCCAAACTAAAGTTCTACTTATCCTTCGATTGTTCGTTTTATAGTGTTTTTTAATTAATTAACACATTTGGCTTGTTAAGCTGAGCAGGTATCTTCCCCGAGGCGACTCTCTTCTGTCTGCCTGCATCACTCTGTCCGCAGAGCCTCTCTATCTGTCTGTAAGTCAATTAGGCACAAAGTGAACTAATTGAAATAATTGCTAACTGCATTGCAAAAAATATATAAACAATGTCAACTAAGTAACTATCAAAGCTGCTGCTACTGCTGCTGTTCCAGCAAGCTGACTCCTTGTATTCTCCACTGCTCTCTCCCACTCCGCCTCCCACTGCTACTCCCCCTCTCTCTCTCTCTCTCTCTCTCTCTTTCATATATTGTGTTATAGCACATTTGCAGCACTGAGCAGCGAACAAGCAAAGTAGCTGCTTCGCTGTCTCAGTGTCTATATCTAGCTCTATCTCAATCTGAGCTTCTGTCTCTGTCTCCATCCCGATGGTGATGAGCATCTACAACGGATTCCACTTGAAATTCATTTCATTTAACCGTTTGGTTTTCGCCCAAACGAACTGTTGAGTCGAGCATGAAGCACAATAGGCCAAATGCACGCCATGGCCAAGATGCGACAACAACAACAGCAACAACATTTAATGCACGCTTGGCACTCTAAGCAGCGACAAACTTTGGACTCGGCCAGTTCTGGGTGAGAGGATGTTGCGAGGGACCAACTTACGGCACTTACGTCTCCTTTGGACGCATTGGCACTCAAGCTGAAAACGGCAAAACATTATTTTCACTTTTTCTTTTTATTTCGGCAAAACTTTGCACTGCAATTGAACGATTTTGTACTTGAAAACTGCTGCTGCGCACCTATGCAAGCCCCGTAAGCTTCAAAAAGGCGAAGGGCGGCAGTTGTGGTGGTGGGTGGGGAGGAGTGGTTGTGGGGTGATTTGGTAAAGGTTAGGGACCAGGTTTGTAAGGAAACGAACTCTCGGGCCGCGGGCATTCAACCGTCAATACGTGATAAAAGTTGCTGCCGTTTCCGTTCGCCGTAAAAATTCGCTAAAATATTTCAAATGTGCGTGCAAAATTCGACGAAAAGCTACCCAGTTGATCTCCCCTCCCCCACCTAATGTGCGCGCCTAACGTTTTGCTAGTAACCGTAGAAGCTAGTTTAAACGTAATTGAAACAAAATGATGTTGAAATTCAAGTTGGGCTGAGAGCTTTTTATTTCGATTTTTTCCGTGCTTCATGCATAGGTTAGTTGTATTCTCATACCAGATAACTACTTACATGCATTCAGGTATTTGGAAATATTTGTTTAACAAGCAAAAGCGTCGAATAACGACGCATCGGAAAAAAATATTTTCCCTTTTTTAAGGGGTTGCTTTCAAATTAAATTTGGTATAAATTCGAGTTAAATGATTTCCAAGCCATTTAAATAATAATTTGTACTACCTATATGCAGCTAAATAAATTCTTTGTGATTCATGTTGTGCCTGCTACTGGAACTAAGTTGTATTTAACTACAAGAATACTTAAGTTAAGCATGCAAGGTCCTTTCCCTATAATCGTATAATCGCCTTAAAGTAGCCATTTTACAAAATCAAAAAACTTTTCTACTCAAGCCGGAGCTTATAAAATACCTATTTTAAATAATGAATATCTGTTTAGCTGACAAGACATTTCAATCCCTTCCAATTTCGATATGCTTCAGCATTGATAGGCAACAGTAGAAAATGCTAAGAACAATGGCCGACAAATAAGGAGATGCAGCAACAAGGGATAATTAGCTTTCTCACAAATAAGACGAGCGGTTGACTTGACGGACGGCAAGCTGATGCCAGGACTTTAAATGAATATTGGGACTGGGAGCTGGAGGGCAGCTCGCATTTTGGGCTAGTGGGCTGGAGGAGGAGGAGCTCAACTCTCTGCTTCCTCCTACTGCTAATTGCTGCATAAATTTTCAGAAGCATTTTGTGCAAGTGAAATATTGAATTGAGAAAGTATAACTATACTAAGAGTAGAGTTAGAGTCGAAGGACATCTGGTTAAAATCCGCACACACGCACACCCTTGTGGACAGACAGACAGATAGACAAACGGACAGACAGACAGAGTCTGTGTGTCTCTGTCTTATTGTGTGCCCAGTTAAGCGGAATTCCTATTCATGCTATAACGGAAACAGCCATATTTGCGGCAGATAATCGGTTTTCGTGTTGAATTTCTTTGGCATTGGCTGCCTGCCCAGATGCTTAACGGGCGAGGCGTGTCACGTTTGGTCAGGGCTTAGCCCGAGAAATGATTCCTGTAGAGAAAGGTTGGCATTTGTCGCTGACGCAGCTGCTGGTGCGGTTTGTTGCTGTTGTGCCTGCAAAGCTACAACTTTGACCCAGTCCTTGGCTGAACTTTGACCACAGGCATAATTCTTTGCAAATGAGCAAACTCAAGCCACAGCTCAAATGCAAACTGCTGATGTGCCATAATTTGATCCAGCATTGAGCCATTGTGCTCCGGACAACACTCGACCATCGGCAAGTCCGTTGGGCAAACAAACTGGAACGGCATCTTGCGGGTGGATCAGCCTCGTAGTATTTAGCCATTGGCAACTGGCTGAGGTCCTTGCAGGCGTCCTTTCCCACTTCTGTGCTTGCTGATATGATGTTGCGATAACCTTTTAATCGAATTAATTGCATAAAACTCTTAAGTTTCTGCTGAATGTCTCAATACACATCCCAACACACATATACACTTGGAAAAGAATATGCATCAGAAATACATTTCTCTTTCTTAAAAATAACTCCGAATTGATTTCCGCCAATCAAGTTCTTGCTTAAAAATATAAGAAAGTTGCGAGTATTTCAAAAATCGATGTCTGTTCAAGAGCATATATTTTTCTATGTGTATTCGCAGCATAAAAGGCAGATAGAAAAAATTGCTGCTTGGGAAGGGGGGGTGAATAGGAGTCGACACAAAGGCATACGCAAATGGCTTTCAAAGTCGTTCAACATCGAATTGAAATTGCACTTGAATGGTTTTCAATATGCGTAGGGCGTTCAATTCCCAGCAGAGAACTCGAGCCACAGCAGTAAAAGTCCTGAGCCCTGACCTCTGATCCCTGACCCCTGACCCCTGACCCAGACTTGAGCTTGCAAGCTGGCAAACACATAGCCGCAGAAATAGTTCAGCTCAAGTCGAAGGTCCCAAATCGATTCAGAATTCGGACAAGAACGGGCACCAATCAATCCATTAAATGTGCACCTTTGGGCGTCAAATTGATTTATATTGTGCTTAAGACATTGAGCAACAGCTTTTGTAATTCTTGTGCTCAAGTATTTGGCGAAAAGCTTTACCCAATTAACCAGCTGAGGGTCACTCAACATAAAGAAGATCTTCCTGTGTGTTTCACAATTCGAGAACTTGATGCACTTCACAATTATTCTATGCACACTCTGATGTGAGTTGTTGCATCTGAGAGGGTATTTCTAGTCGAGCACTCTTCTGTTTTTACCCATTCTCTGATGCCCACTTTCGAACACGGTTGCAGTATTATGCAAAGTATACTTTTGGGGTTGTCTAAAATAAAATGAAAGCACTATCAAACACAATAAGGTAAAGTATCTCTATTTCTGTAAACTAAAGATTCAGCTTAAATTTCACACAGACCATTTAAATTTGCTCGAACGCACTTAATAAATTGGCCAAATCGGATAACTTTAAATTTGCTTGCCATAACATAAATAATGTTATGAATTATATTTCATTTGACTCTTGTGTATGTTCAATGAAGGAAATATTATTTTGATTTCAGTTTATGAAAATATCACTCTTTTGGAGCTGGAACTGGTTTTTGTTTGCTGCTTGACCAAACTCATAGTTTGCTTGGCGGCTCTCGATCAATTTTCTTGTCCCACACGGCGTATGATTGCTGAGAATCAGCAACAGCAGTGGCATCGGCATTGGCAGCTTAAAAACAGTGCACAAACGCAATGTTCCCAAGAGTCTTCTTAGCCTAGCAAAGCCACAGAAATAAATTGCATTTTATATATTTTAATTCGCACATTTATAGCTTGGCATGCAGGCTGAAAATGAAAATGGAAATGAAAATGGAAAAAGTAAGGTTCGCATTTGCAATTGAAGCAGGTAGCCCGAAGTGCAATGCCAGTGGCGTATGTATTTATGTAAATATATAATAGAAGTAATGTGCACCTTATGTGGTGCCACTGGCAGGCTGACTAAACTCAACCCAAAGGCGACTGCAAAAGGACTTCTATACCGGCAAGCAACTGGCTGCCAGACTGCCAGACTGCCAGACTGCCAGACTGCCAGACTGCCAGGCTGCCTGCCCGTGAATGCCAGCATATTGTGATATGCCATGGACATGCTGAAAACTTGGGTTCTCTGCTAGGAAGCTGCTGCTGTTGCTGCTACTGCTGCTGCTCTCAAGCGGACTGCTTGTGTGGCCGCCGTTGTCAGCGTTCTCGGCGAGGCTTAACTTTGACTATGTGTGTGTGTGTTGGTGAGTTGCCGTTGTTCTTGCAACCAAATTTGCATGTGAGTGTGTCGGTCAGAGTCAGACATGCTCCCACCCACCCCCAGCAACACATGCACACACACACACACACACACACACACACACACACACACACACACACACACACACACACACACACACACAACTCCTCCATCCCAAAACGATGCTGCCAGTCTGTGTGAAAAATGTAATTTCAACGTTATCCTGACGTAATGCCAACGTTATCTGCTTTTACACACCGCCATGCTAGACACACACAAAGAGACAGATCATGAAAGAGAATGACAAAAGAGAGAGGCAAAGACTGGGAGAGACAGCATGAGAGACAGAGACAGAGAGAGAGAGAGAGAGAGAGAGAGAGAGAGAGTGAGAGAGGAAAAGAGAGAAAGAGGTGCGGGTGGACTGTGCATATGTTTGTTGTTTTACTGTTTTGTTTTGCCGCACTTTTGTTTGCGCCACTTTGTTGTTCTTTGTCCTGCCACCTTCTCACCAACATCGTCATCCACTTTGTCGGCCACACACACACACACACACACACACACACACACACACACACACATTTCCATTGTCGTTATCCCTCATCTGCAGTTGTGTCACATTGTTAGTAACGGGTTTTGGTTTGTATTTATTGCATAATTTTGATGCCATAAAATGGAATTTGTCATGGTAAAATTGTTTTGAATTTTAATTTACTCTCATCTGCAAGCAGCCAACAGTACAATAAGCACGTATAGAAAGAGATGCCAGTCTTACCTGTCAACGCAAAACCAATAAAAGCAACAGCAACAGCAACAACAACAACAACAATAGCAACATTCACAATGGATACAAACGGGCTGGTAGATGTCAGCCGTAATATACTATATCTTGACACTGACACATATAAGTATGCTATGAATATTGTGTCAGGTCTGTTGGCCATTTTGCTGCTGTCGCTTTTTCAATATATTAATTACAGATTGCAGCCACGTTGAATATAAGATAGATAGATTAGTGCCGAGCCCAGATGGAGTTGCGGTCGGAGGGGAAGTGGTATTTGGTTGCCAGACACAATATTGTTAGGTCTTCACGTTTTGCACAAACCATTACAAAACAAAAGTGTATTTTGCAAATGATGGCTCTTGCTTGCTTGTGTTTATGATGGCTTTGTCACTTGGCCACATTTACGCCCATATCCACATTCACATTCACATTCACATCCACGCCCATGTTCTGTTGTGTGGACCCAACAGCTGACTGTCTAAAGTGCACTTTGATTTCTCTGAAAACAAATAGCGCAAAAAGCAACAGCAGAAAACAACCAAACCCGAAAACACTGAACGATCAAGCGATGGAAGGGGTGGTCAGATTTTGGGAATAGATTGAGAGATTTATGCCGTGCAGTCATTTTGCTTTTGTTGCTCAAGCTTTAGATGTTATTTATGTATATACTGTGTGTGTGTGTGTGTGTGTGTGTGTGTGTGTGTGTTTGCCAATGGTTGGTCAATTCAATTTGTAGTTTATTTATACATACAAATGTCCATATGCCCATCCACATTTCACTCAGTCTCTCCTGCTGGACGATTCGAAAACCAATTTCAACATGGCCTTCTTGACAATAAGATACTCTACTCTTATTAAGCATTCTCCAATTTCGCAACACTAAGCTTAACGACTAAATATTCAAGGCTAATCGTAATGGTACACAACCAAAAATGTTCAGCAAAATACACGTTATTATTATAATTTTAATAAAGGTAAAAATAAAAAAGTTCACTAAATTAATTTTGAACAAATTTGATGACACAGGATTGAAAATTTATGTTGCTTTGGGACATGCACAATTTCAACTATCAAAAAATTGCTTGCAATTAATACTCAAGTAAGAAGTTTAATATTCATCTAGAACGCCCTTACTCAACCTACCAAAACACGATATTGATTATTCTTTGTCAAAATTTTGGAATCTGGTGTCAGTTATAAGAAACAGACGTTTGGCAGACTGGGATTGGAGGCGCCTCCTCAACTACGTTACAAGCTTAGCGATAAAGCTATAATGCCCTCTGCAAGGGCACTCCAATATCATACAAAACGAAGGAGAAGCCAAAAATTGCACATTTTATTTTGTGAAACAATAAACACAGCGTCTGGGTGGCTCTGACGTTTGCTAATAACGCTGTCAGGGCCAAGACCCGCTCACTCAGTGCATCTTGTCGTATGTGGCACGTTCGATAATTCGACAAATGTCAGGCGGGCAGAGGCAGAGGGACAAGTCGGGCAGGAGAAGGTAATTTTTCTTCCAGGTTCGTTGCTACTTTTTGCTCCTGTAAGTCGTAAGTCCTAAGAAAATTAGCAGTCAGCTTGGGATTCCTGTGCTTACCGCGTGTATGTGTATAGCGTACGGGTGTGCGCTTAAGTATTTATGTGTGTGTGTGTGTGTGTGACGAGGTTGTTGTGCAATCTTTCACCAGCGACACCTAATTAAAATGGCGGCCTGCAGAGTGCAGTGTCGTATGTTTTATTGATTGCCACTGGCATTGGTATTAACATGCCAATCTTTGTAAAAATAAACATTTTAAGCTTACCTTCTTCACAGATGTAAAAATTACTCTATCTCTCTCTCTCTCTCTCTCTCTCTCTGTCTGTCTGTCTGTCTCTGTCTTACATACTCACACACACAGTCAGTCGATTTACATTTGTAGTTGCAGGTTGTCATATTTCAGATAAATACTTGTATATACGTATGCATATTTGTGTTGGCACGTTGTCGAAAATAGTTACCTGCAAGCAAGAGGAATGTAAAATTTAATTAACGCAAAATAATGGCAAATGTTACGCATTTCGTAAAACTTAACAACAAATACTAAAATGCTGGTTTTCCGAAAACTCATTTTTCTCACACTCAAATTTCAGAGAGCAAAAACATTTCTCTGGCTATTGTTTGTTCCATTTACAGAAATAAATACAGACACACTCACACACACACACACTCACACACACACACACACACACACTCTCACACACACACACACATACACAGATGAACATATACATATACACAGTTTGCCATGTTTAATTATAAGAATTCCATTGTGGCACAGAGGGGATTGCTCTTATAAGCCAGCACTAAGTTAATCCCCAAAAACATTCTTAACACAATTAGTGAGGCTTAACAATATCAGCAGTAACAATAACAGCAACAACAACAACACCAACAACACCAACAACACCAACAACACCAACAACACCAACAACACCAACAACACCAACAGTAATCAAATATAGTAACACACCCAGATTTTCGAGCTAAGTAGTTAATTTTTTGCTTTTCATCTGCACTTTGCAATTAGTGAGTGCGACTTAGCACTTTTCCCAATCAATTTTCCGGATTTTAAAAAGAATACGTCATAATTTCAAAAATGATGAAAACTACAAATATAAGTGAAAATTGTTCATATCATAAATGTATATAATAGCTTGATTCCCCTAGCAACATTTCTTACATTCTCGAATGTCTACAGTACGTCAAGTTGCTGTCTGTCCATTTTCCCATATGGGACAACACTCAGTATTTTAGAAAGTATGTCGGTGTCAATTATAATCAGCATAATTTCTGCATCAGTAAGGGATGTCTCCATCTCATTTTGTTGCACTACTGATCATATTTATAGTATTCACTGCGAAAATGTAAGTAATCCAATGCAAAGAATTTAAATTACAGCATAAAAATCGCCAAAAGTCAAGATAAATGAGTACAGAAATACTCTACCAATAGAAATACTATAAAATAATTGAGTTTGTTTGAGTCTGTGTATTGGATATCTATATTATATGGGAAATATGTATGGCATGTAAACATGCTGAGCTTTGTTTCTTCGTCACACTTTTCCTTTGTTCAGATGCATTTTAGGTGAATGTTTCTTATGGCTGATGGTCGTTGTATAGTTGGTGGTATTGGTAGCGGTGGTGGCTGGGTGGCTGGTGGCTGGTGGCTGGTTGCCTGGTTGTCTAGTGATGAATGCCGCTTGGTTGCACTCGAAATAAACTTGTGTGCGTTTGGGTCTACAACACATCGACGACTGCATTTTGGTGCAATGTATGCTTCAGATCTGCTTCACTTGCCTGCATCTCTCCGTCTCTCTCTCTCGCTTGTTATTTATCTCTCTCCCTCTCCCTCTCTCTCCCTCTCCCTATCTCTCTCTCTCTCGTTAGTATGCCACTATCAGTATGTGACACTTTGAGCTGTATTAAATATTTTTGCAGTTGCATTTTGTGCAATTGCGAGTTGCTTTCAATTGCAGACGCAGTCGTTGCGAATTCTGCTTAACTTATGGATAATTCAGAAAAACACACACAAGCATTTACGCACACACACACAAACACACATACACACACACACATACACTCATATTCGTATGTAAGTGTCGGCAACTAATCTCATAAATCGCAAAGGTAAATATACACAAACATGAAAAACGTTTAAAAAGAATTGCGCAACGCTTATCTTTCCCTTTTTCTTTGTCTGCATGTGCTTCAAAGTGTGTGTGTGTGTGTGTGTGTGTGTGTGTGTGTGTGTGTGTGTGTGTGTGAGCTTTTATGTAGCACTGTAATATCATCCACAGACTGGGTTTTCTTCACTTTTGATGCTACTTTTTCATGGTCCCGTCTGGCTGCATTTATTTCCATTTAATTTGCGGTCTGAGCGCACTGGAAGTAAACTCAACCTTGTGCTCCTCCCATAGTCCACTGGGAATAAGAAGTGAAGACTGCTCACAAATACACCATACGTATGCGTATAAAAATAAGAATACGAA
The DNA here is from genome assembly GCF_018153295.1 of Drosophila grimshawi. NCBI lineage: Eukaryota > Metazoa > Arthropoda > Insecta > Diptera > Drosophilidae > Drosophila > Drosophila grimshawi. The sequence continues at coordinate 13,520,728 of NW_025063692.1, read as the reverse complement.
TACGAATACCGTCGAAATGTCTAGCCTACCAAGCAACCAACTGGGCCTACTTATGGCGATTGCAAAGGGCAAGCACTTTATTTGCCATTCGCTATGAATGTTTAATACGAAACCGTTGAAACCGTAACTGCCAAAAATCGACGCTTTTCACATTTAAGTCGGAATTTATTGCACTTTGCATTTAATACAACGGATTAGGTGCAATATTATTCATCTGTGATTGGCACTTTTAAATCGAAATATATTTGATATTGAAATGATCCACATTAAAATGCAGCTCACTTAAATAAAGTCTGGCTAACTAGACTTTTGAATTATAGATTAAAGCTGCGAGAATTCGAATTGAGCTCGAAGTAAAGTTTAATTTAAAAATTTAAAAATGTGCACATTCAAGTAAAAAGAAATTAAATAATCTCAGAGTATATGTGTCATATTTGAGTAATTTATCATTTCTCCCACGCACACCTTAAGTATTTTGAAGACAAATAAGTTTGAATAAGTTTCTAGCTGCAAATAATTATAAATTTCGACAAAGTAATCGTTAGCACTTTTAGCTTTGGTTAATAATGTCGTTTCCGATTTCAATTTCCTTTTAGTCTTTCACTCCATTTGCGCGAAGCTTTGGACAATATTTGTGGAAAGGTGTTGCACCGCTTGGCAAACACACAGCCAACCCACCCAACCACCCAACCACCCACCCACTAACGTCAACACACACCCAACACACACTGACAGACACAGCAACGACAGTTGGTGCCACTTATTTGCCGAATGACACAAAAATTCGATTGGCGACGACCAGCTCGCAATTGGCAATGGAATAGCATTGCATTGCAGAGTAGAGTGGAGCAGTGTAAAGCCATGCTGTTGAGTCACTGGAGCTGCGTGCCAGGGGGGAAGGAAGTTTGAGTTGTTAAGCTGCTTTCGGCGCACTATCTGCTAGACCCACACACACACACACACACACACACACACACACACACACACTCACACACACACACAGGGAGAGGGACACACACAAAGCGAGAAAATGGCTGGCCATGTTGCATTTCGTTGGAAGTGGTCAAGAGCATGGCTTGAATGTTTTTCCATGTTGCTCTTTCACATATGCAGCAGCAGCAGGAGCAGCAGCAGGAGCAGCAGCACAACGGCTCCACTTGCTCTTTTTCTTTGTCATCCACTCTTTGCTGCTCGCACTCCATGCACTTGTATTCGTATGCCACTTTCATACGCTACTAAATCTCGCAAATGTGCATCGCACATCGTTGCGTATAAGCTTGAATTCAGGGTTGCACAAGCAGCCCTCAAATGAACTTCTTGCGCAACACATTCAAAGTTTTTGTTATAAGCACAGACATTAGTCGTTTAGTTTAGTACTGTTCAAATGCATTCATTGTGATTCCATTAATGTAAACATGTTTCGTTAATTCACGATGCTTAAAACTAAATGATGCCAAGCGCTGATGGAATTTAATTCCGCTTGATTGTTACTTCAATTTGAAATGTCTCGACAATTTAGTGTAAATTTCCATCTTAGGTTGCTATTAAATATTAATTTGATCAGCATTTCTTACATTCTGGAATATCTACAAGTTGCCTTGTTGTTGATATCCAAATAAAATGGGACATATCGTTGAATCATCTAAGTTTGTTCCAAAACTAATGATGAATATATTAATTTGGACCACTTTAGTGCTTAGCCTTAATTGCATAGAATATATTATAAAAATTGCATATCATAGATGATCCTATGCATTTGGGATCCCTGGTTATTTTTAACAGTTTTGCCTTGACCTCTGCCTCTAGCTCTGACTTATTCACTGTGTCCCATTCAGCTTTGTCTGCGTTTATTTATTTTTGTATACCGAATAATTTTTCTTTCAGACACACACACACACAGAGGGAAAGAGAGAGGGAGAGAGAAACGAAGAGAGAGAGAGAGAGAGAGAGTGAGAGTCACACATCATAAATATGGTCGACCTAAAGTGTCATTTTGTCGATTATTTCTTTGGTGCATAGAAATTACGTACATATTTCAACTTTAAGGCAACATGCTACATTTTCTTGGTGTTGTGTGTGGCTGCTGCTGTTGCTCTTGCTGTGGCATTATGGAGACGCCCGAGCAATTTAGCAGAGGCAGATAGAAAGACAGACAGACAGACAGACCTAAAGAGTGCACGCTGCAAGCTCTCCAGAAAGATTATTCGCAAGCAAAATACAAATGATAAACGAAATAAACAACAAATGGATTTAAAGTTGATATTCAGTTTTTATTGCTGTTGTTGATGTTTGTCAAGTTGTATTTCGATTAAGCAGTTGGAATGCATATGCAAATAATGCGTCGCACGCTGCGAATACGTAATGTCAGCATTATTCATTAATCAAAGAGAAAGGTGCGAGAAAAAAAGACCACAAGCGATTAATAGGAGTTTGGCAAATTGCTGCAGAACAATTAATTGGTCAGCAAATTTGGATTTAATTTCACATTACGCATCGCTTAGTTATTAAGCCCATGTACGGGCCGCACTCGATATAGTGGCAGCAGCCAGCAACCAGTCACAGTTGCGTGTCTGTGCCGCGATGTTTTACGTTAGTGTTGCTGCACAGCCAACTAATTAGTTCAAGCAACCGCAAATATTATATGAATGTAAATTTGCTTATACTTTTTTCGACACAGACACTTTTGATTTCCATTGTAATTAGGATGAGGCAAGTATTAATATATCTTATTGAGAGTGAAAGTCATTTCGAAATATCAAGAAGTCAAAAGTTCAATCAAAGAAATTCTTGTTTGCAATTTCCATTGCATTGGGTGGAGGGTATCAGCTCTTCGGCAATCAGATGACAATAGTTCATGATTGTTATTCGTTTCACGGGGCGTATAACTGATCCGGAGTTGAATTGCGATGCGATGCGGCCACAAATTGAATAATTGCACGGGTTTTTTATACGAGTACAGCTTGCTAATTTTCCCACGCTGCTGCTGCTGCTGCTTCTGCTGTGTGGAAAGCAGCAACAACATTGTTAGATGGCTCTTAAGAGTGTGAGAGAGGGGAGTGGCTGGGCAGTGAGATAACAAAATGTGGGTGCTGGGTGATGGTGAGAGGAGAGAGGAGAGAGGTAGGGGGGGGGGAAGGCAAAGCCAGCTCACTAAATCATGATAATTGAATAAAATTGCATGTCAACAGTGGATTAACACAAACAAAGAGACGAACAGAAGAAAATACTTACAGACAAAGAAAAAAGGGAGAGAAATGGAGGAGGAGGAGGTAGAGGTGAAGGAGACGAGGCGCAGACACATTATCGTTTGGAAATTATATAAAAATTGCATAGAAATGATTATTTGGGAAAGTAACAAGCAAAAGCGCTTAAAGAAAATCGCCAAAAGAAAATGGAACCCAAAACAATACTCACAGACCTACGATTTTTATTTACTTGTAGTATATGGACTTTAAGTCGGATCAACAAGACTCCAGGCAACCGGATTTTCCATAAGTTGGCCTTAAATTGCATTCTGCGGCTTATATTAAAAACAATGAACTGCAAATTGCGTGCAAATTATGTAAAAACAAAAGGAGACGCCTGCCCGCAAAACCCCAAAACACCCACAGGCACAAGCGTGGCTCAGAGAAAAGACAAACAGAACCAACTAAGAGCAAAAAAATAGGAAAAAGAAAGGCACAAAGAGCGAAGAGGTGGCAGCCACAAGGAGAAGAAGAAGAAGAAGAAGGAAACTGCGTTTCAGTTTTCCCCAACTTGCAGCTAAGTAAAAATGCCTGACGGAGAGACGATCACAAAATAAAATGCAATGAAATAAAATAAAATAAGTAAGTACTCGCTAAGTAATAAAATCAAATTAATTGAAACAATAACAAGCAAGTTGAATGCCTTTAATTTGACGCACCCAGGCTCGCGTTAAGAAACCAAAGTGCATTGCCATATTAAGCATCAAAACTGTCGGCAACAACAACATTAACAACAAAAGCAACAATATCAAAAACAACAGCAACAACAGCAACAACAACAAAAGAAAACAAGGCGAGAGCAACGTGTGCACATTTTATTTTCATATTTATGTCTTGTGCCTGCGAGACTTTTATAGCCAGCGAGCAAAAGTTTCAATTTCTGCAATTGTTAAATTTCTGCACGCACAACAAATAAAGATGAACGGAACGCACACACACACACACACATACAGCATACATACACACACACACACACATATATATATATACACTTGCAGGGCAGATATCACGGTGCATGCAACGATGTGAATGACCAGAGAGCCAGTCCCCCACCAAAAACCGAAGTCAACAATGTGAGCTACGAGACGAAATGGCTGCCATGACGGTAAATGGGGCTGGCAACTCTGCAGACATTCCCGCCACTTGAACAATTTTTGACGTCAGCGTTGGTCTTGCCATGCCCGGCACCCATTCCCAACACACACACACACAAATCGGGTATATTAGGTGTGAGTTACCTCTTCATTAATTAGTTCTCTCATTTAAGGTACTACACTGCTGAGCTACACTTTATTGTATACCTTATACACATGTATACAGGGTATGTAGCACTATAAATAACTTCCGAATTTATTTCTTCTTTAATTATAACTTGGCATTCGTTTATTTAAATCAATGCGAATTTGTCATCGTTAAGCTTGAGCATTTTAAAGTCTTATTTCCACATGAGAAACAACGGATAACGCTAAAAATATAATGTGTTCTTCATGTTTTTTAAATTAGCTTGAATAAATTGAAAATACAGACACTTTTGGTTAGACACACGTTAAATAAGCTAATTTCACTAAAAATTATATAAATAATGGTTCTTTTCCAATTGGCTAATATATGTGACTAAATTTAGATTTCAAATACAAACTGTGACATGGATGTATAAAACCGAACTTGGTTGAAATCGTAAATTGCACTAAAGACAATTTGCTTGGGTTTTGATAAGAAAGCGATAAGAAAAATCATCACAATTTACAACAAATATTATGGATTTGTTGTCTTTAATATTTATGCTTATTTCAAAGCGAACACACAACAAATGAATTCTATTCGCATTATTTAGGATGTACAACAAACAAAGTGAATATATGCATATTTTTGCTGGGTATGTTATTGCTTGTCGGTGTGTGCACAAAGGGTATTCTCTAGTCTACTATAGATGGTTGAGAAACTGCAGCATTCTCACTTATTGTTGCCTGTTGTATGCAACGACTGTCAGAGTCATTGTCGCTGTCGTTGTCATCATTGTTGTCAGTGTCTGTTTCTGTTGCTCTATATGGTTATGGCTGGTTGTTTTGTTGTTTTCTTCTTTTTTTTTTTTTGGTTTTTGTTCTTGTTTTTGTTGTTCTTTGTTGTTGTTGTTGTTGGCATTGGCGCTGACGCTGTTTTCGTACGTGTTAGAAAATGCGACAACGTTGACGAATTTTCGATATCAATTTGACTTGCTGTGCACGTCTAATTAAATCAACATTGTTGCGACTGTTGTCAAAGTCGTTTTTGTGTTTTTTGGTGAATTATACGAAGATGATGATACATTCAGATGTACACACACACACACACACACACACAGGCAGACACATATAGAAGGTCGATTTCAGCGATGAAAATTCAATTACTCCAATGAGCAAGCCAAGTGTCAAGAAACAGAATTATGATCGACAAATGTCAATTTCAATTAAACGCGCCAAAATGCATAAATGTAAAAATTGGCGAATTGCAATCACAAACGGCAGCACATCAACTGACTTACAAGCAATCTGAATGAGTATCAGTATCAAAATGAGAATTAGAATGAGAAGACTGGGGCTGAGGCTGAGGCTGAGACAGAGACTGAGATACACAGATACAGACCCGGGGCCACGTTCAAGGCCAGGGAAATGGAGCAGGGCCAAGCGATGCGAGCAAGTGGAGCAAGTCAGCCGAGTCAAGTGAGTCCGAGCGAGTCACTCAGTCGAGAGTTCATTTGAATTGCCAGCCATGCACCGATTGACATTTTCTTCTCTTGTTTTCTTTTCTTCTTTTTTTTTTTTTAATTTGTTTGTCGGTGCTACTCTGCACCCGCACCCAAAGGTTGTTGTGTAGATTTCATACGCAAATCAATTTAATGAAAACCCATTCGCTTATGTATGTGAGATAGAGGCATCAATTTGCTTCAATGCCTCAGCCCCAACACTGCCATCTTACATGTTATTAGCTGATATGCAGCTGTAGCTCTCGCTTTACTATATATCTATATCTATCTGCACAGCTCATTAATCGGGGCGTGTTTAGAATGCCGCGGACAGGGCGTATACGTGATTTCTAACTGCAAGCAGCCAGGCAGGTTATCTTTAAAGCTGCTGCTGCGTTTGACACAGTTCAACTCCAGTTGAGGTGCAGCCCGTCCAGTTGCGTCTTTGGAGCTGCTCCTGGGAATCCACCTCACCATATGTATTATTAAAGCCATGCAGAAAATTAACAATTTCCGCTGCAACCCGTTTGCCTGCCAATTTCGAAAGCCTGTTTTCGATTAGTTATTTACATGTTGTTCGCCTTGTTTGGCTATGTTGGTGTTGCTGCTGCTTCTGTTACTACTGCTGTCAATGACTCTTTTTCCTTTACAAAAAAAAGAAAATAATAAAAACAAAATTATCAGGAATTGATATGGACAACAGCGGAAACTGAACACACTCCCAACCGCAGCATACCACACACTGCAACCAATTCAGTCAAAAGAAAAGTGTCGCTCTGTGATGTTTGCTGGCAAATCAATTTGCCTGGTGCATACAAATCGAATTGAGTGTTGATTTATTGGCCATGATCTGATTTTGAGCAAACAAGAAAACCCATTTAGCGACATGTCCAGGAATAAATAAACCAACCACATCCACAACACAAAACCTCACCAAAACCCACTGTGTGCTTTGTGGCTTCGAAGAGCGATGAAACTGTGTGTGTCTGCGAACAGGGGGGGTCGAGGTAAGAGGATAGATTTGTCAAATGGCGCTCATAAATCTAATTGAATTAGCGTACGAACATCAAATCAAAATTTACGCATATATCCGCCAGGAGAATTGAGGAGATGGCTGGTTAGGGTAGGCCGGGAAGAGCGGGTAGCGGTTAAAATAGTTCAAGCAAAAATTGACTTTTCAAATTCAAAAGACGCAGTGCAAGGCGAAGTGGATACACTGCTGCTGCTCCATGGTGGAAAAGTGGAGCGGGGAGATGTTGGGGGGTGGTGTGTTGAGGGGTACGCTTTTGGCGTTATGGTGTGAACAAAAGTTGAACGAACTGCGTTGTGATGATGATGATGTATGTGTGTGCGTGTGTGTGTGTGAGTGTGTGTGTGTGTGTGTGTGTGTGTGTGTGTTAATATGAATGCAATACAGCGAGAGGCACGCGATGCTGTGGCCATGACGTGGACTTGGCTAAAACTTGCTCATGTTGTGCACAGCTTGTGAGCAAATAATTTGCACAAATATTTGCTTTACATTCTAAAAAAGAGTCCAAACTATTCAAAACGATATACAAAAATTGTGTAGAGGGTGTATTTTTTGTCTCTTTCTTTTTGTGTCATAGATTTGCGTATTTAATTCATTTGATTTTCAACATAAATATTCAGACAAGGTCTGAAGTAATTGTGAAATTCAAAAGGAATATATCTATGTGCATAAATCCAAATACATTCAACATTTTGTGACATCATTTATAATGCATTTGTACTATCTTTACTTGACCCCTCTTAAAATTAAAAGTCACTTTTGAAAAATTACATTCAATACACAGAGATACCATAAAATTACCAACAGTTGGCAAATTTCGAGTTAAGATATTTTAATTTGAACGTTATTTTAATACGCCTTAAATGATGATGTCCTTTCGTACAAAATGGATTTGTCAGTGAAAGATAATTTGAAATTTTAGTGGTTTGTTGATGAGAAGCAAAAATTGAATGCATTTGTGCCCTAATACTGGGGATTGATCTGAAGACATTCTTCTTCCCACAAGATAATTAGCCAATTGATTTGTCATATCCGATCCACGAATGGCCTTTAGACCTTTAGATAATAAAATACATAATTTCATTTAATGAATCCCAATATACGACACTGTTGAATAGGTTCAAATAAATTGTAATGACACCAATAACTTGGTGTGTTTAAAAGGCGCGATGAAGGCAAATGGAGTATTAGAAGCCATATACGTTATAATTAATATAATTATCTATATCATAGTGGAGTTTCTAGATTTCATTTCAATTATATTTCATAAAAAAACTACTCTTAAATATGTATGGAAACAATGTTGTTTCTGAATTACCTTTATAGGAGAATAGAATTAAAAGATATGAGTGGTCTGTAGTGTGGATGTAGTTAAATAAAATACTATTATGATTAATAATATATGGTGAGCTATGTATTATTTCAAATACAAATCTATCTACAAATTTAATATTTATGCGAGTGAGTAAAGACTGAGGGTGAAAAACAATCGTGAAATAAATGGCGTAAGTATGAGTGATGATTTTTTCTGACCCTGAATTATTTTCGATATGACTCTCGTCATAGTAAAGTATTCTACGCTCAAGTTGAGGAATTCATTTATTTGCCTGTCTCGAAAAGTCTCTAAGCTTATTAAACTGCTGAAATACATTTATATTTACTCTACTCGACATGTATTTGCGTGCATATATATATTTATATATATATATATATATGTGTGTGTGTGTGTATGGTCATCTCCCATTCGACTCCATTCGAATTGAATTGATTCGTATACAGGGAGAGAGCATCTTGGCACACAATCAGCACAGACACAAATGTTAAATAAGTATTAATAGCGAGGCAAATTGAATTTTCGCATTGTACGCAAATTCATTTGGCAGCGGATTTTATTTTATTCAGACGTTCATTATATTTTATGGCTATGAGTAATTAAATTCATTCTTGTATTATATTAAAAAAAACAAAAACAACAACAAAAACAACAACAATTTTTGCGCCAGCTTTAGTTTCATTCAATGCGTATATGTCCATTTTATTCATTTTTTGACTAGTTGAATGAAAAGATTTTGTATTCATTTTTGTTGCTGTTGCCGCCTGTTGTACAAGCAATTTTGACTCATTTTCTACCACTTAATTTTTATGTTGTGCCCCATATTTGTGCTTCTCTTTGCTGCTGTTGGCCAACAGATTTTTTTTCTTTTGTTGCATACGCCACTTAAACATACACCAGCCATCAATATCTCAGTGAGTGTGTGTGTGTGTGTGTGTTTTGTATTTGTGTGTGCTTGGCAAGCGTGTTTGCCTTAAGCTAACGGCTAAATAGTTGAACTTGGCTAAACTGGATAGCAACAACATGCTTCCTCTCTACACGTATCAAAATATCTGAGCTGCTAGTTATCTCCGTTACATACAAAATTGCCTTTCAGTATGGAAAAGAAGAGTGCAGTTTGAAGAACAAACAAACAAATTCAAAATGCATCATTTCTAAATTAAAAAAAAATAAATTAAAATATATGTAAATGTTGGGAATAACCAGGAAGAACGTAATATCAGAGTCCGTGAATTAATAATTTAAGATTTGTGCTTTGTTAAGATTAAGTTGGCAGTTGACAACTTAATGAGAAATGCATGACTATAATTAATGCATGTTTAATTATTATTTAACATATGATAATCAAGAAAGATTTTGCCTGACAACGTGGAAGCTTCAAATGGGAGAATATTTCCAAGTATGACAAGTGGCATGCCATAATAATAACTAATCAGTCAACAATATTAAGTCCCAATCGGATTAAAGTCTTGGAAATTTCGATTTACTGATCAGGTTGAAAGGGATTAAGCTTGAATTTTATGGAATATACTCTGTTCTCAGTGAACTCAAAAGTATATTAGTTGAATGTGCGTTATTGAGTAACATGAATGGATTTAGGATTCGATATAACACAATTCCATATCTTCTACAATTTTTAAATCACTTTACTTCATTTCCACTCCGATTAAAAACATCAAGAATAATATTACTTAACTCGAAGCAGAGTATTCGGCACGCTGGATAGTATTGGACGTGCTTTTTTCCACTGATTTTAATTTTCTGGTTACTTTTGCGTGGTGGCATTTAGTATTACTAGTGCATAAGTCATATGGGTTGAGTACTTTGCCATTTCTCTCGTTTTTCGCTGTATCTTTTGTGCATTTCTTCAACATGTTTTCCACTTTAAACCTTTTTTACAAACACACACATACATACAAGCAGTTCTAAATGTCTAACCAGTTGTGTCTGTGAGCCAAGCTGTTTTTGTTGCTATTACTTTTGTTGTTGTTGTTGTTGGCTGGTCAACCTGACATGTGAGCCACAGGCACGAATACAAATGTTTAAACTGCTGTATTTTGTGGCAGTGATTGTTGTTGTTGCTGTTGCTGTTGCGGCGGCTTCAGGCTTCTATGCACAACACCAAACCAGAGTCATAAAATAGCAACACCAACAACATCAGCAACAAAAACAACTTGGCTCATAGACACAACTGGTTAGACATTTAGCAGCCAGGAGAGGGGCCAGCCACCAGAGGGTAGCCGGTCGCCGCCGTAGCCGGTTTTTTTTTTATTATTATTTTACCATCCACACACGCACACACACACTGTGTCGGCATTTCTCTTAAGTGTATGGGTGTGTGTGTGTTTCTCTGTGTGTGTGTGTGTGTGTGTGTGTGTCTGTGAAAAATGCGCGCCACTGCCAAACAAATTAACAACAACACTTGAAAAAATCTCCTCCACACACATAAACATACGTGCATAGAGCAAGAGAGCCAGAGTTGAACACAAAATACAAAAAAAAAAAAAAAATAAATGAAAAAAGAAAAAAGGTTAGAAATTGGAACAATGACCGCCAAGTGCTGCCGACGTCGCGGCTAACGTCGACGTCGACGTCGCTGTCGCCGCTGTTGCCACCGCCGCGGTTTCAGTTGTTGCCAACACCCGCGTCGCGGTTCATTCACACATTTTTTTGTTGTACCTATTTGAAAGCTTGAATTACTTTTTCTCTGCTTACATTTTTCTTTTGCTTCTTTCCTTCATTTTTTTCGCATTTCAGATTTGTGACCTGCACTTAAATAGTTTCGATGTGAGCTCCTGTGTCTTTATTTATTCACCCTGCTCCTAAATATATACTTGCATTCTTTGGTCGCATGTGTATTCCAATGCTCTTTTCTGGATTAGTTTATTTTTATCATATCACTGCAAGCTGAACTTAACGCCCTTATTAAAGTGACAAATAAATAAATGAAACTCAATTGGCCAAGACAAATGGTTCCCTGGCATGTTTCTCGTAAAATAATCATTTGTGCATCATTACTGGAGTAAAATAAGAATTAGAAAGAAAACAGATTTTGTTATATGCTTGTTAAATATATGTATTAAATTTGTTTTTAATTATTATTACCAACTTGTTGCCATACTCTCCAAGTGAATCATCATTATTCCATCTATTATTCGCAAATGGCCAACTAGTACCGCTTCATAGTATGCTCTAAATCAATTGCCCAACCAATTAAAAGCTCATTTCTTTTGTAAACTGTGCACTTAGCTGTCATATCAAATATTTACATTGTTGATTGTTTTTGTCTATGGTTTGTTTTTGTTATTTGTTTAGTTACCGTAGATGTCAATGATTCTGGTTAATTGCAGTTTATTGGAGCTTATGTTTTTTATCTGTCGCTTGTTTATTCAATTCAAGTACGCTTAAATTTAATTTGCTTTTGCATTGAAATTTAATGACTTATTGCTTAATAGACATTTTTTCCACAATACCTTGTATATATTAATGTTATTGTATTTTAATTAATATGTTTATTATTTTATTTGTTGCTTATTTCCACTGAAATTGCAGTGTGCATTATTCAAATTATGCTAGGTTGTTTGCATAAATCGCCACACAAAGCGACAAATAAAGATAAATTAAAGAAAAAATGCACACGTAAGCATCGACTCTTGGATACGCTTCTGTCTAAAATAAGTTGATAAACAAACATACAAAGTAACCAATTTTTTCAAGCAGCTCGATTAGTTAAGGAAATTCGCTTAAGTTATGTATTCCTATACTTTTTTTAATGTCTATTGGATGCGAACATCATCTCGCAGTCATTGTAATTCTTTGAAAATTGTCACACAGTGTTAGGGTAAAGCTGAAAGCTGAAATAATTTGCACTGCTTGTCGCGTAGAGATTTCAAATGTCAAAGAGTTGAAACCCACTTACCGCATTAAATACATACGGGAACGTATGTACGCAACAAATGTATATCATTCCTATATTGTATCTCATTTCGAGTGTCAAGCATAAATTGTGCACATTTTGTTTAAAATTATATATTTAGTCTCTCCATCTGTGGCTCATATTCAGACAGAGAGAGAGAGAGAGAGAGAGAGAGAGACACACTCATATAAATATATATATATACATATATAAATATAAATTTGTATATAAATATATATATTTTTACTTAGTCACTGGTTACTTGATGTACATTTTGAATTTTGCGGTTCCCGGAGTTGATTGTTCGTTAATTGGTTTCAATACCTCACAACCGCCAGCCTCAGCTGTCACTCGTTGTATTTTGTTCGCTTTCGATTGTCGATTGTCGATTGTCGACTGTCACTTATCGATTGCTCTGCGACGACCCGACAGCTCATATTCTCATCTCTCTTGGCAAACAACTTAAATTGCCCTGAGCGTAATGTGCAATAATTTCGAACAGGCAGAAGAAAGCATCCCCGGTCCCATTAAGCATATATATTCGTCTGATCCGTCTGTATAAGCACTCGGATTCCAAAGACTAAAATAGCCAGAGCCTTCTCGTATATATCACATTATTTATCAACTGGCCACAGCATTCTTCACTTATTTTAATCTATAGTTTTGGTTTGTGCTTTTGCACAAACTGCTTGTAGACATAGTTAAAGCTAATACTTCACAAGCGTTTTTACAGCATTTAACGACTGCATTATGGGATTAGCCAAATTGCCATTTATCATATGCCATTTTTCATTTGAAAGCTGAAATTTCGCCAATAACTACAAAATGGTTCTCACTGTGTTTGAGCATAACTTTGTGTATTGTTGCTTTATTTACATTTACATAACACAAATCCAAATTAGTTTTAAAATTGTTAACTAACTGATAACCGGCAAATGCTTTGTCTTTGGGATAACGTAGCCTTTATAACTGTTTAGTGAATATTAAACATGACCTTAGCATTGAATCGAATGTCAGTGAGAAACTCGTCACGAAGTTTCAACTCTCGACACTTGAGTAAAACAGTGACGAAAGAAAAATATATTTTTAAAAAACTGATCGAAAACGGAATGCCATTTGTCTGAAGCAGAAATATAAGAATCTGAACACTCATTTACAGATACAGATACAGATATAGATACAGATATAGATACAGATACAGGTACAGATACAGATACAGATACAGATACAGATACAGATACAGATACAGATACAGATACAGATATAGATTCAGATACAGATACAGATACAGATACAGATACAGATACAGATACAGATACAGATACAGATACAGATACAGATACAGATACAGATACAGATACACATACAGATACAGATACAGATACAGATACAGATACAGATACAGATACACATACAGATACAGATACAGATACAGATACAGATACAGATACAGATACAGATACAGATACAGATACAGATACAGATACAGATACAGATACAGATACAGATACAGATACAGATACAGATACAGATACAGATACACATACAGATACAGATACACGCGTCGAGTCAACTTGTCCGCTGGCGCAAGAAAATAATTTAGCATTTAACATAATTTATTTCAGCGTCGCTGCCAGCTTCATTAATGAAATTGTTGAAAGAGTTCACGATTGCTGGCTTGTTGCAATGGAAGCGGTTGGTCTCGGTGGTTGGGTGGATGGGTGGCTGGGTGGGGAGGGGTGGTTGGCATGGGTTAGATGGTTTACAGCGATGTCAATAAGCGCGAACATTTTCTTGAATTACATGACTTTTGCTTTTGCAGTTGTTGCTGTTGTTGTTGCTGTTGTTGTTGCTGTTGTCGTTGCTGTTGCTGTTGTTGTTGCTGTTGTTGTTGCTTAGCAGATTGTTGTTGCTGCTGTTTGCTTTCTCTAATTGGCCGCAATGATTTTGTTAATTGAAATGATGCTCTCCAACTATGCAAATTGCTGTCTGCTGTCTGCTGCCTGCTGCCTGCTGCCAGCTGACTGTTGTCTGATGTTATTGTTGCTGTTGTTGTTAATTATGTTTATTTAGCTCATTTACTCATTTACTAATCTATTTTTGCCACATTTTAATTTCTCTACGAATTGCGCCCGCTTGGCAAAAATTCGACATCAAATTGCCATTAGTTTGCGAAGCCTTTAACATAACTTTTGTATTTATTTCTGTGTATACATACGTAATCATGTGACAATCTCTAAGTAATTATATGTTTGTGTATTTGAGGCATATGTGTGGTGGGGCGGATGCTCACTGCAATTTGCTGTTGAACAAATCCAATGGTAATGCATGGCATTAATCTTGCTAAACGTGGCCAGTGGCCATCTTCTGGCTGTGCCTGATGCTTCTTCCAGCTGCTGTTCTCAAGCCTTTTTCGCAATCGAGTGCCTCAATTTAAGTTGTCTGCGGTTTTATGGCAGATTTATTTTACGACCCAAGTCCCGGCCTCCATCAAACATCATCAGGCATTTAAATAAGCAAATGAAAACCGCAAAAGCCACCAGCTGCACAGTTGACTACCCCGCTCCCTAATTAGCCGTCAACCCTCCTCCTCCTTCACCTCCTCCGCCTTCTCCACGTGACCAACGTCTATCAAAGACGATGCTTTGTTTATCGGGCCGAGGCCACAAGTCATTGATACTCCGTCCATTCCCCCACTCAAAAACCAGAATGGCACTCAAATATTTACACACACCTGTGCAAACACAATACACTCCCGGCAAGCTCACACTCACGACTCACTCCGATTGAGGGGCATTTAAGCCCCAACATTTTCATGCACACCCACACACACACACACACACACACACACACACATACAAACAGACAGACAACCGAATGTGCCAATTAAATGTATTGAAAATGTATTCAAAATTCGAATCCAACTGCCTGTAATAGCAAAAAAAGACTTTTTGTTCAATTATATTGGATAAAATATATAGTTTTTGATCCTAAACAAATAAAACAGCTGCGATTAGGTTTCACAACCAGCCATTTTTGGGAAAATGCGAATGCAACGACTAAGCATATAAAGAGAAGGGCCGACATTGTTTCTCCTATGTGAGTGAATATTGCCACCATATGAGCAATCAGCCAGAGACTTCTTCCAGAGAATATTGTTTTTTTTTTAGTCAGTGATAACCCTATGCATAAATAAATACCTGTTCTTCTCTATTTGATTATAAAGTGTGATTCACAGTGTAATTATAATCGAATTTGGTCTGTGTTGAAAGCCTGCTGCTGGCTTACCAATAAAATCCATAAAGCTCTCAGGTGTAGGCTGGTTGAGTGCGTATCTGCTCAATCAATGTTGAGTGTGGCATTCATTTAGTGCTGACGGTTGTCGTTGCTGATATTAACATTATTGTTTCCATTTGGCCCATTTGCAAGCACTGATTGACGTTCCTAATGGACACGCCCAACGGACCCTTCTCACACACAGTGTCCGCCTGCCCCAATCTCCAATCTCTCCTCTGATCCAACGTCCAGCATTTCAACTGTGACTTTTCAATTTTCAATTTTCGTATTGTCCAGCAAGAGTTTTGTTCAATTTTTTAAACTGACTCTGAATGGTAGTCTGCCTGCTGCGTTTTTATTTGATTGTCGATGCCTGCACTCGCACACACATTCATACACTTCTTTGATTTTAATTGTATTTCTATATATGGGGACGGGTGTGCAGTGTATGTCTGTGTGTGTGTGTGTATCTATGTGTGTATGTGTGGGCGTGATCGGCACGGACATTCGACTTCGATAATTCAATTGTAGAGCGCCCCCTCTGAATTTCATTGAGCTGTCATCAAAGTCTGTTAGGCAAACCATTCAGCGCAGTGGGCGGGGGTGCAGGAAGAGGGGGCAGGTCCGGAGACGGGGATAAAAGCGTGTAACGACGAATGGCGATTCAATTATTCGAGGTGCCATCAAATAATTGAGTTAAGCTTTTATTTCAAATTGCCCAACTTTTCGGTGCCATGGGTCTCTCTCTCTCATTGGGCCAGCTTAAAGGCATACACGACCATACCACACCACCCAACGCCAGCGACCCCATCGAAAATGCCAAAAGGCAGCCATCAATTCATTACCGCTCATGCAGAAGATGAAACCCATCACAAGGCGTTTCGCAGCATGGAGTGCAGAGAGTGGGAGTGGGAGGGGGGGTTGAGAGATTCAGCTTACAAATTAGCCAATTGATTTCGAGAGCCAGCAAAGCATTTTACGCAAACTTCATGAAAACGGTCATGATTTTCCAGCAACACAAGTGCATAAATGAGCTTCCTTTGCGGGCAGACCATTTAGGCTGCATTTGGTAAATAATTTAAATATATTCAAAATGTGCATATAGTATTATAAAGAAATATATGCACACAAATATAAATTAACAGCGGTCTGAACTACCAACTCTCTCCGTGCTGTTAAGTACAGCAATTTGTAATTTAATAAACTTTGATTCGCATATTTGGGCAAATACAAATAAAGTTGTGAGTGAGCGCATGTGTGTGTGTGAGTGTGTGTGTGAGTGTGTGTGTGAGTGTGTGTGTGAGTGTGTATGTGGCAACTGAACATAACCACAACATTTTGCAGGATGTGACCCTAAACTAGAGCAATCTGGGCAAACAATAACAACAGCAACAGCAACAACGGTAATGTCAATTATTATTAACACGAAAATCGTACGCATAAAACATAAATATAAACATAAACACAGACACACACTAGAATTAAGTGCGTGACTATACAAAAGTTAATGAAACAATGAGGCAACATTCCCGGAACTTGACATACTCGTAATAGAAATCCGACAAAAACATTCAAATTTATTTCAATGATAATGGTTTGTGACTATTTGACTATAGTTTTTTATTCCGGACAAATTGGGCAATACCATTTACAAATTATTTAGTTATACAATGGACTTTTTCGTTTAAAAATATTGTTATTATAATAAAAACTGAAAAACAACAATTAATACCCACTAAAAATAAATGATTTGCAGCATAATCCAAAGCTTTCAACCAATCATGCCGAATGAATTTGCACAAACAATTTCTACACAAAATGTACAGTGAAGCTTTATCATCGGACAGCTTACTTGGCTTACTTTTAATCCCAAAACGATTAGCTGCATTTTTCAAACAATAACATTTAGACACATTTTCTAACTAAAAAATGTATATGAAATTTAAATTAAATTCACTTGGCACAAAACTTAAATTGGAAGTCTGTGCTCATGGTGGACCTTAATGTTGGCGATAATCTCCCTTTGACATATTTCATAAAATCTGTATGAATAAAAATGTAACAATTCAAAAGAAAAGTGAATTTTGATATACATCAAGTCCTGAAAGCTGGCCACTTGCAAATTAAATGGCAGCATGACTTTTGATTGATTAAAAATGTGAAAAGCCGTAAGAATTTGGCAAGGATTTTATTCTGTGTCATTTTCTGACATCTCGTTTCAGAGTGAAATTAATTTAAAAAATTGCCAAGCTTGGGTGATCAAATTTATAGCATTTCCATTAGTTATGAGTGAAATTAGTTAGTTGCAAATGCAGTTAAAGGACATTGTGTAAATTATTATGTGGGCATGTGGCATGTGGGCATGTGGGCATGTGGCATGTGGCATTTGGCATTTGGCAATTGGTATGTGGGCATGCAGGCGGTGTATGGTATTTCAGTTACAGCTCGCCCAACTACTAGCAGACAACACATTGTCACAACAGTCTGACCAACAGAGAGACCTGACTGACTGACTGACTGACAGACTGACTAACTGACAGTAGCAATTGCAATTCAAATTCCCAACCAGGCCCCAATGTCACGCACCAGCTGTTTCGTGGTCAATGGTGTTGAACAGCCCAAAATACTAAAGCAATGCAGCTGCTACAACAAAACATTTATCAAAAATGCAATAAAAAAATATACAAAAAATAAATGCCACAAGTTTGTTAACGGCAACGACTAAAAATGTTCAACGCTTTTTGCCAAAACTAACAAATTTCTTTTTATTTTACGCTTTTTTGTTTCGTTTTTTTTTTTTTTTTTTGTATAATTTAAATTTGTTTTGGTCGAGTTCGTTGTACGATTTTGATTATTGTTTGCGTAGATAGGTTTAGAATGGAGTTGCACTGTCATGACGCCAATGCACTTTAGTTTAACCCGGCCAAAACGCCCACATCTCATTTTGCCAGCCTAATTAAGAGGCGTTTCGCAATATGCATACACAATGAGCCCCAAAACATTCATCTTTGCAACTGTCACTAACAGCCTGCAACCAGCAGCATGCAGTAGCAAATTGACACCACCACCTGCCGCTTGAAACACACACACAACCCACCACCAACCTACACACACACACACACACGCCTAACCCTCTCTGATGTAAATAGGTAGCGATTTGATTTTATTTCGATTGCGGATCTGCGGCTTCTGTTGCAGTTGTGTTTAATTAAAAGGGCACTGTCGACAGCCAATGGGTGTAGAAGTGGCGGGGGTGTGGCCATGGCAATACTCTCGCTCACAAAATTTACAGTGACAGTCACAGTCAGTTGGTCATGCAGTCAATCAGAATCGCAGCAGACACACAAAACTAACATCCACAGCCAGACAATCAGTTGGTCAATAGTGATTACGTATTCGCCATGTTGCATGTTGCAGCTGTTGTCGTTGCAGCTGTTCTAGTTGCCTTCGTTGTTGTTCTTGTTGCTGCAGCTTGTTGTTCGCAAATTCAACATTTATGCTCTGTAGTTGTTGTTATTGTTCTGGCAGCCTTCACCATTACACTAAATGCTCAGCCCAATGATAGATTTATGTTTTTCGGTTCTCGCATTGAACACGCTTAATGGCAAGCGTCCGTTCCTGTATTATATATATTATATACACTTCTCATTCATACATACATACACTATTCAGGCAACGATTAGTTTATAATTTTTTTACACATTTAAGCTACAATTTCACTGGAATTCCATTTTGGTCTCCACTTCGTTATAGTTTATATTTTTGAAGAACTTGCGTATTTCACAACAGGGAGGAGGTAGAACACCCAATACGCAGTAACTGTTTTCCCGCTCAGGTGCTGACCGAATCCACCGAGCTTTATATCAACGCTGGCTATGACGTAATCTAACGGCAGTCTGCTGAATTGTGAGGATTTCAATCAGCTGTCAACTGGTGGGGAGGCCATCAATGCGAAACAGATGCAAACATTTATACATAAGTCATACACTGATGTGGATGCCACACCAGACGACTATGAATTTAAAAAGCGCCGGTTGATTCACATCGTAGCGCTATTTAGCTTATTAAGGGTATTTCAATTGTTCTCTGGAAAACTGAGAATCATCCATTGCCTGTCCCCCGTCGAAATTTCAGCGATTTCAAATTATTAGATCCAGTGGCAGCTACACATCGAGGTGCGTGGCATCTTCTTTGGGATGGTTAATGCAAGCGTGGTGCAAGTAAGCTGATCGACTTTATGTCCATCATCTCACAACTGCTGGTCTTTGACATGTCTAAAAAATCTGTGAATTGCATTTGTCTATTGCATTTCAACTCAAACTGTTCACTTTTCTCTCCAAAACAACTTGACATCATCAGCATAAATGAGTACGTTAGAATACAATATGACAGAAGGAAGGTTTAGATTTCAGTAATCAAATCTTTTCACGTTTTGAGAAATACAAGTTTTTGCAAAGTATTAAGATGATTCAGAGATGTTGTTGAAACTACATTAAACAAAAAAAAAAAAAAACAATTTAAATTTGTATTTTGCACGGCTGTCAGATAATAAATATCAATTAGAAACCACAAGCGGAACTTTTGCTTGCGATCCAAGTCCGATTAAAGCTGGCAAGCTGCCAAGCATTTATTGACATTGAATCAGTAAGCATTCTTAAGTGCATAACTTAAAATATTAACTTGGGATCGAAGTAGGTATTTAAAAGAGCAAAAAAGCAAAGGCAAAATCTGAGTTCGAGAGGGAAAAGATGCTCAATTACAGACTAGTTAAAAAAAGGTGCAAAGTGTGATTTTAGCAACGGTTGATTACAGCCGGCAAAGGCTCACTTTACGCTTAATGACAAACGCTGAGTAGGCTGGCTTGAAAAGGTCACACAATAGGCATATTGCTTGGAATCTTCGTCAATGTCAGTAAATAATTTTTCACAGCTCGAAAGGCTCCTCATCAAGAAGTGAAGAGTGAGAAATGAGAAATGAGAAATGGTTGCCGGAAGCAGCGTCCATTTCTTGTTGACATTTGGAGAGTGTGAAAAGTGAAAAGTGAGCCAGGCGTCATTAAAATGTAAGCAGCAGCCACATCGGTTTTTCTCTGATGCATTAGTACGCACACACAGACACACACACACACACACAGACACACACACAGATACACACACACAGATACACACACACAGACACACATATACTTACACAAAGCAGTCCAACAGCGAGTCTCAACTTCAATTTCATTTGCGCTTTAAAGTCATTTTTAATTTGTTACTCTCTTAAATTTTCTCGCTGTGTGTGTGTGTGTGTGTGTGTATTTTGTGTATTTCGGCATCGTTTTTGTTTTTTTTGCTCTTTCGTACTCGCATTCAAAGTCATTAAGTCAGCTTTGTTACGCCTCAATGCCTACGGCGTAGCAGACAGAATGCCAACCCCATTCTCCTGCTCTCTCTCTCTCTCTCTCTCTCTCTCTCTCTCTCTCTACCCATACCATTTAGCCGCACGGCAGAGATTCCCTTACCTACAACTACACGAACCTACCCCCACAACAGCCGCACCCCCACCCGCCACACCATCCCCTCCCTCACTTTAGTAATGTGTTTTAAAGTTTCGCGGACGGCAACAATTAAATAAAAACTGAGCCACACCAATTAAAGTGAGAATCTTCTGTTTTCTATCTCCATCTCCATCTCCATCCCTATCTCTATCTCTATTACTATCATTTTCCTCCCGTTTTTTTTTTTTGCTTCACTTGGTCGAAATGGAGTAAAATAGTTTTGCAACAAAGCGGGTGAGTTGCAAGAAAGCAACAAAACGAACTCATAATTGCGCGCTAAACGCCATTCGAGTGGACATTTTTGTAAGCACTGTGGACCTTAATGAGAAGTCGGCATCCAGCTGGTCAGCTGGTCAGCAGCTTCAGCTGCCACCGCCATAAAAATCTCTGCAACAACAACAACGACAACAACAAATGTTGCTGCAGAAAAAGTTAATTTATAAACGCTTTTCAGTTCAAAAAAAATAAAAATAAATAAATAAAAATTAGGTAAGGGAACTGCGAGCGAGGGCGCGTCATGGAAAGACATTTAAGAGCTCATGCCAAAACAAAAACAACTTGTGACTGTTGAGACATGAAATACCCTATAATCAAGTCTTTATGTTGTCCAAATCTCTTTGAAATTCCCCACGATTAGTACAAATATTTTAATTATAATACTATGCATACGAACACGAAACGCTTTTATTTGAGAAAAAAACAAAAAACAAAAAAAAAAAAACCAATTATAATTTCATTCCATTGTAAATGAGATCATGGCACAACTAAAAACTCAAATTTTCTCAACTCTAATAAAAAATAATTGGCGTATACATGAAATAACTACAAATTGCATCCAGTTTGCTAATACTTCAAATTATTTCTAGTCTTATACGCATTTTGTTTGAGAAAGTTAAGTTTGCATAAGTGTGGAAATTGTCAACATATTTATATGAAACTGGCAGCTTAAGAGTGAGTTATACATAACTCTTCCTTTATTTTTGAAAGTTACTATCAATTTCAAGTCATTGAATTTTAATTTTTCATTTTCATTACGAATAAACAATATTTCATTACTCAGCTCGTCGCTTGATTTGGGCTACAAATATTATTGACATAACCATTAACAAGTAAGGAAACCTAAACTGCTATGAATTTATATTGTGTTCTTCAACAGTTGATGTATCGCATTTGCCGCACTCGACAAATGCAGCGTATTTCGAAAAACTCAACAATATTAAATTTGCAGAAGCTTCACAAAATGAGACAAATAAAAGCGCTCTCAAAGCACTCGTGCCACAAGGAATTCTAGTTGCCTGCGTTTTAACAGACATGGATTTCATGATATTTACAGCATGTGCAATTTCAAAGTCGCACAGCACTTTGAACATTGCTTCAAAATAAATGGAAGTAATTAAAAAGTTTTGTACATAATTCAAATTTTTATTTCTTATTTTTTTATTTCTTTTGTGTACTTTGTTATATTTTGTGAAATTACACTGTCAAAAGACAATGTGAAAGGTGTCGCAAGTTGACTCCAGTTTCGGAAATGAAGCTCAAGCAGAAGCTGAAGCTGCTCCTGAGGCTGCAACTAAAGCTTCAGCCAAAGCGACGCTAACTGACAAGCTCTTTTGAGCTGGTGTCTGGTGTCAGCAACAGGAGCAACATAAAGTAAGAATTAAGAATGCAGTGGTCGGGTAAGCTCCATTGCGATACACACTGCACCCAGCTGTGAAATATAATCTACATTTATTGTCAAATTTCCCCTTTACAATTTTGCACACTCAAATGTAAGCATGCGTAGAGGTTCTCTCATTTCCCATAGCTGACACGGATACAACAATATTCACCCTAAACTGCAGGCATATACAGAATACACTCACATAAATATATATATGTCAACTGGATTTGTATCAATATTCGCGAAACGGTGTTCCTTATCGATAGCAATAAAATAGACTTGACCTGCGCTGGGTAAACCAGAACTTTTGTATTCAATTAAAAGTCTCCCTCTCTCTCTCTCTCTGAGATCTGAGATCGGATATGGCTATATCGACTGGGCTGTTGATCCTGATGAAGAACATATATACTTTATAGAGTTGGAAATGCGTTGCTCTGCTACAGAGTACAAAAGCTATACAGTAACTCAGAGTCATTGTTTTCTGGCCTGTCAACTCTGCGTATGAGTGTTGTCGCTCAGTGGGAAACTTCGAAAATACAGAACTGACAGCTTAGTGTAGAACGGAACTGAATAGCAGCAATGCAGAAAATTTCTCTTTAAATTGTCTCTAAATAATTCAAAATGGCATTACTTTGACAACACTGATTCGATATTCATGCTCAGAGGGAGGGAGGCTCTCTCTCTCTCTCTCTACCAGAGCTTGTGTATACACCATTTAATGTTTGACAATAATTATTTGGTTATGCAAGTTTTGCCGTAGGTAAGATGCGTCTGTGCTACTTAATACACACTGTGTGTGTATCTGATTGTGTGTGTGTGTATGTGTTAATGATCTACTATTGCGTTAACCCATCGCTATCCAATGCATTTGGCAAACCAGTTCGTTAATAGTAATTTGCCTTATCTCACCACGCAAAACTCAAGATTCTAGGCGAAATGCAGAAATTGATAGGCAGAGAGACACACACACACACACACACATAAGTAATTGTACATATGCTAATTAGTTCGGTGTATTCTCTGCTGCTCATCGACTTCAGACTCAGCCTGTTGGCGGTCAATTCCACAAATACGTACAGATTGCTGAGCCTAAGTAATTGGCTGTTTGTATTTAGTAGCTGGGCCAAATGTAAAAATGAGCTCGATTGCAAATGATAGACAATGCTAGCAAAGGTGTGTGGGCAATCGAAAGTATTTGTTTTATGGACTTTACTTTAAGGCCAATTAATTGATTATGTGCACACATGCAGATATGCATATAAACAGCTAAGCTGAATTTGCAGGAAGCTGGAAAACTTTGGACTTGAGAACATCACATTTAATGCATGTGAGAATGTCCGAGTCGAGAGAGCTCCACTACGAGATACCCGAAATATGAAATACGATATTAGTTAACTCAACACGTTATCTGTAATCGCAACAGAACGGAGACAATTATCGAACTTGATATACCTGTGCTATACTCATATTCCAAATTTGAAGTCTCTAGGTGCACAGACGGACTTGTCTAAGTCGACTTGATTGATTCATTCTGTTTGCACATCTTCATTACATTTTGATGGGTTCAGGCCTTTAAAGTTTACATGCAGAATTTGGTTAGAGAACAACAATTCTGTAGTAAACATTTTGTATTACATACAGAAAATGTATGCTCTTTTGAATTCATGTACAGTTCATATTTATTTATTTATATTCTTGAAATTGTGGGAACAAAACATTGCGAATTTTATTTCGTTGATTTTACATGATTGCAGTACAGCTTTTGTCTCTGAGTAAACATTGAGCTGCATTATGAAATAAACCTGGCTGCCTATTTTGGGCTGAAAGTTCCAAAGGGGTTTAAGTGTGTGGCAATTTGGACTGCAACAAGCACTTGATGCCCACGTGCTATAAGCCCCGACTGGCAGCGCAAAAGACCCAATGAAGCAAACAGTCAGCGCAACTAATTCAATACTACACTGAAGCGTTTTTTTTTGGCAATTGGAATTGCAGAATGCTGAAAGCTTTTCCAAATACATAAATTGCACCACCGAAGCCGGAATACACTGACCCACCGCACTGTCGCCACTTATTTTTGTGCAACTTAATTATAAGTGAAAACTGCGTTGAAATGCATAAAAATGTGCGAATATTCTTTGACTGTTGCAGCATTTTGGGGCCTTGCCTGTTATTCGGTTATACTATATACACACCCACATACATCCCACATACACACACACACACACACACACACGCACACACACACCAGCTGCATACACACACATACACATAAAGAGTAATCGCAAAAAATCACGGCACAACTGGCAAGCGACGCCATTTTGTTGTGCCATTTTGTAATTTTCTTTTTTTGTTCTTTGCTTTATATATTTTTTTTACTGATGTTGTTTGCCAGAAGCGCCCACTAAACGAGAAATGTTGGAAAAGTTGAAAAAACCCGCGTTACGAAGAAATTTTGCACATTTCAGAGAGGGAAAATTGTGCCATTCAATTAATTCGCCTTGTTGCTGCCGTGCTCGATAAATAAATGCATTATGGGCACCAAATCAAGTCACATGAAATTAAATGAAACCACAATACAGTGTCTGCTTAGTGTTGAAACGCAATGCACACAAAGGAAGTAGTTGTTTTTGGTGGCACGGCGATGGTTGGGGGGGCAGGAGAAGTGGCAATGGTGTGTGGCATTAGCGTAATGCAATTGGCCAGCAATTGATGGCAGGTTCACTATAAAATGGATCCGCTTATTAGGTTAATTCTTTGTTGCTTTTTATTTTATATTAAATTGCTGTCGCATCATGACGAAAATGAATGAAAATGAATGGAAATTGCTTCAAATTGCTTGGGTAATCTATGTGCGCAAAAAATTTAAATGCATTTGCCTGCGCACTTTAATAATTGATTAAAAAATAATAACAACACACCAGCAAAGGCGAGGCCGCCAAATACAATAACAAGCAGCGAACAAAATAACAAAAAAAAATAAAATAAAAATAAAAATAAAAAATAAAATAAAAATTAACGCTGGAGCTGGGAAAACGAACAAAATCGATTTAATTCCGTTTTGTGAAAATATTTGCTCAGCCAAAAGAGAATATTTTAAACCTTAACAGAGTTGGGCAACAGCCGAATGCCTGCCTCATGCAGCTTATAGCACTGAAATTGTGTGGCAATTCTATTGTGTGTGAAATATGTTCACATTGGATGCAGAGGCCCACTTAAAAATGCCAACAAAGAGCAGCCGCAGCAAATAATCGCGAAACAAGTAAAAGCCGCTTTGAGCATTTTTTTTAGTACAGCACAGTATTTGATTATACGCTCAGTTCCAAAGCAAAACAAAACAGAAATTAGGTAGAAAAAAAAAGTGCTAAACTGGGCTTAGTTCACATAAAGAAAACTGTTCGCAACCGATTCGAATACAATTCAGTTATACAATGGCTGCAAATGGCAAAACATGCTTTATATTCAAAATCAGGGTGTCAGGAGTCCGATTCCGATTCCGGTTACGTATTGTTTTGTTAATGTCTGTTAATGCCTTCGATACAGTCCTTGCAGGACTAACAATATCAGTATCGGGTTTTTGGGCCTTAAGCTATTTTGAAATTTAGATTCTGATTTCAATTGCGAATACTGAATTTCAATCGGTAAACATGCGGCTCCGATTCCAATTCCGGTTTGCCACCCTGCATAAGATACAAGAATATATGATGTATATACAGCATATATGTAAAATAGGTAATATTAATCATAGAACTCGGCTTTTCTAAGCATACTAATCGCTACTTGCCATCTCCCATAAGCATTTCATATGTTTACAGATTTGTTCTTTTTTCTGCCCTTTTTGCACATTTTATTGTAATATAAACTAAACAAAGGCAGCCGCATCATTACTGAATAGATTTGTATACTGAAAAGAGGGTAAATTGAAAAAGGTTTTTCACATTACGTACATATAATAGCTATATACATACGTATACATTGAGGTCGACAATTTTGTATACATATATTGTCTACATTGTGCTGGTGAAGTCAACGCTGAAGCCCCAATCAAAAGCTCGATATTGACGTCGATGACCGTGCTGGTTGCCAATGTCTAGTTAGAAATACTAGCTGTTATTTGGGTGTGTGTGTGTGTGATTGTGTGTGTGTGATTGTGTGTGCATGTGTAATTAATTATTTAACAAACAATTAACTGTTACTCACAGGCAGTGGCAGACGTTGGAAAGCACAGTTCGAATGGATTAAATATGCAATGTAAAAGCATATTACGTATACGCAGCATAAAACGTGGCTGAAATCCTGACATGTTTGCCCAGACAAATGTATGGGCAGAGAAAATCTTAGAAAGAGCAGCACGGTGATGGGGAGACGCCATCTTCAGTGCCATAATGTGTCATATGTCAATTCTGTCTGCTGTGCTCAAGGTAATTTCAAGTTGAAAATAAAAAATTAAAAGCTATTCCGCTTCTCGCTTTTCGTTTCACAAGCATTGAACGCATGACATATAAGCTATGCATGTACATGTATTTGTATATGTATGCGTATGTGTGTGTGTGTGTGTGTGTATGGGTTTTTAGTTGAGGTAGAGCAAGTCACAAGTCGGTGCTTGACGGTGAGGTTCGGTGGCTACTTAGACATTTATAATATATGACTCTTGTTGCTGTTGCTGTTGTTGTTGCTGTTGTTGTTGCTGTTGTTGTTGCTGTTGTTGTTGCTGTTGTTGTTGCTGTTGTTGTTGCTGTTGCTGTTGCTGAACAGGAAATCAAATTGTGCAGACAATCTGATAAGTATATGCATACATATACACATTGATTAGGACTTGTATTAAAACATAATACAAATCGATTTTATTATTCTTGCCACACATATAAATGTATATACATATATCAATTTTTGTTTGTGCATAACGAATTAGCCTCAGTCATAATGCTCGAGCAACTTTCAACTAAAATTGAAAATAGAATTACAAATTGCTTGCTTCATGGATGGGGGCCAGCACGGCAGATATTCGTTTTGCGTTCTATGCATTGCGCATACGCCACGTAATCTGCAGCTCATAAAAGCTTAGCGGAGGTGCTCACAACAATTAAATAATAATTAGTTTATGATGTGAACATAGTTTAAACCACAATTTATTTAATTTGTTCCCAATGTTGAACAATTGTCTGTTAACTGGCTTTAACATTCCCGAAAGTTCTGTGCACAAATCAGACACAAGCTAGAGCATAAAAGTATTGACGATAAAAATTAATTATTTCTAGTTCAAAGCTTTCTATAATTAAAATAATATCTCTCTGTGATCTCTCATTCAATTCAATTCATACGAATTGAAACTAATTCTCGGAAATTCAAATCCACAAAGCACAAATATAATGTGCAGGGGCTTTTCGAAGAAATTCTATTGATTTGTTGGCACCTTTGCCCGCACTCGTGCATCAATTTGCAATATGCTAAAAAGTGTAAAGCTTCAACAGAAAACAAAGTGCAAAAATAATGATTGTCATATATAATTTAAGTGTCATAAAACTCAAAACCGCTTAACAGTGAAAAAAACCCAGTTGCTAAATGTGCACAAATACACATGTGAAACAAATATTTAATCTCCGATTCAAACAATCGCATAACAAGCAGATAATTATTAATTATGTTTAAAACAATTTAATTATTATGTGCATTTGAATTCCAAGAAATCAATTTTAGTCAAAATTCAATATTAAATTACCTTTTTAATTCATTTGGATACCCAAAATATATATTATACAATATATTCGCAAAATAATTCTGTCTGACATCTGACTCAGAGAATGGACACGTTAAGAAGCAAACAACAAAACACATAACTCAATTTATTTTATTTTTTTTTGAGTCTAGCTCTCAAACTATAAGTGAATGCAAGCTGACAGTGTATGACGCCAAGGAGTTTAGATTATGTATTCGATACTTCAGTAGCAAAAAATCACTTAAATTCCAATCGCTTCAACACCTCAGATTCTCTAACTTTAGAAATATTGGATTTTTTTAATTTAACTCGGTTTTATACCCAAATATAATTGAAATTGAAGGACACGTCTCCTTTGCCAAAGCCAGATTCACAGCCGATTGATTGGAGACCACTTTATCGTACAGTTTTTAAAGCCTTAAGTTGATTCATCGAGTAGACAAGTTAGAAATTGACATCCTTTTTGCCCAAATGCGGAATATTTAGTTGCTATTCAGTCGTGTTATATAATATAACATATAATTATATTATTTGAAAGTGGGGACTTGAATTTAGATGTCAGCTCAGTTACTCCCGTATACAAAGGCATAAAATATGGCTTTAACTGCCAAGCGTGCAATTAAATGGAAAACGGGAACAAGTTAAATATGCACACACATAAGCATCAATATTAAAAAGTGATTAATAGTCGTAGCTATTAAGGTTAGTTAGTCATGCAGAGACTGTGGCAAATTAGCACTTGTTCTTATTAATATTTATTGCTCAAGCGCAGATTTTTTTATGGCCAACTGTTATAAATTTTATCTTTATCTATACTATATATGTATATAGTTTCACACATCCTTGGGTTCAATTGAAATGTATGCACAAATATTGGGTCAACACTATTTTTTTATTCATAATACACTTGGACAGAAATACAAATTTAGCACATGGAAAAATCAATTGTCTATAACATTATATTTAATTTAACAATTTTGATTATTAAATTGCCATAAAAACAGGTTCGTACTCGTTTCATATTCAATGTGTTACACAAAAAAATAAAATATATAAAGTTGTATGAGTGTTGTTGAAAGTATATTCATTCATTTATAAAACAATTTGAGGGAATTCCCAAAATACCAACAGAAAAAGTAAGAATGCTGTTGTCGAGTCAGCTCGACTACGATATACCCTAAACGAAGCTGGCATCTTCAGCCCTATATGAGTGTATATTGTGTTACTAAGAAGCCTCTGACTTTTATTCTTATCGATATATATCGATATTTGGCAAATGGAATCACTCATCGTTCAAATGTAGAGAACTTGATCTGCACATGGTATACGAGAACTCATATTCCAAATTTGAGTTCTGCATTTTAATATACATATATGGACAGAAGGAAATGGCTATATCGAATCGCCTGTTGATCCCGATCGAGAATATATACATATTTATTTTATGGGGTCGGAGAGGATACTTCCTTCTGCCTGTTTGCTGTGCATTTGCACAAAACCATTAAACCACTATTTTGACACATTTGGAGTGGACAATAATTAATCAAAGAGAAACTGTGTATATTGCGTATATTGTCCTTAAAGCAGAGTATCTTTTAATCGCCAAGTGCTCTCGACTCGAGCATTCGTACTTGTTTCCCTTTGTGTGTGTGTGTGTGTTTGTGTGTGTGTCTCTTGCGGTGCACATGCACTGCGATTATTGTTGTTGTTTTTACTAGCTAACTGGCTGACTGGCTGGCTGGCTGGTTGGGTTGTCGCTGCTTGAAACGGTGATCGCCGGTGCCAGGCACCGAATGCTGAACGAGAAGCGAGCAACAACAACAATAACAGCAAAACAAAACGAAAAGCGGAAAAAAAACCCACACACACACACAGAAAACAGCAACAACTACAACGCGCACACAAAGAGGCAATAAAGCAACGCCGACAACACAACGAGAAAAATATTTTTTATCGCAAGCGACCGAGCAGTAACAACAACAACAACAATGAAACAAAATAAAGCAAGAAAATACCTTGGCGATCAAGCGAACACACAACAGCAACAACAACAACAACACTTGCACGAAACAGCGAAAGGAGGGAGCAAAGGAAAACCGAGAGGCGAATAGAACAAGAGAGAGGGAGAGAGAGAGATGGCAAGAGCAGAACATGTGACCAAGTCAACGTTTCAGTTTAGTCACAACAACGAACATCGACCGGTCGACCTGTGTACATATGTATGTATATACGTATGTGTGTATGCATATATTTATGTATGTATGTAAGATGTTATTACGGCCCCTCCCTTTCCCTCGCCCCCTCCCCCATAAGCAAGCCAACACACGTCAAACAAACAGATCATCAACGAACCGAATCCGTTGCCTACAAACAGCAGCGAGCAACAAACAAACAAACAATAATAACAATAACAGCAACCGGCCGGCACAGCAGAGCAGAAGCAGAAGCAGAAGCTGGTTCCTGGGTGGGGAGGTGGGGCGGGCGGTGCTAGCAGGGCAAAGTGGGTGCTGCTTGGCAGGCATCAAGGAGCCAGCGAAGCGCAAAGCGACGCGTCGCTGCTGACGTTAACAGTGATGTCAACAGCGATGGCAATGGCGACTGCGACTGCGACTGCGTGTGTGTTTGTGTGTATTTGTATGTGTGTGTGTGTGTGTGTGGAACTTGCTGCAAGCTGCTGCTGGAAAATGCAGTTAAAACTGGTTTCGGTCGCCTCATGCAATTTTTGCGATGCTGCTGACACACAGGTAATCTAATAGTTGTAGGCAACAGCCTGAGACTCTCAGCCACAGATTCTTTTTTTTGTTGTTTTTTTTTTTTTTTTTTGCAATCGCAATCAGCAACTGTAACAGCAACGGCAACGGCAATGGCAACAGCAACTGCAGCTAACCGTTTTCTTTGACTTTGGGTTTGTGTCTTTGATTTTTGCCTTATGCTTTTTTATTCGTGTCTTTTAGAATTTGAGCATTGAACATTTATGTGCAATTTGCGTCGCATGTATGTACATATATATATATGAATATATATATTTATGTGTGTGTGTGTGTGTAGCTTAAGTAGCCTGCAAAGACCGCAGCGAAAGTTACGCTCAAAGCTCTCATAAAAGTTGCTGCCTCGGTCAAAGTATTAGCAAAGTTATTTGCCCGCAACGGACAAACGAACGCAAATGCAGCAACGGCAACGGCAACAGCAACAGCAACAACAAAGCCAACACACACACACACACACACATGCACATACGCAGGCTGCAATTAACTTTGTGGTCAGCAGTCAAGCAACCGAAGCAACCCAAGCCACCCACTGCCTTTGTATCTGTGCTCCTCTCTACCCCCGCACGAGTGTCTACGACTGTGTGTGAGTGTGTGTGTGTGTATCTATGTGTGCGTGTGCTGAAGAAGTAGAAAATAAAGCTTTGAGCAATGGCGGTGGCTTTTGCTGATGCTGCTGCTGCGGTTTGGCGTTGCAATTGCAATGTTGCTGATGTTGCTAACGTTGGTGCCGCCGCTTCTGCTGCCATAGCGATTAAAGGCCAAAGCGACATGCGGCAGCAGACCAGCTGGTCATACAAGCATTACACTCAAAAAAATCGAAAATAAAAGCACACAAAACACAAATCGCAATAAGAAACACAAATCGAACTTTATTTTTGTAAATTTCTGTAAACAACAATCGCATCATAATTATTTTTACTTATTAAAAATAATTTCCCTTCTTGAATTTTAAATGCAATAAGGAAGATGGTTTGTCATTGGTTTTTTTCCAAGTGTATCACTATATAGTCGTATATACATTTATAGGCATATGCAAAAACTAGCTAAATTATGCTAAATTAGGTAGCAGGCAACGCCACATCGTCCCACCCAACCACCCAACCACCGCACCACCAACCCACCACCCACCACAATTGGTCTTCTTTGCAAGTAGCCATCAAAGCGTGTCGAACTTTCTTTAGTTTGAAGTGCTCCACTCAAAAGAAAAATAGTTTTACTTTGCTGCTCAAACCGGAAAATGAGTCATACTCAAATATGAATACTTATTTATCTATAATTTCCACAGTATATGTTGAAGTTTATTCTAAAACAATATGATTCACACAAATAGTTGAAGCATAGAATACATTTGAATATCTTTGATCAATCAGGTTTGAGCTTTGTGCACCGATAAACAACAGAAATGTTCTCGAACTTGACACAACTTGCAATTTATATTGCTCACATTAAATTGAGTGAAAATAGAGAACAATACTCAAAGAGTATAATCAAGATATGATATATGTATCAAGGTATATAAGGATGTTTCCCCTAAAATCGAGAATGTTTGTTGGATTTGAGACTGGTATTCAATTTGAAGACGGAATTAATTCAATTACTTAAGATTTCTATTTTATCAACTTCCTGATTGAATTCTTGAATTTTTTTGGAACAAATTTTTTAAATCATATTAAATAAGTTTCAAATAATGAAAATACAATTATGAAAATTATACAATTATTACAATTAAGTAGCAATTATACAATTATTACAATTAAGTAGCAATCGATAGTTGTTCTGCCTATTGATGTAAAAAAATGAATGTGTTTTTTGCAGAATACGAACAAGAAATTGTAAAATAAAACCGGTTGACTTAGCTAACATTTGTTTTAGTTAATAAACTGAATCATACAAATGATGAATGTACCAAATTCTATGGAATTAGTTTGTGAAATGGATTACATTTCTTCAGGCGTTGAAGTGGAAAATTGAAACGCTTAAAGGAAGTGATTGACAAGAATTTGGCAGTTGCAGTGATCTAATATATATTACATAAATGTATCTATGTATGCATGTATGTATTTATGTATGTATATATGTATGCATGTATGTATGTAGGTAAAGTATGATGAGGCAATATCATAAATAGTGAGGATAAAACCAGTTGCTGGCGCTGCTGCTGCTGCTGATGCTGTGGCTTGTTGTTGTAGGTTTGAATGGGTGTCAGTCTGCAACTCGCACATTGATATTGATGCGACCTGCAGTGATGCAGCAGCAGCCGCAGCAGCAGCAGCAGCAGCATCAACTGCATCAACTGCATCATCAACAGCAGCAGCAGCAGCAGCAGCAGCAGCAGCAGATAGTCAAAGGCATCGATTGCTGCAGCTGCATTCTCGACGTTGCCCCGTCTGTCATATTGAAACTGGAATTTGAATCCGGTTGCCAGACTGTCTCATCTGCTGCTGCTGCTGCTCTGTCTCTCTTTCTAACTCTCCACCACTGTCTATACCTCTCTCAATCTCTCCCTCTTCCTATCTCTCTCTCTCTCTCTCTCTCTCTCTCTTCATGTGTCTAGCAGTGATTTTTGTTGTTGTTGTTGTGTTGTTGTTTATTAAATGTCATTAAAGCCATTTCTTTTCTTTGCCTTTTGCTCTTTGGCGCCAGCCACCCATGCAACAGCCATGTGCAAGCTGGAGTAAGACGGATAGAGAGTGGGTATCGATGTGAGTGTCAGAGATAGAGATATAGCGATAGACGGGGACGGGGGGATATACATATATATAGAGTGCATAGTCAGGTCTGTTCAACACTCTGCTCAAATGTCAAAAGGTACAGCGGAGCTTTTTGCAAGAGGAGCACAATAATAACAGCATAGAGCGCAATCAGCAAATTGCATTAAATGACGTTGTGTTGTTATTTGATTGTTGCCAGAGCAGTAGCAGCAGCAGCAGCAACGGCAGCAGCAGCAGCAGCAGTAGCAGCAGCAGCAGCAGCAACATGAAGCACAAGGAAAAGGAAAACGTCGTCCAAATGGGGAAATGAGAAAAACTGCACACATTGGCTGGTTGTTTGTCACGCTGCTCTGTCACATGACTGACTGACTGACTGACTGACTGACTGATTAACTGATTGACTGACTGACTGACTGTATAGCGGACCCTTGCACTTGCACCAAACTCAGCTGGGCTCAAGCGATACATGTACGATTATGAAGAGAACTCAAATCAGGCGCTTACCGCTTGACTGTCTCACGTCTAAATGTGCTGTGAGTTTTGTACACAGTAAACAATTTGGAATAGTTTAGTTCCGATTGAATTAAAGCCAAATGGAAATTTATAAACAATTTTAAGTTTTAATTTGGTACGTGCCGTCTCCACTGCAGACCATGAATCTTTATTGATATTTCATGCAACAGCTGAAAACAATAACAACAAACAACAAGCAACAAACAACAAACAAACAACTGGCTGCGAAATACTCTGATTTTATTTATTTTTATCAATCGTTGAAGGAGGTTCCTGGTAAATTGAATTGCTGGAGATATGGGCTTTTCAGATTTTGTGGGCGTGGTCGGAAAATTGTTTTCCGCTTTTTTGGAGGGTGTAACTAACAACATACAGTGTCTCAGACCTCATTGCGACCAGTGTCGAGCAAAAAATGTAAAGTGCTATAAAGTTTAGACAAGGAAACAAACGCAAAATGTTTAAATGCCAATTTGTTTCATGTTGCTTAACGTTTGAAAAAGAAACTTTAGTTTTTATGAAAATATTAGTTAACTAATTAAAATTTGTCAAAAAGCTGAAAACAAATCCAAAATACATGGGGGAAACCTCAGTTTATTGGGATCATATATTCATGTTGGTGATGAATATATGCATATATAATCGGTCATTGGGATTTTTGAATAATAATGTATAATTACTTTATGGCAGGCAATTAACATATTAGCTAGACACTGGTCGAAATAAGGTGTGAGACACTGTACATTTCAGATCTGATGCATCAATTTTATAAATTGTCTGAGAGCGAGCCAAAAAGAAAGTTCAAATTGTGCTGGATATCGCTTATCAGAATTAAAATTGTCAATTAAAATGAAAATGAAAATGAAAATGAATTCGAAACGAATTTTATTCTGAAGACGTAAAGAATTACTTCAACTACTTATTCTGGCTTTGAAATATGAACTGTAAATGTTAAGTAAACTATTTGTTACTATATATAAATATTGAATTGATTTGAATATGCTTTGCAATGCTTTGTTTTTCACAGTGTATGCAGTATGCATAAGTGTGTGGCACAGTACAATCCACTGTTTTAAAGATCCACTTAAAGCAATTTGATCACTACTATGGCATTTTTACGCTACATGTGTCTCGCCATAAAGTTATTGCCCCTGACTGAATACCGACCTCCTCCTACTCCTCCTGCCCACCACGCCCCGTTGCAACCAACACCCCTGGAACGGCAGCGCCGGCATCAAGGGCGCGAACACACAAATCTGTGGCGCACATTAAACGTTTCACTTAATTAAAATCAACGGCAACTGCAACACGACGCCCCCGCATATTTCACATACATAAATATAAATGTATATATATATATATATATATGTATATCTGTATGTACATAAGTGTGCGTGGCAAGAAGAAGAGCAGCAACTATAGCTAAATGTAGTCGCCAGTCTGTTGTTCTCGCCAAGACGTGCCGAGAGCTCTCTATGTGACTAACGACTTGAAATTGCACTTATTAAGACTTCCTGATTCATAATTTCAGGCAGCAGCCAACAATGAAAACAACAATAACAACAATAACAACAATAACAACGCCAACAACAACAACAACAGCAGCCAAATACAAAACGACAAAAAAAAAAAAAGAAATAATAAAAATTATAAGGGAGAACCAAGGCGAAAACAAACTTGCCGCACTTTTGCCATCGAATCTTGTGAAGAACTCTTGCCGAGTGTGTGTGTGTGTGTGTGTTTGTGTGTGTGTGTGTACATGTGTGTGTGTGTGTGTTTGCGGGTGTTAGTCAACTTTTTTGTTTTGCTACTGATGCACTCTTGCCAGGCATAATCAATTTGCCATAAAACTTAAAGTTTATCTGATTTGTGGCGTGTATTTTTATCAACTAACTGACTAAATGACTGAAGAGAACTTAAGCTCCGTATTATTTTCCATGTGTTGCTGAGCAGATACTTCTGTCGAATGCTGCTCTTTACGGCTCTATTTTGAATATCATTACGAAAATAGTTTTACATGTATTTGCAATGAGTAGTTGGATTCATCCTTGTCAGTCTTGGGCTTTGTTCAAAATTGTGGCTTCTTCTATATCTCAACTTGGCTAATGATTTCCTTATATTCGATGCGAATACAAAGCGCAATGGCAGCCAGCCAGAGAATCAAAGATGCGGCGCCACTTAAAGCCACATAAATGTTGCAATTTTTTACAGTTTTCCATGCAGTCATTTTTGTGTATTCATATTTGTTGTCCCTTGTCTCCCATATGGTTATCTTCTTCTGCTTCTTCTTTCTGTTTTAAGTTTTTAAGCAAACTTTTTTGTGGCTCTCCTTGCGCCTTAAGACTCTACACACACAAGTGTATCAGTATGCATACACTCCTCGCCACTTGAATAGGTCACCTTGTGACCTCTATTTGCAATTGGTCATAGCTTGAAAGCAGACAGATAAAACGGCGACATTTTCTTTTATCTTATTCCTTATCAAAACTTATTGCGAAAAATTGGAGCTAGTTCTATTTATGAGCCTTACAATGGAAAAATTGTAGAAAATACGTGGCATATTCAGAGAAGCGTAAAAGTCTCAAAATAGCTTGAATCTCGATTAGGTATTATTATTTGCAAAAATTTGTTTGCTGGTTGCTTGGTTGACTTGACACACACTAAAGTTTTTTTTTTTTTGTTTTTAATCTGCTTTAAATTCTTAAATAAAGAAACAGAGCTTTTTAAAAAGTTGATTTCTTTTAAAAGGTCCCCTCCAAGTGGGGCAAAATGAATGCTTGGTTTGTGGTTAATCCGATTTGGTTTATATTTACTAATCTAGCATTAAGTTTTCCTTCCGGCTCAAATTCAAACAATTTAATATACTTTAATTAGAGACAAAGGCTAAGTTTTTGGCAAACTTGACGTAAGACAACAGTTTGATTGTTCTTTTCAACTCTCGAAGAATGTTTGTATAACAACATTTTCCGTTGGCACACGTAATGTATCCAAAAATTCGACTGATTTCAATTAGGTTAATTATGGTAAGCAAACCATGTCAATTTGCTATCAATGTTCAAGGCTAATTATCGATCTTACAAGTTGTGGAACGTACCTGTTGGACTCTGTCGAAGTCGCGCCTCGCCGAGCAGGGTTGCCGTTGCCGGGGTTAGGAAGCTGTCCAAGTTGTTGATGGCTACCATTGTCAGTAGGAGTACGAGGAGGGCGCTCATTTGTGGGCGAGGGCTGCTCCAATGATTGCTGTGTTGATGTTGTTCATCTTGATTTTGTTGTATTTGTTGTTTAACTGTTTTTCTTAGTGTTGTTCTTGTTGTTGTTGTTGATTTTGTTTTTGTCGCTGCCATTGCAGTTGTCGTTGTCGCTGATAGTGTTGTTGTTGCCGCTGTTGCGGCCGCTGGCAGCACTGTGGATGACAATAGTGGTGCAGGTGGTGGCGGCCATCGGGAACGCATCTTGGCATTGTTGGGTGGTTTGCGGCCGCATCCGAATCCAATGCCCACGGGCCTCGGATTCATTTTGGCGTTGTCTTTGGCCACTTGTCAGTTATTTGTTTCTTGTTTGCGCTCTCTTTTTAGTTTATTGTTGTCTTTTTATTTCTTATTTATTTGTTTTCTTTGTTTTGTGCTCTGTGGCAACTTTATGGCGCTTTTACACACTTTCCACGCTTCCAACGCTCAGCGGCGGCTGTGCTCCACTTCTTACAAATCGTTGCACTCTTTCTACATTTTCAAAAACAATACCAATTTCAGATTTTAATTTTGTAACACAGACCAATTATAGGCAAAAAAAAAAAAAAATACAAAAAAAAAAACAAATATGAAAAATTGACGTAGAAACAATTAACGATATTTAAACATTTGTTGGTATTATTTTGTTGTTGTTGTTTTTGTTTTCCAACGAAAATTGAATTGACGCAATTAAATTGGGTTTCTCCGTAACAGAAACAGATTCAGATATGAATATTTATGAAATCTTTGCACCGTTCTCCTTTTCCCAGTGCGATAATACGACTACATATTACTGTCAACAACTTGCTCTCTCTCCCAGTCTCTCTCTCTCTCTCTCTCTCTCTCTCTCTCTCGCTCTCCTATTGCCGGTCTCACTCTCGCTCTCAGAGTGGGTGTCTTTTTGGCTCGGTCGTCGCTTTTAACACTTTTTACAATAATTGAAAAACTTTTTGCCGTTTTATGTGAACTTTTGCCATCGCCTTTGCGGATGGCGACGTCGTCAACTTTTTTTTATCAGCATTCAAAAATTAAAATTAATATTGCACTTTATGTATGTGTATGTGTATGTGTCTGTGTACGTGTCTGTGTCTGTGTCTGTGTGGGTGACAGTGGAGAATCAACACACAAAAAAAAAGGATTATGCACTTTGTTGTTGTTGTTGTTGTGTTGCCATTCCAATTGAAGTTTGTCCACAATCCTGCAACGAGAAAGACAAAAAATACTTGGATTAATTAATGCCCAATTTAAACACAATTTGCTCATTACTCATCTTCAATTAAGAGACTTGCACACTTAAATGAAAGCTGTCTAATTCTAAGGGTGACTGATGTACATGCAGAGTATGTGGCAGTCGATCATTTGCCTAATTGACCGAGTACATCCAGAGTATATCAGAGAACAGCAGAGTTCAGTGTTCATTCTTGGCCATTATCGCAGCATTAGGCGTTACACAATGGCGAGTAATAAATGAGGTATTTATTTAACAAAAGCGGCCCGTTAACGAAATTACCGGATCCAAATTTGAGCGAAACGTAAACGCAACGTATAAATAAAAAGCAAAAATAACAAAAAAGCAAAAAAAAATATAGAACATTGTGAAGATTACATTAAATTAAAGCACAAATGAAATGCACGCAGCGGCTGCGACGCCGACAGCAGCAGAAGCAGAGGCAGAAGCAGAGGCAGAAGCAGAGGCAGAAGCAGCGAAAGCGAAAATCAAAATAATAATAATAATGTATTAAAAAAAATGAGCTACAATAAAATACAATGGCAGCAAAGATCATCCATAAGTGGCAGCATATGATGAGCGTGCCGGAGTGGAAAGGAGCCGAGGAGGAGGCCGAGTGCTGTGTGCTGTCTGCTGTGTGCTGCATGGGTGGCATTGGGCAGCCTTACTTCATATCCAAGTGGAAAATTAGCCCACAAAGAAGCCACCAAATAACAGCAGACTCTACGGCAAAAGGAGAGACGGCTAGTTGGAGAGAGGGAGAGCAGAGCAGTCGTAGAGTAGGAAAGGCGAGCGGCGAGCGGTGAACGGCGAACGGATGTCGAGCGGGCGGGGAGTGGCAGGCAGGCGGGCAAACCAACCGACAGACAGACAGACAGACAGACAAACGATGTCGTCGACGGCAGCCAGTCAACAAAAGAAATTGCTAATGTGCGCAAATAAAAATGGCACAAATATATATAGATATAGATATATATGTATATATATATATATATATGTACATATATATACACACACGCATGTATACCATCTCGCTCTCCATTACATTCACATAATTTCTAACTGTGTTTCTTTCTCTCTGTTTCTCTCACTGAACTTAAAAGACAATTGAAATTGAAAATCAGTGAAACCTGTTTTCACACACAAAAGTTCATCACACACGCAGCCATTAGCTTATAGATGCGGAAAAGAGGCAAGAGCGCAAGCAAAGAGGAAGAAAAACGTGCTGAAAAAAAATGGGGAAAACAAGCAAACGAACTGTAATGTAAAAAAAATACAACATACAACAGACAATAGACAAAACACACAAAGGCCCGTGGAGACATTGTCCCAAAAGATAGATGATGGACTTAAAGTCATGCTAACTTTAAGATTCAGCTCCAGCTCAAATATAATTTTTTTTTTTTTTTTTTTAGTATAAATTCTTTCCAGTTAGCTGAGGAGCTTGAAACTTTATGATATTCAGATATTTATCGCTTACGGAAACTAGCCGAAAATAAAAAAGTTTGTGTTTTATGCAAAGGATTTGTAAGATTTATTTGAAATTCAATCAAGTTTCTTGAACTTGAAATTCCTTATTTCTAGTTTTCTGCAGTTCAAATCAAATTGTGTGGAAATTGGAAATTGCTTTCGAGACAAAACTCAAATTTCCCCGATTCGAATAATAAATTACATTTATGGTTAAGATAAAATAGTTTTCGTGTTAAATTTGATTAACGCCTTCTGTTTCAATTAAAACAAAAATTTATCAAATTGATATAAATAATTGTTAATTTGAAACGAAAATAGTGAAAAGTTTTTCTGTTAAATGTTTAACCAGATATGTGGCTAGATATGATTTAAAGAATCAAATGAATGGCAAAAGTGTTGTGAATTATGCAATAAATGCGTTGCCAAGGAAACCGGCGTTGATTTCCCACAATTCCAAAATCCAGCGCCGAGCTTGAATTGGAAATTTTCAATTTAGGCCGAGTCATTACCGGTGCCCAGTGGAAAAAATGGCGGAATGACAGCCGCAAAGCAAACAAGAAACAACAAAAACAAAAAAAAAACCACCTCAACGGAAACGGGGATATGGGAAATATGCGAAAACATGGCAAAAGTGGCGAACGGAGGAGCACCTTGTTACGGCCCCTCAACGCACCTGTCCGTTTTCATTAAGGCCGCGAGCGTGGGTCGAGGAAATTGGTGGAGCCATTTTGGACGTCATCATAACTTGAAATTGAAATTGTGCAGCCGGTGGTGCGAGGGACTCATAGCAGGAGGGGAGTGTGGGCGGTTGTGTGTGTGTGTGTGTGTGTGTGTGGCCTGCGAGAGCCAATCATGCGCCCATCTCCATCGCCAGCCTTAGACATGACTGGGCCGCCCCTCGGCACCTTCAACTCCCCGAAAATCATTTTGAGCTGGATTTATTGCGCACCTCTCAAAGCCGCGCTAATGTGAGCGCTGAAAACCAACCACGGGGGATGAGGGTATTTGGGCATTTTTAAAGCTATGTGGTGTGCTTGGTGCTTGGTGGATAGCGAGGTGGTGCGGTTCTTTGGTGGTGGAAAGACAACACCCAAAGTGACGGCCAATTTGCCATGCAGCCGTTCACGGCATCAGGTGCGCATTATGTCAGAATGAAAATTATGATAAGAAAAAAATAAAAATAATATCATAAAATATACTTAAAAGTATGAAATTTGAATTTGCGGCGCCGCAATACGAAAAGTATTTTTAGGACACTTTTTTCGAGATTTTTTTATGTTTTTTTTTTTCGTTCTTTTAACGCTCAACGAAAAGTAACGAAATTTGAATAGGCTTTAGGCCCTTAGGCTGCAAGCTGGCATTTAAGCCTATGCAAACCAGTCGCAGACATAAACAGTGCACACGAAAATAATACTTACATATGTATATAGATCACATATCGCATATTGATTTCGATATTTACGAATAACAGGCCTGGTCAGATGTACACATGTATAATTTATTTAATTATAAAATGTATACAAAATATGCTCAGACATCCATAGGGATATAGACTAGCAGGCGAGAATGGGGGCGGAGAGGCCCCTAACCGGAACAGAACCGCTTTGTGGCATTGGCAAGACACACAATGCGGCAAAAACTAAGGAACGAATAGAGAAAGACCCCAAGTCTCAGACAAGACAAATGTCTCTGATGCGGTAAGTAACAGATATCAGGGAAGAATAGACTCAGAATACTTACCGGTCTCTTGGCATTGCATTGTAAACTCAGAAGTCATCTAACTAAACTAGCTATAGTCTGAATAGATTTTGGGATAATAAGATATAATCCTCAAGGCATGTCCTAAAATCCCCAATCAGACAACGACTCTTGCATTCGTGCTGCAATTAGGGTTGATGGAGGAGCTAAGCTCTGAGATGGGCCCACAACAAATCATAAAAGATAATCAAAAATGTATCATTTTCAATTGAATTAATGAGATTTTTTATCCTAATTTGCAACGGCTCTCTGGACAAAAACTGTTAAAGAATATCAGAATATAAATGTGTTTTTTTTATTGTTAATTTTTGTTTTTTTGTTTTTTTTTTGGCTACAACTTTATTTTAACCCATTTAATGTGCACATGGTGTGATAATAACTGCACATCAAACTGATTGCAGTTTTTGTGCTGTTTCGCATCCATTTGCTTTATCATATATAGTTATATATATATATATATATATATATATATATATATATATGTGACTGGCGTGTTGAGGTCGCGCTTAGTTTGACTCATCATTGCCAACGGCCAATGGGTTAGCTGGCCGACTAGTCAGCAAAATTTCTTTAGTTCGCCGTAAGTTCTGCTTCTTGTTTTGACCGGATTTGCTTTGCGGCTAACTTGGCTCGAATGCAAGCTGCGCCACATTTGCGTGTGACAAATTGTGCGACAAATTCAATGGCTTTGCGAAGAGAAATACCAACACCAAAATGAATAACACAACTAAATGTGCCCGACTAACAGTTACCCAGTACTACAAACACCAACAAAAATGTACGTTAATAGCATGGCACAACTTTGCCAACTGAGTTTTCCAGCATTTTGAATGTCTACAGGGTATACAAAAAAATAAGCAGGTAAGCTGACTTTTTGGAGGCGCCGCATTTAACTTGTACAACAAGAGTGTTTTGTGGCAACTTCATCTTTTTTTTTTTCTCTTTTCTGGCTCTCTTTGCTAGATGTCTTTTTGCGGCTCTTTGTGGCTTATTCTATGCTTAGCGCTATCCTTGTTTTTTTTTTTTATATTTTTTATTTTGTTTCTTTTAGTCACGACTTATTTCTATTCGGACACTTTGGTCTTTCTACTTAAGTATTTGCAGTGCGTCTCTCTCTGGCTATCTCTCGCTATCTCTCTCTATCATTTAGTATGAGTGTGTGTGTGTGTGTGTGTGTGTGTGTGTGTATGTGTGTGTGTGTGTGTGTGTGTGTGTGTGTGTTATTTGGGTTAAACACTCGCATCTTTGAATCGCAATCGCAGCAACAACAAATCGCAGTGCAAAATGAGGGCTACAAATGGTGTTAATGGGTGAAGTTTATATATTTTTTGCCTTGTGCTGCATATTTTTTTGTTATTTTTGTTGCTTTTTTTTTAGTTGTTGGTTGCTGCGTTTTGTGTAACCTTTGGAACTTCTGAAATTTCGGCCAAAGAGCGAGACGGCAATAGGCATGTGTGTATGCATCCATAGATGTACAAGTACATGTGGCATGTGGCATCGCATTTATGTACTACTAAGTCATGTAACAATAAGAAGCAGCAGCAATGTCAACAGCAACAGCAACAACAACAACAACAACAATATACAGTAAGAAGCACAGCCATCATAAATCAATTGGGTAACATTTTCATTTATTTATTTATTACATTTGCAAGAGCAGCAAATCACATTACAGGTAAATATCCAACCATTCTGTTGCTACGCAATTTACTACCCTATCCTGCAACAGCCACATACCCCCGCCGACACCCCCTCACCTACTCACCTGCTCAACCAGTCACCCACTCAGCGTCTCGCCACTCAGCAGCCAGCACTTGGCCCGGGGCAAGGCCAATTGAATACTGATATGGGTAACACGGAAATTTCGGTTACGGATACTGATACGGACTACGGACATGGATGGCTCTCAGGCTCTGGAATTCCAATGTTGTTCAGTTTGCTCAACTGTGCGACAATGGCAAACATTTTTATTGTATTTTATCGTGTTCTTTTGCCTTCTGTTGTTGTTTTATCGTGTTGTTGGTGTTGCTGTTGTTGCCGTTGTCGCTCTTGGTTGTTGCTTGTATTCGTTATAGGTGTTTGTGTGCCGCTTTACGGCTTTGAATTCAATTTTCAGGACTAAGTCCGCCAACAGCGCATAAATCCCTTTTTGCCTCTATGACACCGCCCCCAAATGGGGTATATCAGTTATTATAGCATTACAGAAAGCAATGCTTGAATAGTTTTTCTTCTATATTTTAAAAACAAAAAGTTAATAATAATATTTGCAAACAAAATGGTTGTATTTTTTTTTAAATATTTTAGATTAATCTGGAAACTGGGCTAACTTTGAGATAACAGTACGGGTATTTTGCAGTCTTCCACGGGATAAAACTTATCCATTTCGTCAGGTTGTGTGTGTATTAATATTGCCTTTGGAGTGTTACAAAAATGTTCGAGGCGAAATCTTCGATTTGCTCGACGCTGCTTGTTTGATTGTTGTTGCTGTTGTTGTTGTTGTTGATTGTCTTGTTGGTGTTGATGTTCTTATTGTTGTGCAGACATACAAACATGCAAAAAACCTTTTGGGGCTCTTCGGCACGATTATCCTTTTTTGTGCACTCAATTTGCTATGCTATGCTTGTGCCTGG
The DNA here is from genome assembly GCF_018153295.1 of Drosophila grimshawi. Classification (NCBI taxonomy): domain Eukaryota; kingdom Metazoa; phylum Arthropoda; class Insecta; order Diptera; family Drosophilidae; genus Drosophila; species Drosophila grimshawi. Next base: position 13,475,989 of record NW_025063692.1, on the reverse strand, counting down.
GGTTGGTTCATCAGGTGCGCGAGATCCTTTGAACTATGCCCCCCACTCCACACACACACACACACACACACTTATTCAGCCATGTCCGACTGATGGACTAACTGACCGAGTGACGGCATTGACGGCTGCCAACCGGCTGGCAACCCTTTAAGCAGTGCCTGGCATCGAATGGCTTTGAGCGCGCCCTTCTTTGTTTTTTACACAGTTGCTGGTAACTCGAGCTCTATTCTCTCTCTCACTCTCTCTCTCTCGTTCTCATTCTCGCTTGGATTCGGAGTGTTGTATATATATATGTACATACATATATCGAATATACACACTTAGTATATGGCATATGTCATGTGATATGTGACGGCGGACTATAAATTAAAAGCCAGCAAAGGGAATGCACAGTGGTGGCAAGTGCGGGCTGTGGCGAGTGAGGGATGGGTGAAGGAAAAAGCATTTGATATGAAGCAGGAAATCGAAATAATAGATTCAAATGCCACAGCAGCCAGAGCGGGAGTTGTGGAAATCGTGCGGACATGGGGGAGGAGGGGAGGGGGGTGTTCGTCACTGGGGACCAGAGGCAGTGGGTCAGACCATTAATCACAATCAAATCAGTGGAACAGCAAGCAGATTAGTTGAGCCACGTACGGACCAACAAAATGGCAATAACAATAACAATAACAACAATAATCGTAATACTAATACTTATAATAATAATAATAATAGTTTAAATGGCGTTTTCTCTTTAACGCTCCAGCGAAATTTAAGCAGCAAATGCAAAAAAAAAAAACAAAAAAAACACAATATGAATCGCAATAGTTGCAAACGAGACTCGTTGAGCTTAAATTAATTTCACTTCGATATTTATTTTGTGGAGTTTTAGTCATAAAATGCAATTAAATGCCAATATTATCAACATTATACACACACACACACACACACACACACATACATCAAAGAACTTATTGCATTTTAGCCGTGTAAAAAATAATTTGAGAAATTAAATGATTTTAAACAATTAAAAATACGCCAGTCGAGAGTTTGGCAATGAGATACCCTGCACAGCTGTGCTGTTAACCAGTTCGAGGCATATTGCCAAATTTCTAGTCAGTTCAGTTGTGATTCACAAGTCCCAACTGTTCAATTAGGAAGTTATAATCGGTTCAGTCTATAGACAATTCCACAAAACAATTAATATTCATAAATGTAATTTCTCTTATTACATTTAGATTTTCATTAAATTTATTTTGTTTAAATTTTGGCTTAACATTGAGCGCTAAAACATATACATCAAAATGCATTACTGTGCACAAAGCGGAATATTTTGTCTCGGGGGCACCCAATGGCCAAGGGTCATTGCCATTATTTGCGGGCTATTGGTGTGGGAGAGACAGGAAAACTTTGTCTAACAAGGAAGTTGCAATGATGCGGGCAACTGAAAAAAAAAATAAAACCCAAAAAAACAGAAAGAAAGAAACGAAACGAAACGAAAAAAAAAACAGAACGAACTGCATCCGGAAAATTAGTGAGCGCACTGAGGAAAAACGCGTCAAAGTGAAAGTCAAGCAAAGCAAATGATGAACTGATGGACTGACAGCAACTGAAATGAAGTGTTGCCGCTGTCTGCCGTTGGTATCTATTGCTGCTGCCATTGTTATTGTTACTGTTGCTGTTGCTGTTGATGTTGAATTGCTGCTGGTGCTGCTGCTGCTGGTGCTGCTGCTGCTGCTGTTGTCTGTCTGTTGTGGTTCGACAGTCGACACACCCTTAAGGAAAAAAATCGACTAGACATAATGCCGGAAAATCTGCTAAGTGACGATTCCTCCAAGTGGAACCAGCACTCCCCAAAATAGAGATAACTTTGCATTACACTTTGACAGTTCTCAAAAGCATTTACTTAGCCTTGCTTAATGTATTTTCTTTACTTGAAAATGAGCTAGGGATTAACTACTATATATATATATATATATATATATGTAAATGCCCTGATTAATGAAATCAAGGTATTAAATCGATTAACCGATTGAAATTCCAAATCGGAATTACAAATCAAAACCTGAACTAAAATTTCCATAGCAAAAACCTTGGAAGAATACCGGAATTTGTCTACTTTACACACCAGAATTGAAATGAGAACCTAAATTCGTTTCGGTTTGACACCATGAACAAACAGAGCATGTTTATTAAAAGTTGAATGTCAAGAATGAAACTGGCATCGACTTGAAATATTAAATGAAGACAAATAAGCAATTCCTCTGCTGTTATTTGCACATCATCTGTTCACTCGAAGGCACAATACAAAAGCACATTCAAATGTGAATAATATACACATATATGCAAAGTACAATATTTAGATTTAGATGGTTCTCTCCATTATTGTCACATACATAGGCACATGTTGCCCATTTTTTCAATTTCAAATCAAATCAATATTTGAAATAGCAATTGCAGGTGCAATTTTCTGGCAAAACATTTTGAGAAATAGGTAGAAATTCAATTATTATCGCCGACTGCACTTGCAGCTGTTTAATACGGTTTGATGGTCATATTCCTGTTGCGACGCCCACTCGGAATGACGATGATGATGACATCATGAATGCGACCCATTCAATTAAACATAATCATGTAAAACAAAACAAATTAAAAGCGAATTTGTCCTCGTTATGAACGCATTCAATACAAAACTACCTATGACGAAATCCGAGAGTAGAAACTAATCGATCGACTGGCAAAAACCAATGGTCAGATACCCTTTCTTTCCATGCTGCAGATACATATATATATGCTTGATATCGCTTGTCGTTAGTTGAATGCACAGTTTTGCATACCCAATAACATTTCCGACACATCATCATCGAACGGCACTAGTCACGAGAAGCGAAGGTAATCAAAACAATTTCATAAAGCATCACATGATCTATTCCCCTCCCTGTCATTAATTAATTCCCCGCACCCCATGAACTGCAGAGCGAATAAAACTATTAACTATTAGCCTAACCTTTCGCAAAGTATTTACCAAACACAAGCCTGGAATTCGAACCCGGATCCTCGCCGACTGAATCACAGCTCGATTCTCGGGAAGTCAAGGTATAATTAAGTTGAGTTGATCTACGACAGAAGGCATCCTCAATATCGATAGATATAGATAGATGTTCATAGATTTACCAGACTTTTATTTTTTATTATTTTAACTTGAAGATTAGACCAAATTTATGCAATAAATGTTAGTGTATCTAAGTCTGTAAGTGATATGGTTGTTTGGACCTGCGTACAGGGCATACTAAAGTTGGGTATGCTGGTCACTGGTCACTCACAGCTCGGCACTCATTGACTCGTTCTTTGTTTGCCTGCTATTTATTGGTTATTAAAATGTTATTTTAATTTTGCTATATTTCAAATCGATGCATATTTTGTATACTTTATTGCATTCTTAGCTCAGCTTGCTTAGACAAAATTTATTTGCTGCTTTGTTTTTTGTTTTGTTTATTGCTTCTATTTTTGTGTAAGTGTGTGTATTTATTTGTATTCAATCGAGCAGATTGTGGCGAATGTGACGCTATGCGAGTTTTGTTGGCATAATTCTAATATTTATTTATATTTGATTTTTTGTTGTTGCGGTACTTGAAATAACATAAGTGAGACAATGCTCAAATAATGCTCGACTAATTTATAAGTGAAGTAGAGCTCAAGTAAACATGCACACAACTCGTGTAGATTTTATAATTTCCAGTCACGTTCGATTATTTACTTATCTTTAAGTCTGCCGTCTGCCGTCTGCCGTTCTGACGGAAAGGGACGAGCTGCCAATAATTTGCAGACAGAGCCTTTGGTGACTGGCCTGGTTGCGGTCCCATTTCTCTGCCCAACAGCTGCCGGAATTGCCCGAATATTTTGCATAAAGATAATGGATCCCATTAAAGCAATACTTGCCTATTATCACAAGCATCTAGCTTGACAATTCAAGTACTTCAACACATATGCAAGGTTCTCTCAAATACAATTGTGGCAAGTGAAGTCAGCATTAATTTACAAGCCGTCATCTCTAGCTGGACAATCATTGATAGGTAATCATTATTAATCGTATTTTCCTGAAGGTATTCGTTTTTCCAAAGTATTTTCCCTTTTTTTTTCCACTCACAGTGAATACAAAAAGTATTCAGAGGGAAAGCATATTCAAGTTGTTGTTATTTTTTTTCTCGAACTTTCCAACAAAAGCTTTTATTTAATTGATGTTGTGTTGTATTGTCGTATTATTATTATTCTAATTTTTCTAATGTCACGCTTGAGTCAATCATTTATTTAACTTGCCTTAAGTTTGTATATGCTAACAAATCGACACATCTGAAGAATCACGCTGTGTGTGTGTGTGTGTGTGTGTGTAGAAATGTCGATTTCTCCCCGGCTTTACAACATTTTGCTTAGCCTGGTGTTTCTGGGTTTCGATTTCAAAACGACAACGATTTGAAATTGAAAACGAAATCGGAAGCCATAAAAATGAATGCAGGCCGCATCGGTAGCAGCGTTATTCTAACTACACACACATATTGCCTGGGCTATTTCAATAGATCAGCGAATCTTGGCCAGTTAGGGTTACAGCTTTTTTCAGCTTTTTTCAGCTATTTTCAGCTTTGTTCACCCTACCGAGGTCTCCACTTACACACATATGAGTGTGTGAATTTTCTAATATTTATTTTTGTTTGGTTTTGTTTTGTTCTGTTCTGTTTTTTTTTTGCCAGCAAGCTTGAAAAAATTGCTGTTCATAATAAGCACAAGAAACGACTGACGACGACAAAAGGGTCATTCACATTGGGGTGTGCGTGAGAGGGCAATGAGACGGGCAGAGCGGGGCGGGCTGGGCCAGGAGGGGAAGAGACGATGCGACGATAGTGTGTGGCCAAAAAAAAAAAAAGAAGAATGAAACCACAAAAAAATCAGTCAAAACGGCAAAAGCAACAGGCAAAGCAACAATTGAAACTTGCGAGAATCTCCGAGCTGTATCTATGGCTCAAACTGCGATATCTTTTGAATACATTAGCGAGGCCAAAGTTTTTGCAGTGTGCGTGTGTGTGTGTGTGTGTGTGTGTGTGTGTGTGTGAGCATATGCGAATGCTCGTGCGAGACAGATAGAAAGGGAGGAAAGGCAGGGCGGGTAGCTGAAATTGTGTAACGACAGCTAAGTAAGCAAAAATGAGGCGTCTTAGTTGACTCTCGCTTTTGGGCACGTTATGTGGCCAAAACGATGAGTGTTCAGTGTTAGCAATTTCGTATTCAGTGCTTCAAATCTGATGACCATATGTGTGTACATACAGCTCTGGTCATGCAAATAGCCCCAATTGACTGAACAATTATTTCAAAATGCATATTTTACAAACAAATGTTTGTATTTTTATATGTGCAACAGCTTCAAAAAGTGCAGAGCAAAGCCAAAACCTTTTGGATTATACAAAAATGAAATAATAATCCCAGTCTTATTGGTACATTAGAACCGCTTCTTGTATAAAGTCTCAACGGTTTTTACAACCTACAAATAACCACATTTTGTGTCCCAAAATTTGTGACGATAGCTGTATGTTTTTATGTGTATATATATATATATATATATATATATATATATGTATAGTATCCCTTACGCTTTCTTTTTGGATAATTTAATGAACAGGAAACGGAAATCATTTTCACTCGTCGCTGTCTCACTGCTCAGCCACATGTGTGTGTGTGCGTGCGTGTGTTCATGTGTGCCTTTCTGTCTGTGTGTGTGTGTGTGTGTGAGGCAGCATTTTAAGAGCGTTAAGGCCGATGCCTGAGGCTATTTTACTACTTCAGTTTTTGTGTGTGTGTGTGTGTGTGTTCACGTTGCTAAGCTTTATATGAGCCACTTATGCCTTTTGTTGTTATGGCATTTGTGATCAACGTCTTAATATTTTCATAGGTGAAGTCGCCGCTCCAACTGCGCTCCTCCCCCCCATTGCATGATAGCTAGCCATAAGCAGACAACATTTGATCAAATGTCAAGTCAACCAAATGAAGGAGTCTTAGTGCAGCATAGACAACAGCAACAACAAACACTTGGCTGCCTCTTTGGGCCACGACTTGCGCTGGAAAAAGATGGCCAAACATTTGTTTGGCAGTAAAACTTGGCATTCACAGTTCGATGATATTCGGTTCTATTTATTGAGTACATGCATACATACTACATATGTAGTAGTAAAAAGTTCGACAATAGCTTTTAGCAACCATAAAAATCACACACACACACACACACACACAATTCCAATGTGCCCGAAGTCAAAATACCCTTTATTTAGTTTGGCACAAGAGTACTGATTTCTCAAACAGAATTGTATTGGGGCTTTGGCATTGTTTTAATCAGCTTATTTCAGTGCAGTTCAGTTCATCAGGTCAACCAATATGCTCTCTGTTGAGTGGGCCAGCTTACAGGGTGTAACAACTATTTTGTACATCATAAAAGTTCGACGTAGAGCATTTTGTTTGACGTTAATTTCATTTTGGGCACCGCGAGCGTTTACTGTGCATACTAAACGCACTATTAATGTGCCCAGCTAGTGGCAACAACAACAACAACAATAGTAACAACAATAGTAACAACAACAACAACAACAATTACAATAACTGCAAACACACTAAAGTTTAGGTTTCAAATGTGGGGGCAACAGAAGCGGGAACAGTCATAAAATACTCGTAGCATCAGCGCTGAACATTAAACTGTGCACATATAGAAAATTTGAGGGCGAAGCTGACTTTGAAAGTCTCTACTTTCTACTCTACTCTAATTAGATTAAAAGCAAAGAGGCTGGGAATAATTCATTTGAAATAATTTTCAAGACAAAAACGAACATTATCCAACATTTGAGCAAATAAAATACGTAAACAACTTTTCACAACTGGATAACGATTGACTGGAGATTTGTTAAATGCAAATGAAAATCAGGTACATAAATTGACTTAAGTCAACATCAGATTTCGAATTGCTGTTGTTGTTGTTGTTGTTATTGTTGTTATACTAGGTAAAAGTGAGATTTGCTTGCTGCTCTGTGTCCATTTCATAATTATTAAACTAATTTCAGTTATTAAGTATCACAAATGGAAAGCTGACAAATTTCTAATGATGCTGATTGGTGGTGTTCATGAGCTTAAGTTTCCCTGAGTGAAATTGGCAGCTAAAACACGCTTCGACTGGTTTCAGAGTACAATGCATAATATTCAAATATGCGTATGTGTTATTTTGCCAATCATATTTAAATGTAATACGTACATTAAAGAAGAATCGCATTTTGAAACCAAATTTGTTTTCTTTTTTTAGTTTAGAAAAAATCAAATGTTAATTTGCAATTGTCAAGAAACGTTTTTACACAATTGATATTGTGTAAAATGTAATCTGTTTACGAGTAGAAAATCCCATTAACCAATTTTTTTTATACTTTTCTGGTTAAACGTTTTGCATAAAAACGATTAAAAAAAAGGGAAATTGCAATTGTTAAAACAGGTTTTTATATTTATCGGTTTAATAGTAGCTCTTCAAACTGCGTTGAGAGTATTGTAATTGCGCGATAATCAAAGTAGAATAAACATATAATTACATTTGTTTCTATATAGATAAAATCAATGTGCATGTATGTAACTCCGTGTGACCTTTTGACCGTTGCAATCGGATCTCTTTGCACCTAATAAGCCCCATGGAATACTGTGCATAGGAATGCAAAAATAATGCGAGTTGACTATATACATAGAGGTCTTACATATACATTTGCATCTACATAAATAAATGCATATATGCAATACATAAAGAGAAATTTAAAAAAAATAAAATAAAAAAAACAGAAACAAAAACAACAAAAAAAAATCCAAAGCTAAACAAAATCAAAACCGTCGTGAAACCGAAACGAAAACGCTGCTTTTGAGGAGAGCTAAATTTAAAATTGCGCCTCGGGCTATAAACAAGAAACAATTGTTTCGAGAGCGTTTTTTGCAAGGCAGCTAGGAAATGCTGGCGAACAGTAGACGTGCAGCCACGGAGGGGGCGGGGGGGATGGGTTAGGGCGGAGGGCGGAGGGTGCTGAGAGGAGCAGAGCCAGCAGAGCTGGCATTCAAACTAGTTGGCGGTTCTCATTTTTGCTGCTTTCGTTGTTATTACTGCTGCTGCTGCTGCTGCTGCTGCTGCTGATGTTGATGAGCTTGAGCGGCGCCAGCTCTCCCTATAATTTATCTACCTACCTACCTATACACACACACACACACACACACACACTCAGATCATATATGCGATGTTCGTTGTTGAGGATGCTGCTGCTGCTGCTGCTGCTGCTGTCACCGTTTGTTCCAAGCCCATTAAAACTGAACGTAAATCCAAAAGTTAGGTTACCAGAATCAAACACACCCACATGCACACAGTGTTATACACACACACACACACTGACAGAAAATATACACTAAATCAATAATATCAAAATTGTCAAAGCAGTCTCGACTCTTCAGAAACACGATTCTTAAAGAAATAAGATGCGAAGTTTCTCCTTTCCATCTTCAGATACCAGAATAGGTCTTGAATTCCATTAAACAAACTGAGAAAATCGTTTGGAAATTGATAGATTTCAAGAAAGACGCGAACTTTGCGCTTTCGAAATGCACATTCAACAAAAAGTGATACAATAATAATCATATTATTTATTGTTTTTTTTCTTTTTTTTTTTTTGTGTATGGCAAACTTTGAGTCAAGCATTGGAAACCGTTAAGACGAAGCTGCTTTCCATAACAAGATGCAACAACAAGTTATAATGGCGTTGTTTGTGGCCCGCAGCTTTGCCAATGCATAGCCAACATTTGTGAATTACATACGCATACGCAGAAAAAAGAAACGCAGCAGGTCTGTGTGTGTGTGTGTGTCTGTTGCATGCGAGTACATTTGCAATGATTATGGCCACCCCCGCAGCGAACTGATCCGCCCCGCCCCGCTCCAGCACTACCAAGCCACACAGCTAGTATTCATAATGAGCCGGCCAACAGGCTCTGCCAGACAATGAACGATAAATTGCCAGAAGTAGCTACTAATTTGCAGTTAGTCATTCAACAAAACAAAACAAAACCAAAAAAAAACAAAAACAAAAACAAAAAAATAGCAGAGACACTCGAAACAGACACACACAAAGCAATAAAGGGCGTCAAAGCGAGACGGAAACAACGAAACACAAGGAGACAGAGCGAGGGAGAAAGAGACAAAACATGGGTCGGAGCAGAGAGCTCTGCTAGACGAATTGCGAATGTTTTGTGCTGCTTGGCTGTGCGCTTTGACTGCATCTAATGACACTAATAAACTTGGACCCACTGATGATAATTTGTCTCTGGCACTCAGTCCCGGCCAGACATCCAAACAGCCAAACAGCCAAACACAGGCTAAGAAGAGGCAGGGTGAGTGGCAGGTAGGCAGGCAGGCACCAGCTGCCAGGCAACAGGATATGACTATAAAAGATTTCTAAGCAGTTCACCAAAAAAAAAAAAAGACAACAAAAAAGGAAAAGGCAACAACAACAACAACAAAAGTGCATTGCAAGTGCCAAGTGACAAAGGAAATCGACGTGACTATCGAAGTACCCTGCCAATTGCATCCTTACACTCGACCATGGACACCCAACTATATAATTTAAATTTAAAATACCATATTCAAAAAATCGCATTTTAAGTAATGGGCAATAAAAAAATATAACAACAACTTTAGAAAAATCTTTTTAGGTAAATAATTTCTTATGTAATATTTGGAAGAACTCTGGAAAAATGTTTTTAGATTATTAATATTACTTCTAAAATAAGTAAATTAACATACAAATGAAAAAAGTCGACATCCATACATACATATAAGCTCTATTCTTTATTTAATAAATACACAAAAACGTTTTATAATCACATATATATATTCGAAAAGATGTCGCCTGAAGTTGTCAAACTTAAATGTAGTTTTTGTTTACGATTTGTTGTTGGTCTCTTTTCTTCTATTTTCTTATTTTTATTTGTTTCATTTGAGTGTGTCAGCAAATTTAAGCAACACGCTTTAAGGAACTGGTCTATGTGAAACTTTAGATGCTTATTTGGTAAAATTGCGTTATACTTAAACATGAGATGATTGCCAGTGCCTGCCAGAGCATTCTCATTGTCTGCCTGACCTAATCTAAGAGTGGCGTCCTCTCTCCCTCTCTCTCTCTGTCTCTGTCTCTCTCTCTCTCTCTCAATCTGTGTCCTGTCCCTGTCGCTTCCACCAGCAGTGTGACCATTGCTTGCCACACAACAATTTCAAGGTGCACTGACTGTAACAAATATCTTCATTAAACTTTTTATGCACACACACACACACACACACACACACACACACACACACACATACACAGAGAGAAAACACAGAAAACACAACACAAAGAGCCTGAAGCTCAGAGCTTTGTGCTCGATGCCTTGTCGCTGAACTCCTCGTGGTAAGTTCTCATTCTTATCATCTTGAAGACCAAGATGGTCTTGCCTGGATTCTGCTGCTGCTGTTGCTGCTTCTGCTGATGTTGGTGCTGTTTGCTCGTTATTTGCATTTTATAGCTCGTATTTGGGCGTCGCACAGTGGTTGCATATTTTGGTATACTCACCATATGTTTTCTCCAATAACTAAAATACATTAAGCATAAGAAGAATAACAATTCCTTCAAGATTTAAAGCTTGTTCTTAAACTTTGAATAATTTCGATTTTACAATTGTTGGCTATACACAGCATTTTTTTTATTTGTTTTTGTTTTAAGGATGATTTTAGAAGAAATAAGAACGACAAGTCGAGAGTCTCAATGAGTCCCACTGTGCGAGACTCTTCGCTGTTTTTCGGCTGCTAATTTAAGTTTGCTGCGCTTTGTTGTTAGGCAAATATTTATGATCGACTTTTATTTGGCGACCAGCAGCTACCAACAAGGCCAGGGGCGAAAGGCAAAGGCCAAGACGCAGAGAGGACTAGAACCAGGCGCTGGGACGTCGACAGAGACCAGAGAAACAGGACAAGGACAAGTAAAGGTGCAGGTAACGGTAACGGTAAAGGTAATGGTAAAGGCAACCGTAATGGTAAAGGTAGCAGTGTGTTGTACTTTTATGTACATGCATTTTGCATTCGGCTATTTCCATAAAGTTCAGTTCACTGTTTTGCCCGCTGCTGTGTGTGTGTGTGTGCGTGTGTGTGTGTGTGTAAATAAATATAGACAAGTGTGTGTGTGTGTGTGTGTGTAGTTTTTCATTTCTTTTCTGCTATTCATTTGTCCTCGGTGATTATGTCTATAACGTGGCTATCTGGTGTGCAGTGCGCAAAAACTTTTCAGTTAACTAACTTTCAGTTTAGGTTACTTCTGTTTTGGCCTTGTTGCATGGGTCCATTTTTGGTGAAGCAGGGAAAGGGTACTTTTTAATTTGTGTGTAAACTGATGCAAACCCATATTGAACTTTCGAATAGCTGGCCAACAAAATGTCAGCTCGTTCATTAAAAACTTGCGCAAGGGTTTTCAGCTATTGGTTTTTGGGCGCATTTCTGGCAACCCGACTCCAAATCACGGGCCACACACAGTTCAGCTGTTCGAGCAATTACAGCAATTACGTGACCATGTGAATATTTAATTACAAATTGCAACAAATACAAATAAAGCACAAAGCAAAGTATTCTATTTGAATTAAAGTGATGCCAGAATGATATTTACTCAAAACTTGTATTCTATTAACAACTGATTAATGAATTATTTTCCGATAGCTTTTGAGTCGTGAAAGACAACAGCAAAAAATCTCACAAAAAATACTACGCCCATTTTATATACAGACTTTGTCTGTTTGTCAATGATTTCATCTTCATCTTTAATGATCTGGGAAAAAAATATATATCCAATAATTTAATGGTTTTTTTTTCCAATTAATGTTTTTGTTGGCATCTGGCACTCAGCAGCAGATTGCATGCAAAACAGTTGCAAAATTTTTGATTACTCAGTGCCCGCCTTATTTATTTTTTGCATTTTTTTTTTCGGTTTTGTGACAAGCCGTGTGTTTTTGCCAAACTTCGGAGCGAAACCAACAATTAAAAAGACTACAAAATTAGCATAACGATGTATTCATATGACAGGCAAAAGTCCCGAGACTTTTGGACCATGCCCCAAAACGATGCCCTGTCAAAAAAAAAACAAAAAAAAAAAGCTGGACGAAGCGCCCCCAATGATGTCGAGCTGCCTTTTGTTTTTTTTTTATTTTTTTGTTGTGCAAAAGTCGTAAACAACAACAACAACAACAATACACTAACGCATTTAAAAAGAACACGTAGCACACAGACACACACACACACACACACACACACACACACACAGACACACACACAGACACACACACACACACGAAGCAAGAGTAAGTTGTTAGAACGCTCGAACAACAGCTCAAATCGAACTACGTAAGATTTCTAATTTTTATTTACTTCAAACGTTGCCCACATCAAATTGTAGTTGTTTTTGTTGTTGTTTTTGCTTTTGTTTTTGTTTTCGCTACTCTTGTTGTTGTTTCTAATTAAGTTTTTTTTTGTATTTATTTTTTTTATCTGAGCCCGGCTTGCAAAACACGTAGAAGACTCGAGACCTGTTTATTTTTTTTGTACATACATACATATATATTGTTCTTTATATACCCTGAACCCAGTAAAAATGGGCAAAAAGGGTATAATGCTGTTGTGCTTAAGTATGTTACAGCCAGAAGGAAGCATCCCCGTAACCATAGTGTATATTTATTCTTGATCAGAATCAATAACCTTCGTTCGTCTGCATGAAACAAAATTTGACAAATTTGGAATATAAATTCTTCTATAATATACTACGAACAGATCAAGTTTTAACGATAGCAATAAAAGTCACAATTTTAAATTTATCTACAATATATTACTGATCAACTGAACTAATTTCATCAAGGATGGATCGGAGAAACATCCAAGTTATAGTCGAAAACATATTCTCATATTGATAGCAATCCAGTCATACTTAAATTTGAGTGTGCAAAGCTTTTGAGAAAGTGTATTTAACAGCTGGGCTTAGGGTATATCGTAGTCGAGCTAACTCAACTACAGCATGTTTACTTGTTTTTTATTTTTATTTTTTTGTGGCAGCCCATAACAGACCTCAGCTGCAGAGCCCAGAATGATCAGTCGAGTAGGGATTGAGACTGGAACTGCGACTGGGACTGGGGCAGTGCTCTTGGGGTTTTCCGTACACCTTATGTATATTTATATGCATATATATATATTTATATACATATATATATATATGAACGTATATGCGTATGTATATTGTGTATTGTGATTTTAAATAATTAACAAATAAATGATTTTCTTTGTTAGTTTTTGTTTTCTCTTGTTCTGAACACAATTCCTAGAAAAAAGGCAAACTGTTATTTTGTGGTTATTTTTATTTTTAATTTTGTTTGTACCCGCTTCAGACAGGTACAGTTGCCATAAAAAAATATACATATTTTGTGATTGATTTTTGCACTAATCGGAAATCATGAAATGCAGCTGATTTAATTGCGAAATCTCGGAATCTTGAAGTGTGATTGACATATCGGTCAGCTGTGGTATCAGGCACACAATGCCTCCATTATAAGATCGATATGCGAGACATAAAGTGCACTATTTTTATTTTAGTTTCATTCACTGCATTATTAATAGAAATAATAATGAATTTAAGTTCTTAGTTTGGCACATTATGCTATGCTTTTGCAATGTATTACGACATTTAATGCATATTTTAGTTTGAAACATGATTTGGAGTTCTTAAATACACAAATAGTTTGAAATTCTTGTGTGATGAGCACTTTAGCTGTTAATTTGAACAACTAGAGTCTGGTTTATAAATAAGCAGAGCGATTGCGCTTTTAGTTGTTGGCACTTTAAATGTTGTTGAGATAAACAAGGACAAAGTCCTTGCTTATGGTGAGCTATCCATGACGATGGCAAAGACCCATTGCATTAGCTTAATATATGGCTCAATCTCAATTCATACAGCAAGACCAGCCCATCGCATACACAATTGTTTCTGGGGAAAATCTCTTTGCTTGCCAGCTTTGCTCTAATGCATTTACATTCCCCAGACACCTTGAGCCAACGGCAAGGACACATTCACATTCACATTCGCATTCGCATTTGCATTCCCCAATCTCAGCCTCAGTCTCAGTCTCAGTCTGAGTCTCAGTCTTATGGAGCACCGGCAATTGAAATGCTCTGCTCTTGATGCTCTCGATACGTTGTTTGTTGCCGTTGGCTGCTGCTGTTGCAGCTGTTGTTTTATGCGGCTTGTCATCATTAGGATGTTGTCAGAAAACAAGCGCACAATAAACTCAATCTCTTCTGCTGCTGTTGGATCTGTCGCGTCCTCGTCCTCGTCCTCGTCCTCGTCCTCGCCTGGGACAGCTCTAATGCATTTTTCATGCACACATTTAACAGCGTTGCTCCAATCAGTGGAGGCGTCACTCTTGCCACATGCCAGCTGTATGCATACCCTCTGCCAATTCGCACACACTTTAAGATATATGAAATTAAGTCTATATCGGATTAAGTTCAACTGCGACTTAGTCGCAGATTCACATTGTATTTTATCACATTAAACTACAATAGATAAACAAAGGTCACGTTTTCATAGCTCTCCATGTGGTATCTCTGAGCTGAGTCTTGTAGTTTTCATGCTGTTACTGCTACAGCAATTATTTGTCATGTTGACAAATTACCATGAACAAAGAACCACCTGCCCCCAACAACCATTTCCCCCCGTTGCCCCTTGGCGCAGCACTCAGAAAATATGCCATTGGCAGCATCAGGTAATCTGCATGAGAATATTTCTTGCTTCATTTTTGGTTTTCAGTTTCTACATTTCGGTTTTGGTTTGCCTTCAGCTGACAGCTGTCAGTTTTGAACTTTAGTCTCTGCCCTGGTCCCACGCCTTCTCATCCTCCAATTTGCCACATACCTCGCCAGCGCCAATTGCATCTGAAGTTGTGGCTGCAATCGGCAATTGAATTTTAATTGAGGTGCGTGCAAATTGCTTTGTGCAAATAGTTGATGATCGACAGTAGTCTATCAGTATTCAGCGAGTGTGTGATTTCGACTTCCGCTCTTGATTTCCAGCATTCCGCCATTTTGTGATTGGTTGATCGCCAGTTTTGAGCTATGCCCGAGCCATGAAGTTTTCCCTATTTTGCCGACTGATTATCATACACCAAGCTGAAACGCCAAAACGTGTCAAATTCACCAAATCGACGGCACACGGCGAACATCAAGAATCTACATCGTTGCAGTTCCCGATCCCAAATGCAATTCAAAGATAAGAAATATGCCAGCGAATTGCGAAAATTGCTCCAATCAACAACAAAACTCGAGTCGCGAGAGCTCGACTAGGAGATATCTCGCACCCAGCTGCTATATAGTTTTTAGATTAAAATGATACAAATACAAGTTCTGATAGTGTTATGATTATACTGTCCCCTTCAAACACATGTATACTGAACGATCGGTAAATGTTTTGGGTGTGTTTCCCACTCGACCTTCATGAGATCTTCATTGAAATTGAAAATCAGTATATAGATATATCGATATACATCGATAATTGTGGAACAGGGCAAATTATCGATCAAATAAATTATACTTGATCTGTAATAATGATCTTGAAATAAAGTCACACCTGCTCCTTTTTATTAATGTCAAAAATATTGAAATTGTATTCACTTTTTCTTTCGTAATTTTTTAGTTTTCAAATTTAGGAACTGCTTTTAAAAAATGTAATCGATGTTAATACATATAAATTATAATTAAAATAAGCGAAAGTATTAAAAATGTTGAATAAAAAACACACGTTTTAAGCAATGCAATCATTTTTTAAAGTTTTTGGGCATATTTTTGTCACGGAATAATTGAGGAATGTGGATTTCAAGTGCGATTACAGTTATGTTTGAAAGCATTGGCCCCGCATTGCGTGTATGTTTGGTTTAGTTGCGCGTGTGTGTGTGTGTGTGTGTGGGTGTGTGTGTGTGGGTGGGTGGGTGGTTGTGTGTGCTTTTGTGTGTGGGGCTGCTGTTTGGCTTTGTGATAAGCGAACTTGCAGCAAATTTGAACAAGATAAATGCCGCTTAATTGCTGAACACTGAACAAAACTAAATACGCTTTGCTTTAGCTAGACCCAGACGAAGATGGAGATGGAGACGGAGATGGAGATGGAGATGGTGCTGAAGATGAAGACGAGAACGAACACAAAGGGCGACTGATAGATGAACGAGAAGAAGATTGAGATGGAGATGGAGGACGAATGACACCACAGAGAGATACCACATCAAATTATAAACGAAAGTTCCCAAACAATTTAATCAGCGGCGCACAACAAAAACAGTTAAACACTACAGCTGACATGTCGGCATGGAACGGTGGGTGGAGGCTGGAGTGGGGGGATGTGGGGGTGTGGGGGTGTGGTTGAAGAGGTGGGTGTCGACACAAGACGCAGTGGCAGCGTAATTTTCTGGATACTGGATGCTGGCTCTTAACGCTGCTTCAAGAAAAATCTTGTTAGATCTTTCAAATTCCTTGCGATGCCCAACAGGCAACGAACGGGCAATGAGACAGAACGGTTACGGAACGGGCAAGGGGAAGGGGCAGGGGAAATAAGGGAGAAAGCAATAGAGATATAGCAATGAAATGAAAAGGGCAAGATGTAGAACAAAGCAGAGCTGTACGGAGAGAGAGAGAGAGCGGGAGATGGAGCTCGAATCGAATGACGAAGACGAAGACGTAGACGAAGACGTAGATGCAGACGAAGACGAAGACGGAGACGTAGATGCAGACACTAAAGGAAAATCGTTTAGACGGCTAAAGTGGAAAACTGAAAAGCGCACAAGTTGCACCAGCAGCAGCAACAACAACAACAAGTTGCTGATGAGTGCAAAGGGAGACGCAGCTGAACATGAAGTCGATGGCAAAAGCCGCAGCAACAGTCGCAGTCGCAGCCGCAGCCGCAGTCGCAGCCACAGCTCTGGGGCCAGTGTGATTGGCATTGGGGAAACTTGCTTTTTACCAACAAGACAAAAACAAACGAGTCAAAGCAACAACAAACACGAGAAAGAAAAAAAAACAAAGGGAAAAACTCAAACCGAGCGCGATTTGTACGTCTCTCAGATACCCTAGCTAAATAATCAAAGCTTGTCAGCTTGTCAAAAAGTTGATTGTCAAACAAAAAGAAACTATTAATTAATATCTAATTATTTTTATTAGTATTCGTATTATTATCGATGACTTTTTATATCTCAATTACATATTATATTATTATATATGTTGCTATAAAGCTCTACAACAATAAACAAGAAGACGAAATTTGTATGTGAAGAACATTTTTAGAAATAGAATTTTCAAAAATAATCCATATATGAATATCTTTAATCAGTTCCTGGACTATTTCAAGCATTGAAAACATCTCAAGCCGTTAATAAGATATTATGCTTAGTACTTGTTGCCAAAGCCTAAAATCAATATTGAAGTTAATATAAAAGATAGGAGATGAAAACAATTTGAATCTGGATTTTAAGCTCATAACTTATTCACTCATTTGAAATTTCAAATTGTTTTTTTTTTTACACTTAATTAAGGCATTTTTAATACTTAAACATCATTAATAATAATGATTAATAATTTATATTTTTTTGAGAACATTATGTATGTAAATTTAATCAAACTGTCTGGAGAAATAAAGAAATTTGCATATGTAATATTGTTTTTATTAATTTATATTACAAATTGTTATCTCAGGCATCAAATAATCGCAGATACCCTGTAGGACGTATGAAATAAGTACTAGTTTTCATATAATCAAAAAATCGACATGCAACTCTGACCTCAGATAGTAAAATTAGACTTTCAAGTAGTTGCTTCAATTAGAGATCGAAGTAAACATTTTGAACTTTAACTAAGAATCATAAACTCCCCTAAAAATATTCGTGATTTTCGAACAGGGTATTTCTATATCAGAAAGAGCTGGACGATGGAGCAGCAAGTGAAATTTCCCAGCAGCTTTATTACCGTTCGACCGGCAAAATGTAAAAGCATTTTGTTGAGGGGGGTGGCTTGTGGGTGGGATGGGGGTAAGTGACTAGGTGACTGGACATGCCGTAAGTAAGGGATGAAGGAAGCTGTTGGCAAAGTGGCCACCGAACTGCGTTTCCCACACACACACACACACACACAAACATAACAGAAACGAGCAAATCTTTTGCAATATTTTGTCGCTTAACGGCAATTGGACAACTTGAAAGGATTTGCCACAGTAGAAGGCAAGAGGGGATTGTGGCTGGCGGTGGTTGTGGCATATTTGTTAGGGTACAATGCGACATTCATTGCAATTTTGTGCTCGAATTTCAATTTCTAGACGGAAATTGCAAAACGCAAATCGCAAAAAAAAAAAAGTGGAGAAAGATAGCCGACTGTGTGTGAAAATGGAAAATGGGTTTTGATTTTCACTTACCTGTCAAAATGCGTCTGCACCTGATGTGCATGCAACTCCTCCTTGCCACTTGACGACGCTGCTTGTAATCCAATGTTTGTTGCTGGCTGCGCCGGCGCATAACCAAACGAGCGAGCGAGCGAGCGAGAGAGAGAGAGAGAGAGAGAGAGAGAGAGCAAGAGAGAGAGCGAGTGCGAACGAGTTGCATATATACTAGGACAAGTTGCACATGCAAATTTTTGAGAAGCCTGCCGCAACGGGTCACGGGTCAGGACTGGTCAGTGCTGCAGAGTCCACGTCGCAGCAACAGGTAGGCAGACAGAGCAGCAGCAGCAGCAGCAGCAGCAACAGAAGAAAACCAAAAACCAAAAATATACAAGATTCACCCCACAAAACTTGGCCACAAGATAAACAAAAAAAAATGCAATTCTACAACAAAAAAAATCAGCGCGAAACAAAAATTAAAAATTGCGCGCGCACTTTTCGCTCTTGGAGAGAAATTCTTCTCTTGCTGGAAGAGAGCGAGCGAGAGAGAGAGAGAGCGACTGCGACGGCGCGCCTTTGAAAAGTAAGCTGAAGCAGCGACGCGACGTCTGCGCTGCTGTCGCTGCGTCGCTGTCGACGCCAGCCAGCAAGCGACACGTAAGTACAAAAGTAAGTTTGTTGCCTGCCGTTGAAGTCTTTTGTTTTTTTTTTAATTTCTTTTCTTCTTTTTTGGTTGTTGATTTTTTTTTATTGTTTGTGTGGCAAAAAAAGACAAATAGCAGTGTTGGAAATCACACAAAATGCAGGTGTGGCTTTTTGCCGGCAACTTATGCTAAATTTAATTGAGCCACCAACACACACACACACACACACACGCACACGCACACATGTACATATGTGTATATGTAGATATATTTTTTTTCTCGCTTGTTCCAAAAATTTCTTCAGATTTTATTGTGGTTACGCTACAGAACCAGTTTCGATAGCTACGCAAAAACTGAAAAGACAAAAAAAAACAAAAAAAAAACAAACATCGCATTTTGTTGTTCTGCTTCTTCTTCTTATTCTTCTTATTGTTGTTGTTGTTGTTGTTATTATTATTATTATTATTGTTATTGCTGTTCTCTGCTTGCTTTCTACATCTTGTATTTGGTTCCAATTATTTTCTTACTCATTTATTTTATGATGATTTTTGTATTTATAAAATTTGTACAAATTCTTTCTCGGCTTTAATTCTTATGAGCAACTTTTGTAAGCTGTTGTTGTTGTTGTTGTTTGAAATCGGGTCGACAGCGTCGCAATCGCTGCTTACTGATTCTATACAGCGCTCAAAGTGTATGTATGTATATGTGTGTGTGTGTGTGTGTGTGTATGTGTGTGGACAAACAGGTATCATACATAAATATGTATGTTAATAGACATTCAAACAGCAAAGAGAATGGTAGACTTGAGAGACAGAGAGACAGGGAGAGAGAGAGAGAGAGAGAGAGAGAAAGAGAGAGAGATCGTCATCATAATACTCATCTATGTACACACACACACACACACACATACGCACACACACATGCATATATACACCGCCAACCTGTCGGCTCTTTGCCTCTTTTCACCTTTCTTTCTTGGGCTGCCTGCGCTGTTGCCGTTGTTCGTTGTAGTTTTATTTGAGGTTTTTGCTTTGCATGCTCGTTCGTTTCGTTTCACAGTTACGCAGCAACAGAGAGAGAGAGAGAGAGAGAGAGAGAGAGAGAGAGAGAGAGAGGGAGAGAGAGAGAGACAAAATCATTTATGATGATCATCATCAACATCATTATGATCAGCAGCTCATCTCCCTCTCTCTCTCTCTCTCTCACACGCACACTCTTTACATCTGATCCTCTCGCTCGCTCACTCCTTCATACGTATGTACTTTTTATTTGCCTTCTCATTCCCATTACCATTCCCATTCCTCCCTCCCCTCCCCCCACACCCTTTGCACGAACTGTCGATCACAGCCTCTCTTTTCTATCATTTACGTATTTTTCTCCTTATGACGGCGCAATTAACCGGCAAAAAAGGAGGAGAACACAAATGGGTAAAAACCACACTGTTCATTTTTGGAGCCACAACGATTAATCATACGCTGAATATGCCATACATCATTGGAATCGATCTCTGGCATTTCTTCGCCTTCGCCTTCGCCTTCGCCTTCCTCTTCGTCTACGTCTTCTTGCTCTTCTTCTTCTATATCACATTGGCCCCACCCACTGGAGCATATATGTTGTATATATGTGAACTTCGTTAAGTTCCCTTGTATGTTGTTGTTGTTGTTGGGGTGGATCGCGATTTGGTTTAGTTGCAAGTCGCAAGTCGCAAGTCGCAAGATGCAACAAGAGGCACAATTTTTATTGCCACGCTCAACAACGATCGGCGAACGACGAAGTCGTCCACAGCGACAGCGACAACGACAACGACAACGTCAAATTAGAAAATTAGTTGCACACTCAAACGACAAAACTTGTTCACTGGCTTTCTAGCCGCTAGTCGAGTGTGGATTCCACACATCTGCATATTTATGTGTGTGTGTGTGTGTGTGTGTGTGTGTGTGTGTGTGTGTGTGTGTGTGTGTGCGTGTGTGTCTATGTACAAGTTTAGAAATGACAAAGTGATGGCTGAAGAGAGCTGGAGCCGGCATGTTCTACAAAAAGAAAAAGATAAAAAGATTCCCCCCTCCCCCCACTTCCCCATCAGCAAAACGAATTTGGGGAGTTGCTCAACTTGATCTGCAACTTTAATGAGAACCCCAAAAGAAATCAACTTTTTTATTAAGAAGAAATCTATATGCATAAATCAAACTATAAATACAAAATGTTGAAGAAGAAATCTGTACTTGGTGGGGTAGAAATAATTCTGTCATGCCACAGAATACAACTGGCCAAAAGTGATTTAGGGCCAAATGGCCCAAAAAATAGCCGCTCATTTATCATAAGGCCAAGAGCAATTCTAAGCCACATTCTCCAAAAACGGCGATATTCGTTTGTCTCTGTGTCACTATGTGTGTGTGTGTGTGTGTGTGTGTTTGTTTGTTGTATTTTTTGTTTTCTCAGCTTTCACCTTGGCGATTTGCAAATGATTTGCTTCCGCTTTTGTTTATCCTGGCACAGGATTGGGACACACTCGAAACGCGCGTGTTTTGTTTACGTTTTCAGTTTGTCATTTTTTTTTTTGTGTTTTATTTTTATTTTTTCAGAGCTTTTTTCCTCGTTGGTTCGACGTGAATTGGTCAAAATGGAAACGGGCTTTTTATGCGCTTGGCCTGCCCCAGCCTCAGCCTCAGCCTCCTCCTCCATCTCCGTCTCTGTCTCCGGCTTTGGGTGTGGGTCTGGGTCTGGGTCTTGCTCTTGGTCTCTCTTGTTATTTTTTTTTTCTTCTTTTTTTTTGTGTTAAAAAAAGACTGGTTTTCCACGTTGGCCCCGTGGCTAAAAGGAAGTTGCTCGTAAAGTGGCGAAAGCCGCCAGCAGTAACCACAACAACAACGACAACAACAACAACAACAACAATGTTTGCTAGCAAATTCTGCGACGCTTTCTTTCTATGCTCAATTTCGCCTTGAATAAAAATTTTTGGTTTTTGGTTTTCGACTTCGGTTTGAAGATTTTTTTTTTTTTTTTTTGCTTAGCTGTAAACTTTTGCTGCTCCATTTTTCTTTTTTGTTCAAATTTATTTTCTTCAAGTTTTTACTATATATAGTTTCGATATATATTCATTTGGGTTTTTCTGATTCGATTTTATACTTATTTATATATAAATATATATAAATTTTTTTTTTTTTTTGCAAATTTCACTGCAAAAAAACTTTTCAACAATTATGTTGAAAAATCGACTGGCACAGTAAAAAAAAAATTTTAACAAGAGACTCACACTCACAATTAAAAAAAAAAAAGAAGATAATCAACGAAAACAATTGATGTGATTTGCCGGCTTAGTTGCACATTGCAATAATAACTGTTGACTGTTGTTCGTTCGATTTAAGAATTTACTTTGTTTTGAATTTTGTGATTTTGATTATGTTTGTTGTGCGCTTTGAGTGAGTTTTACAGAATGACTCCCAACACACTGGAGACGGCGACGACGCTGGCTTTGCACACGTTTGCTGGCTTTGCTCTGCCGCGCTGGTTAACCGTTCACGACAACGCTCCGAGAGCGACTGATGCGCTGGCCACAACGCCAGCCAAGTGGAACCTCCAGACAACGCAGCAGCACAGCACAGCACAGTACAGCAGACATCAGACAACCGACAGACAGACGCGACGGCCTCTCGCAACACGTTACTGCCAACCAACAACAACAGCAACAACAAATACAACAACGAACCAACAGTTCGCTTCGAACAGGGGCGTCGTTTCCACAGGGGCTCAAACTGCGTTGACTGCGGACAAGTTGAGCTCGCAGCAATATCAAAAATTTATGTTCGAATCCGATTAAGTCACGAGTGCAATTCTCGACAAACCGAATTCGAAGCACTTTTTTGCTAATTACTATTCATTTTCAGTGGCAAACAAAAAGTGTACTTTGCAACGCATTTTATTATATTCAATTATTACGTACTTTGTTATATTTAATGTATTATTTATTACAATTTATTATATGTACCAAATATATAACAACTGATATGTACAGTGATATGTATAAATCTATATATCCATTTAAATAAAACACTATTTATTTTTTGATTATATATATACTTTTTTTTTATTATTTATTAAATTGTCTCATTCTTCTTCTCCTGTTTAATTAATAATATTTATGAAAATCAGATGACAATCGGCATTGCTGACAAGTGAGACTAGTCACAATAAATTATAATAATAGGCTTAAGTATAAATATAGAATAAATACATTTAGTTAAATAAACTCAAAATGTATTTGATATTTGATCTAATACAGAAAGACAAAATACCAAGTAATTAAAACTCATAATTATTTAATTAGTTGAATTAATTATAATTTTATATACAGATTGATTAAAGCACACACGCACAAATCGTAATCCCTTCTTATTTTTGTTATACAGCGGCTGTGTGTGTGGCTGCTGTTTGAGGCACATTTTGCATGCAACATGTTGCATGTTGTGTTATTATTTTGGACAATTGTTGCTGCTGCTGTTGCACTGCGCCTCCAATTGACACATCTGAGTTCAACTTGTTGAGTGTTTATTGTCTTAATGCAAAACATACAAAACAACAAAAAATAAAAAAAAAAAACAAAAAAAAACATTATTTACTTATTTGAAGTGATTGTCCCCTCAACGGGTCTGGGATAACTGTTATATTTACATAAGCGATTTTCAGGCCGTTTACAATTGAATTTATTGTTGTATTTAGAGCAGGCAGGCAGGCAGGCAGGCAGGCAGGCTTAAGCAATTGACTCGGTCGCCCCGAGAAAGAGAAAGAGACGCACAAACAATTTTGATGATTGCCTTGAATTCTACAGAAGAGACGATTGGCTATGTATCTGTGCGTGTGTGTGTGTGCTAAGCTATATATTACATATATATATTTATGCAAATATATATATATATATATATATATAGCTACCCCCGTCCCCCAGCCCCAATCTGAGTATCTGGGTTCGATCAAATTTCAAAACAATTGCCGGTTGAGCGGCAACTTGCAACATGTTGGCTGCGAACTGCAAGCGTGTTGGCTTGAACTATGACACGACTGCAACAGGTTGCTTACAGTTCACACAAGCTGGTGGTTGTTAGCAGAGGGGTAGTGTTTTATGAGGGAGGCTGAAGGGGTGGAGGGGGGGTTGGCAGAGCTGCCCAGTCCCATGACGCACCGCAAATGTAAGTGTTAATGGCGGCATTATTGCCAATCGACTTTCGCAGCTGTTTCACTAACTCATTTAAAGTTTCACTTGTTCACTGCATATGTTCATTGAATATTTACATGATTCTACTCCTGCAGTGCGGATATTAATATTATGCATTTTTTTTTTTTTTTTTTTGTTGCACTTGTAAAGTGAATTTGATTAATTTAGATTGCATGCTAAATTATTACTAACTTCCATTTGCAAAAATACAGTGATCCATTAAGGGAATCTAGCAATTAATTTTTAATTAAAAAAGGGTATGCGAAAATAAAATGTAATTGTTGTGTTCTTAATTTAATTATTCTCTTTAACAAGTTTAATATTAATTAAATATTTAAATGTTGTGGTAAATTTAAATTGAAAGGATTTTCGTTTATTTGATAGAGTTCTTCCATTTAACCCGATAGAATTCTTGCATATATAGAAAAGCTGGGCGGTTTCACAAATATTTTGGAATTAAAGGACGTAGTATCCTTGGGAAACACATTTCAAATAATAATAAGTGTAATCTCCGATTTATACAGTTGTTGCTCCATTGTATCAACGGAACGGAAAATTAAGCAAAATAATTGGAATTATTTGGGCATTAAATATGCAAATAATATAATAATAATATTATAGGCAAATATCTTCTCTGCTCACTATATTTATATATATATATATATATACCAAACATAGCCAAACATTCAGTAAAAAATTGTGTGTTTAGCATAATGTACAAATGTATTTCATAGATTCGGAAATCTTAAAGATTGCTAGAATTGAATAACAAGTTTGGATGATACAGGTGCTCAAAATTGTAATTTTCTTCAGTTCGCAACAAAATATGTAAAAACAAAAATATATTAATATCAAAATAATACAAAATTTGTATATTTCTATTGTTTTATCGACTTTTGTTAAGTAAACTGATCATTCGAGAATTGAGTATTTGGAACCACAGTGTTAAATGCTAAAAATCTATCTGCTTGTTATATATTTCCATTCTGGACACCTTAATCATAAAACACTTTAACAACAGCGACTCTGGATCAATGCTTTGGTGCACTTCGCTGAGTCACAAATTTGATTAATCGATATCTTACATTTTATTTAAAAGAAAATACGATTTAAAATTTGTTAATGAACTGCTGCCTACGGTAATGGGTTTGGCCATGAAAATTATTTGTGGTCAAGGAGACAAAGCCCTCAAAGTTGTTCATATTTGCGATTAATTGCGAACGTTGGTAAAGAAGACTTACAATTTTCGGAATAAGGTCGAAAGGTTGCATCAAGTTGCACTGTTACTGGGCGGTATCAAGTGAAAAGCTTTAAATTTAAACTAATTTAATATACAGTGCTGGCAATTCAAAAATAGCACTATTATTATTATACTGACTTTAACAGACATCTGATATTTCTATTATGGAGTGGAGCTGGTGCAGTGGCTAAAAATAGTCATGGATGTTGCAGTATTGGAAATTGTGGCGTTGCCCCGTGCAGATGATAAGAAGTCTTTAAAAAATGATAATCCAACAGAGCATTGACCCCAGGCTTACATAATCATTGGGTAAAATTGAGTAACAAATTGGTGTGCTCCGGAAAAGATTCAACGACAGTTTAGCGACCAAAAAACTCATCCGTGCGTGCCGCTATTGGTTGATTGTCACAAACTCCTATATCAGAGACAGTTTATTATTGTGGTGCAATTTTTTCTGCCACAGGTGTGTGTGTGATGTATATGTAGGCATGTGCAAAGTAAATCTAGTTGCAGTCCAGAGTGTGTCCAGTGACATCACCAACGGTTACGAGTTATTCAGAAACTCGGAAACAAAACAAACACTTTCTCGCACTTAGCAATTGAATCAGGTAAGACTGGCAGTTTTCCATTAAAGTGCATTTAGCAAACAATTGAAAACAGACGGCGTTCCAGAGACAGACTTTTCAATATCTACGACATTCTGGTCATTACCCACCAACCACAAAAAAAAAGAGAAATAAAACAAAATAAATAAAGACAAAACATCAATTGTGGCATGCGACAATTTTCGTGATTGAAGTATAAACAATTAAACTTACAAAGATTGCAGAACCAGACTAATCAAGCTGAGGCCGAAGGTCACCGAATGCGTGACCCGTTAATAAATCCACACACAAACTCGCAAAATACACTCATACATAAACACAAAATGACACACACACTCATACATAGTACACTGACGCGAAACACAAAGAAAGTCACATGCAAAAATTTGTAAGAGTGAAGAATGTTCAGGGTCGCGATTTTGTTGAAACAGATGCGAATTTAAATTTAAAAAATATTATATGCACTTCCATTTCGATGGCGGCTTCAAGTCTACAAGGGTTATTCTTGAGGTGTTCAAAAAAAGTTTTAATGGTGCATTTTCGTCAAAGTTCATTTTTTTTTTTAAATATTTGAAGGTCATTCAAGAAAACGTTATAAAATATAAATTATGATGTCTTTTGGTTAAATTTAAAAGATTGTTGAACTTGTTTAGGGAATTCATATCGCTTAAAGAATTTGTGTTCACATTTATTTAACATTAACGCTGAAAATAATCATCCTAATTATGCAAATGTGTCTGTAAGTAAAATATTTGCTTATATATTTTTCACATATTTATGTGTGTTAAATTTGAGATATTTGAAAGACAGTCAGTAGAATAAAACACTAAGAAATATTTAAAAGCTGTATAAGATTAATTGACGATTTTTTTTAGCAGGAACTTATGACATTATTTTTGTTTGACTAAGTTGAAAAATATCGATTTGTTGTCATTTACAATGTCCAAAAATATAGCGAAGACGGCAACCGATGGGCACAAAAAAGGTTGATTTCCAAGGTCGAGAGCTGCAGCTGTTGCTGGAAATTGCACTGCCAATTACATTTGACATCTACCCCAAAAATGTAATTATAATAATAATAATCCATTTAACTTACTTGTCGCGCTGCTTATCGCATATACATAGCGAATATGTTATAGTTTTTTTCTTCTTTTTATTTGCGCAGTTGTTCATTGTGAGGCACGACATGGAGTTGTTGTTTATAATCTACCTTGATGACTGCTGAGCATTTCCTGCATGGGTTCATGCATTGAGTGCAATCAGATTTGCAGTTTTTTTTTGTTTTTGTTTTTTTTTTTTTGTGTCAATTAAGAGCGCCATCTATGTGAGAAGCATTCACGTTTGGTTCAACGCCATGTTAAGAGCTTTTGTTAGCAAAGCTTATGCCGATATTGCTGAGCTTTAAGCTGCCCATTTTGTTCCAGGAGGAACTGGCCAAAGAGCTTTTGAGGATGTGAATTATAGTCTGCCATACGCCGTGTAACAGTCAGTAAGCAGCTGTAAGCTTACGCTGTTAACCCTGCGTATAAGCAATGTGTATTGAAATGTTAATGCAGAGTTGCTGTTGTTGTTTTTAATATAAGGAAATCGTTTTCTTTATTAATGTAATGTGTATGCAGACGCCTTCTCGGCTCTCGCTTAGATCTAATATAAGTAATCGTTATAATTAGTAATTAAGTGTGTATTTTGCTTGTCCGTTATTTAATAAATATATATATTTATATATGTATAATTAAAATACGAGTATTTTCAAACGTAATCGAAACATACATTTGCTAACGCTAAAGACAAAGACAAAAAACACACATTTATATTTATAATTCATGTTTAACTCACGAAAGAATAAATGAAACAACAAACAAACAACAAAAATTCTCAATTTTCGAAATTTTCTCGTATTTTTTGGTTTGTTTTTCATTTCCATTTCAAATAATTTGTATAAATACATATTTTTTTAGTGTCTTTTTTTTCTTCTTTTGTATGATTGATTGTTATTCTTCTTCCGTTTCTCTTTTGGCTAACATTTGACGACTAAAATACACAACTACGAGTAACTCTAGTATATTTAGTTACAAATAATGTCGTGAATTAGTTTATGCTCACATATGGCATATATTTGCATAACATATTTACATATGTATATAATTATATATATATATGAATATATAAGTTTTTTTATATACGCAAGTATATTTATTTATTTATGTATATATATATATATATATATGTATATGCAGTATTCAAAACATTCTTGTAACGTTTAATAAATTGAAACATTGATTGCTCTTGCGTTGTGACAATAGGTTTATTAATATATATATATATATATATATATATATGTTTGTGTATATATATAAATATATCAATAACGAGTATGTATACTCGTATAGATTCTCTCTACAAATACTAGATTATCAATATAATATATAATTTTCTCATTTCAAGCGCTCGTTCCTTTCTGATTATCCTTTGACTATGCTTTAAGGTATTCATGTATTTCGCATTTGCACTTGTGTGTGTATCTCATGTATGTATTTGGTTTGAATGTTTGTGTGTATATATTTATATATATATATTTTTTTTAATAATAAGGAAGCTGTGCCTTTTGTTTTTTTTTTTTCGTCGTCCAGCGACATTTTATAAATTCAAAAATATGACGGGCTCTTCTTTTGCTATAGGAGTCCAGGCATTTAAGAGATTAAACTATTTAAATTTATTAATTAAGTACATATACGTTCAGTTTGAGAGTCAAATTGGTGAATAGTGCAGTAAACTCCATATCTGCAATATGACTAGATTTTTCCTTTGGTTTGTTGATTGGACTTGTAATTGGAAGGAGAGTTTACTGGGGGGAAGCGCTAAACTGACACTTGAGGGATAAACGATATTTATGTACAAACGAAGCTTGAGTTTAGTTTAAATTTAGAATGAGATAAACTCAAATACATACATACATAGGTGTGTAGGTATTCGTAATGATACCTTATTCTAAGACTGTATGCGCAGGGACAACATCAAGACTTGCTAATTAATTAATAATAAAATCATTTGCGAAATTTGCCTAAAACCGATTGTGCAATATTCTGATGTGGGCTTGGAGGAGTCAGGGGTTAGAGGGATTGATGATGAATTGGGTCGAACTAATGCCTGCTGTCCTGCTGGGCTGGGCAGGCAGCAAGCCGAGTTCAATGTCCTTTTTCTTTTTTCTGTTTTTTAGCGAGACTTTTCGCTGCTACACACATACATATACACACACATACACACATATATGAATATGCATATGCATATATAAGTGTGTGGCTTATTAATCTGAGGACTGGCGGACAGACTGACTGACTAGCTGATTGTTTGATTGATTGATTGTTAGTTTGATTGATTGATAATTCGATCTGAATATGCTCAGCTTGATTTGATTGTTTCGCTTGTAGGAGCTTTACTGGTTGCCAATCACTTATAGTCTAACATTTAAAGTACTCGTAGGTAAATTAGTTTTAGTTTGCTTTAAGTTAGTTAGTTTAAAGTTTAGGTTTAAAGTTACACGTTCTTTTCCATTTCCTTCCTCTTCACTTTGTTCTTTGTCTTTAGTTACATGGTACATTTTAACTCTCGTTTTGTATTCATTTGTGATTCTCACAATTACTATGTTCTAATTAAACAATAACAAACATTTCAATTTTTTTTTTTTTTCATACATAGAGAATTTTTTAATTGCTTTGCATTCCATTTTGCACCTTTCATATATATATATATATATATATATATTTTTTAATGTTTTTGGCTTTAATTAGCTTTGTTATTATCGTACATTTTATAGTTTGGAATGTAAACAAACATCTGAAGCTACAAATTACTGCAAGTGTTTTAATTGTATATGTGTGTGCTTTGGGAAGTTTGCGTGTCAATATGAGATGCATAATAGTGACATTACTCTAAAGGAAATAGCGATTAAGAGAGAGAGAGAGAGAGAGAGAGAGAGAGAGAGAAACACAGATTTGGTTTCTCCTGAAGAAATTATGTTTAGCTACAATAAATAGTCGGTAGATAGTTCGATTGGTGGTACTCAAGCGGTGGTTATTTATTTCAGGTTTGCTAGTCCTCAGAAACTAGTCGCAATTTAAATGCTGGGCTACTCATACTCCATTTATAATTTTGCAATAGACTGAGCCAAAGTTAATTCTATTAGGATTGGTGTATATCGCAAGTGAGTAAGCCGATTCAAGTTACTAACTATATAACTATATATAGTTTTCCAAGTGACAATTTCTTACTTTTTTTTTTGTTTTTTTGTTCAATGTGAGTTTCTCGAAATTAAAAAAAAAAAATGTTAACATGAATCAAAATTGTAAGTTTAATTTTTTGTTTAATTCCATCTTCAAATAAATACTATAAGACAATTAGTTATTTGTAATTGTAATCAGTTGATATCTAATCAAAAGTTGCTTGATTGTTCTGATGCCCATAAGCATAAATTGGATTCCCAAAAATGTAAATGCTGCAATAGTTAATTAATGTTTGCAATGTGTGTTTACTCTGATATTTGCATACTCAGAAACTCTAGTGTGGATATGTATAAAGGAGAATCTATTGGGTTTCTGGGCACTGGTATGTATAAGGCCAGCTGGCATTGTGTTTTGATAGTCATAATTAGTTAGATGCCACATATTTTAGTTAACGTTGTCAGAAAGAGATTTGCATTCTTGGGCAGCAAATGCTGCGAGCTATTTGGGGGAGGGGATGCTCTCATAAACAACAGTCAATTCAAAAACGACGACTATTAAAAGGGGATATTCGTATTCGTATTCGCAATCGCATTGCCGTTGCCATTGCCATTGGCATTGGTTTTGGGTTCTGTGTTCTGTGTTCTGCGTTCTGGCATGCTGGCATGTTGGCATTGGCATTGAGGTAGTGTGGCATATTACGCATACGCCATGTGCTACACGTGTCGCTTACAATAAAATACGACAACCTTGTAACTAAGTGCCTGTGTATAAATATATGTATGTGTAGTGTCCTTGACCTAGACTGTCCTTCAAAATGTTGTGTCGAGGCTGCGTTCCGTTAGTAGAAATTTGATATTCGGCTGACAACTCATACACTCTGCACAAATTATGCCCCAGAACTTTACATATATTAAACTATTTCAAACGCTTTCGTTTTTCTTATATTCAAAATTAACATTACTCAATTTCAGAGTCATTTTTAAATTGTAAGCGGAAATTAGAAACATTGCGTGGAAATACGTAAAAATTTATATGAAACGATCAGAAATATTCTTGTGATGACCAATAAAAGAAAGGAATCTTAAATATCTCAACGTGTACACTTTTGAAACATTTTGAATTTATTTTATTCAAATTATGCTTTTTTCTGGATTTTCGGGCTATTTGAAACATCACCAAATTCATCTAAGGCAATATTTTTCCGAGTGTATATGGAATGGAGCTCCGCAACGATTTGAGAGACAATTTGGTGTTGAAATACAGGCTTGAGCAAATAAATAAATATTTTATATTTGTTGATTTAATTGTAGTTTCAAATATTGTGGATGCAGCTGTTCCTGACTGCTATTAAATGTTATTTGCTGCATTTGATTTTATTTGTTCGATTTCCGTACCAATTTTGTTAGTTTTTGCTGAAAGTTTTCTATTTCGGCTATTTGGACATGGTTGGTTCCATTTTGTTCTTTATTGCCTTCGGCTACCGTCACTTTAAGTAAATTGCGGTTTGCTGATTGGAAGCATGGGGAGTGGTGGGGCAGAGTGGCCACACTATCGGAAGGTGCAGCTGTGCAAATTGTTGCATCAAAAAATAAGCGACAGATGTTTTTGCAGCGTTTTTCGAACGATTGTTCTGTGTTTCGCTTTTCGCTTGAAATACCCTGTAATCCATAGAAAAAGTTTTTGGACAATTGAATATTATTTTACTCCAGCCACTGTTTAACATTGATTAAATGGGGTTTTGACAATGAAAAACAACCAACACTAAGATGGTTTCATCGGCTTGCTATTTGATTTTCATAAGGTGTTATTTGCGAACTCTACAAATTGAGATATAGGTTTGGCTTTTATGTAGCCCAATGATTTTGTGTACAGGGTGTCTTCTAGTTGAGTTTTTCTCGCTTAATTGTTACATCCTCTGTTTGTGTTTTGTGTTTTTTTTTTTTGTTCATCTCTGCATTTTCCTCCGAATTCCCTCTGGCTTTGACTCTCTTGCTTGCTCGTTCTCTCTCCATTGTTTTGCTCTCTTTATCGCTAGCTATTTCTTACTCTCTCTGTCCATTTCTCTCTCTCTCTCTCTCTCTCGCGCTCTATCTCTCTCTCTCTCTCTCTCTCTCTCTGTCAGCAGTTGAATTTTAATTTTCGTTTGCACAGTTGTTTATTTTTTTATGCGTTGTCGCAGCAAACCAATTTTTTTCTTTTCCTCTTGTTTTTCACAAAAGCAAAATGAGGGCGAGAGCGAGGATGTTAACGATGGGAGTGGGAAGCTGGGGTAGTGGGGGGTGGGACGTGGGGGGTGGGTATATGGAAATATGTTATGTCCAGTTTGTTCGTCAATTCCAACCGTGTCCCGTATCGCGCGCATTCCCCGTCTCCTTTTCCTTTACCTTTGCCGCCCATTGTCCGCGCCGCTCGCCGCTCACCGCTTATGTCTGGACGGGCACATTGCTGTCCGCCTCCTGGAGCACGGGTGCTGTCCAGACGCCGCTGCCGCTGCGCTGCGTCTTGCGCTGCTGCACAATCCCGTCCATGATGTCCAGCTGCAAGTTGTGTATGCTGCCGCGATGATCTGTCAACGGTGGCCCAGCGATTGCACTGCCCCGACGACTGCCGCTGCGAATGTGAATAAAAGTACGTATAAATTCACATAACCATTAACATATATACATATATAACTACACATATACATGTCTAGCAGATCAAAGAGAATACAGTATGAATGGACTTAAGGTCAAGTTCAAAGTATTGTTGTTGCAACCATTTAACGGATATAGGATGGAAGGCATAAGCAAAACCAGGACAGTTGCAGTCAGTGGTAACCGACTGCAAAATATTCTAATATAAATGGGATATAATTTGAGTAGTGATAAAAAAAAATCTAACAAATGCAGATGTAATCCGAGAGATATGTGTTTTTCTAGAGTGATTTTTCTTGTAATCAGCCCGGATATATATATATATACGGATATATCGCAGTTAACGTTGATATTTTGGCCATTGGGAAACAAAAGCTTACTGATCCATACTAATACTTATTCCAAATAATTTGAAGATTATTTTGCTCAAATTATGATACATATATGCAAATAAATTAATTATTAAACTAGTTAAATTTTTTAACTTTTGGCAGACAGATGTTCGCGCAATTTATTACAAAATCATATTCAAAGATATATTTGAAAACTCTTTGAAGATTCCATGCAAATTTGTATTCAAAAGTTGCGTATTGGAAATATTAATATTTGTTCAACTTAAGCAATCTAAAGTGACCTTAAAAAAAAAATTCTTTCTTGATTATGGTTAGAGGGTATACACGAACACATACAGATGAATGTACTCGGATAGCCCCAAATCGAAATGTTACTTTATGGCTTGAGATTATTCAAACCAATAAAATCAACTCGATAAAGAGCTCAAAGGAGTATTGACCCATATACTATTTTGGGCATTCGGCATTCGGCTGTTCACTTCGAACCATACATTAAGCTTGAGCATTTTCCCGAGTTGAGCCGAGTTGAGTTGAGGTCTGGCAATTTCATTACAATCTCATTAGGCTACGGCAAAAGCGAGCATTGGCAGGATATCAAGAATTTGTTGCTGGCACAGCACAAAAGCATTCAACAGCCGTTGGCTCAATTCAATTAGGGGAGAGTCAGGGAAGCCATGTTCTGCCATGCCATGTCCTTTTGGTCTGATGGTCTGATGGTCCTGGTGATTGATTCTATGGCTGTTGCTTTGCTGATTGTGTGTGCCGCGCATTTTCATGGCTAATGGCACACACAACATGCAATTATGGACACTAAACTAGCTTTCGCCACACTATCAGTGTGCAAAAATAACATGGAATTATTCCTGCGCAAGTCGAGTTTTATAAACTCTCTCAGTTTCTTCACTGATTTTTTCATTTGTCCCACAAATGTTAGAAACATAAATACACCCGTAATTAGTAAGGCAGCAACTTACATTCTGTAGACATTCGAGAATTTACAATATGTTGATAGTGGAATCAGGCTACAAGAGACTGTTGGCCGTCAGACAGACGGATCTGGCTATAACGAGATGGCTAGTGATCAAGAATATATCGCAGAGTTCTCGTGCAAGCTTGACAACAATATACAACTACCCTCTGAAAGCGTATAAAAATTGCAATTACCTGAACGAAACAGCGGAAATGGATTCACGCCGATTGCGTCCGAAGAGCGTTGGCGGCACCGCTGATATGGTGACCACAGAGTGACGTCGCCCGCCAGCGGTCGGATTGGCCTTCTGGGAAAGAGTGGCCAGAAATTCGACCTCTTTGGGGCTGAGCCCGCCCGTTTCGCCACCGACCTCGGACAGGCGACGCACCTGACTGGCTGTGATGCCCTCGGTGATTTGGAGCGAGGGCAGCGAGTGCTTGCGACGCTGCTGCATATCGGGAAAGGGGCATAATAGATACGGATTGACCGGTGAGTCCGGCTCGGAGTCATCGCTGTTCGTCCGCCGGGTGGCACTCGGATCACAGCCCCCGGCAGCCCCCTCCAGTTCGTCACCGTCCTCGGCGGCATGGGACTCCTCAACGACTATCAAGGGCTCTTGGGTGCTCAGATTGAACACGGGAGTAAATGAGGAACGACGCATCTTCGACACTGCAATGAAAATCACAAATGAAATTAATAATAATCAGATGGCAATAAACTTTTCGATAAATTAAAATGTCAAGCAAAGTTCGCCACAGCTGTGCTTTTCTCTTTGTGTTTTTCTTCGACTTGCGCAAAACTTTCTTCCATTAACAATGTATCCTAACCTTCCTGTTACATAAAATATATATACACACACACACAAACACAACACAAGCACACATACTTATGTGAAGACTCTGAGAAAAACACTGTACCAAATTTATTCTACATTTTGCATACAGCCTTAAATAAACGGCCAACTTATAAAGTTTTATAGTCCGCTTAAGAAGTCGCTTCAGCAAGCAATGAGCTGTCATTTATACTAAAAAGAAAGTGTTATTTTTCTTAGATTTATTCTGCACTTTTAATTTAATCTCAGCAAGTGTTAGGTTTTAAATGATAATCTCCTGAAAGCGTAGTAAAATGCGTCCTTTTTTTTTTAATTAAAAACTGGTATTTTCTTTTTTGTCGTATAATCTCACAAGTGTTTGGACTTAAATATTGGGCTCCTCATAATACAAATGCAACCAAATTAAACTAGCTAAATTAAATAAAATAAAAGAGAGTGTGTTGGTCGATGGAGTTTGGCTTGACAAGTCAAATCTTAGTTTGATGACAATACCCTAAATAGCAAAAAATGGGAAAATGAACTGAAAGAAACAGACAAATAGAATTATATAGTTACGTAGTGGAGTCGTATATGCTTCATTCTGCCTGTTGCGCACTATTTGCGTAACTTTATAATACCCTTTTCACTCATTTAAATATAAACAGGGCATAAAAAAAGGTCTCTTGCATAAAATTCTTTTTGGTACAACTGGGCGAATTATAGAACAATGGAAGTTGGTCATAAAATACCCACAGCAAGAGTGCGCTGCTCTTAAAAAAAAAATTGCTTACTTTTAGGGGCTCATTGGACACAGGCGAAAATGTGAAAAGGAGAAAGACAGAGAGAGAGAGAGAGAAACAGAGAGAGAGACAAAGGAAATAAAAT
This sequence comes from Drosophila grimshawi, assembly GCF_018153295.1. NCBI lineage: Eukaryota > Metazoa > Arthropoda > Insecta > Diptera > Drosophilidae > Drosophila > Drosophila grimshawi. Next base: position 13,439,931 of record NW_025063692.1, on the reverse strand, counting down.
GCATGGAAGAAATGAATGAAACTCTTCAAATACTCAAAAAGCGACAAATATACTTTGGGGCTCTCTGCAACCACCAGATATTGTTTTAAAATTGCTTAATACAAGCTAAAATTAATGCAACTGTGTATTTTTATTAATTTTAATTTAAAAACGGAGAGATTTATGTGCACTGAAATGTGCACTCCAAATGATTTATTTATTAAATGCTTAACTCTGATAAATTGATCTTAATTCACATGTTCAGATTTTCCCTATTTGTTCTTCTTTTTCTGCATCTCTCTCTTTCCCCGTCAGTTTTTTTAATCTTAATTAATTTTAACAATAAACATTTTTTTCGTCCGATACGATTTTTTTTACTGGCTTTTCTCAATCCGTGCAATAAATGTTGAGGCATTTTGCATTTTAATAACTCCACATCTTTAATATTTTATATTATTTTTTACATTTTTAATATTAACTTATATATTTCTTAAAATTTTAAAGTATCTGTTTTGACTTTAATAAGTTTTTTGTAAATTAATATTTGATTTTTAAAATTTGAATCACTTCCAATTTGTAGACTGCATTTAGTGTAAATAAAAAAAAATAACATACAAATTATCTAAAAAACATAACACATTAAATTTAAAGCTTATTGTATGCAGCTTAATGAGAAAAATCAACATTGTTTCCATTAACAAAATTGCTTTTGAAAAAAAAGAAAACTTTTCCAGTCGTTTGTGCTTGTCGAAATCGCTTGCTATCACACTAGAGATTTGAAACCAATGGCAACAAAAAATTGATTTTGGCCTGGAAATTGTTTGGAAGATATCCGTGGGACCTTTGAATAACTTTTAAAGTGCTTCATAGTTGACTGCACTTTTCATCAGTATGCGAGTACACCCAGCATATTTTCGTTCAGCTGTATACACTCAGAGAAAAAATGCATACTCTTGGCGCCAAGGTTACCTCTCCTTATTATTTTCTCTCGAAAGCGGAAAGCGATATCGTTATCAATATCCGAGTTTCTCTTATCTTATCTTATCTTATCTTATTCCAAGGTACATTTCTCTACAATTTTGAAAATGTATAATCCAATGTGCTTTTTTGATTTGTGTACAAAGAAAACTCTTACGTTAGCTTCTTAGGTTGGCTATAAATAAGTGAACTCTCACTCTAAACTCTGAACTTAGCAGTCGAGAGAGCAATTATCATTGCTAGTCTCTGAATTTCACTTAGAAATATATTAGTAAGAAATATAAAAAAAAACACATTTTAACGAAATTTTTTAAAAACAAGAAAAAGGTTCTAGTTTTCAGAGCTATTTTTTAAATTTTGAGGGAGATGTATTTCTGAGTGTAGGAAAGAGAGGCGTGTGTGTGTGTGTGTATATGTGTGTTAGTGGATGAGGATGTTTGTGACGACATGTCGTCACGCCAGCTTAATGTGTCTACTGGGCTTTGCCTTTGTGTGTTTCTGTGCTGGTGCCAACAGGCCGTCAATTCTATTGATGTTCGGCACAGACAATAATAAACAAGCACACACAGATTTCAATGTACACCTTATGTGTGTGTGTGTGTGTGTATTTATGCTGACGTATCCATTGCCAAAATAGGAATAATGAGCACTATTAATAGTATCTGAATGACGGTTTGCGGTGCTACATTTAATTTGGAGTCAAGGCAAGTTGCTCGGAGGAGTGGTGAGGAAAATGCGTCACTTAATCAGCGTTAAAGTGCGCAGCAATGTAATTAGCTAGCCACAAACGCATACCCATGTGTTGGCACTCATCCACACACACACACACGCACGCACACACACACACACACACACACACAAAATAAGAACAACAACAAATCAACATATAACAGCTATAAGGTGAGTCTCACGTAAATCTCATTTAAATTTCTTTTTGCGATACACAAAATCGAAATCCGCCGAACACATTCACACACACACACACACACACACACACACACACACAATAAACGCACACACACACGCTAACACAAATGTACTGTTATGTGCGTGAGTTGAAGCTTATTGCGAAAATGGTTGGGTTTTCCATGGAGGGATACGTGAAAAGAGAGATAGAAACACAAAGCAAATAGAAAAAGTAAGTATACTAAAAATCAGAGAGCTCGAGTATAGGATACCCTGGAGCAGATACAACAACAAATTGGAAATTCTATACAAACAAGCTAAAATCAAGTAAACACTGAATGTTTTTGACAAAAAAAAATAGTAACACAGTTCCGTTGACTTTTATTTACAGAATAGTTAAAGAAAAATATGTTTGAAAGGAAGTTAACAAACAGACAGAGAAAACTGGGACATATAGAGAAATAATATATATATAATATAATATAACTCGTCTTCGTCTTGATGTCAATTTAAACAGTCTCACTTGACTTTAATTACGCTTTAACCATGCAAGATGTCTACATCTGAATTGAAACATTGAAATGAGCCACATTAGTTAGCAAACTTATGGTTAAAAACAAGAGCTCAAACTATCATAACCCTTTGGAGAGATATTGAAAGTGATGACAGCATTTTCAAAGTATCACTCGACATAAAGCCAACAGACTTAGCCCCAAAAACAAGCAATCTTCCGACGGAAGTCAATAAGTGCAGTGAATAACAATTTGGGGAGTTGTATGCATTATCGAAAATTACTGGTATAAATTTTACTCTAGCGAGAAAAGTTTTGTCAAACTCAGCATTTTTTCTCTTTCTGTTATAGTTTCTTGCTTTGATATATAACTCTATTATAGCAAAAAGAAGATATATAATGGATTAAATATGATATTTGTGTGAATATTAAAAATTTCCCGTCACACTATTCAAATATGCTTGCCACACACTTCCGTTTTCAGCATAAATATATTATAATATGTACAATGTATTCACTGTGAAGAGGTAAACTGAAAAAAGTGTTTACATACAAATGTGAATATATGTCTGTGAGTATTGTGGTGCTTCATAACGAGGCTTTGACTGTCAGACAAAACAGGCTGAGTGAGTCTTTCAGCTTCTTAGCCTTACCGTTTCGGCTGTGTCTCGGTCCCTAAACGCCAATCAATCAGTCAGCCCGTCAAGACAAACTGTTTTTCTCCTTGATATATGTGCATAGATTAGTAAAGCTTAAAGTTGAAAGTTTTATTGGTATGATAGCAAAAAAAAATACATTTAATTTAAAAAAAAAAAAAAAAAAACAGAATAAAAAACAGAAAAAGTAATAAATTAATTTATCTGAGCAGAAATGTTATAGTTAAGAAGGGCTTTAATGTACTCTAGCCAATGCAGAAGTATCTTTGGTCTTGTCCTTTTTTGTAGCAAAGTGTTGGTGTTATTAAATTATTAATTAAGAATAATAACAGTTCGTTTGCCTTGGAATTCATTTGTTTGATGATTGGGTGCCCTTAAATCCTTTTTGAAATTATAACTACAAAAAAACCAAACAAACAACAAACACAAAAAAGAAAAACACCGGATTTATTATGATTTAAATGACATTAAAATACACACAGTCAGCGGAAAGCGTTTGAAACTTCACCCCCCAAAATGAGCTGCCGTAATGATTCCGTTTTCATTTCTACCGTTTCATTTATCGTTTGCGGTTTGAGGCAACACCCCCTAAATGCCACCAACCCCAACCCCCACCTGGACGGCATGCTTTTGCCGTTTTGAGGGCGGCAACGGCGCCATTTGAATTCCACTCGAAACATTTAAATTTGATTTATCTGAAAACGGGAGCAACACAACAACAACAACAACAACAACAACAAAAACGGATACCGAAATGCAAACGCAATCAGCTTTCAAATGGTTTAATTAACCAACTCGGCGGCAGCCAACAGAAACCCCAAACACGAACCCAAACGAAATCGAGTCCCCTGCCAGTCCCATGGCAAAGTGCTCGTCGTGTCGGGTAAATAGTAGGTGACACGGCGAGGAGGCATGGCTTTGGGGCGATAGGCAATCAGGCATAACACAAATAGCAAATAGCAATGACTGTCCGCCGGTCCGACAGTCCGCCAATGTTGACACAGCATATTCTGTGCATTTTGTGTTTGGGCGTCTTGTTTGTGGGCAACGCATATCAATTAAATGTACATTTGACAATTAACTGCAGTTTGAATTGAGTGGGAAACAAAGTAATTATAGTGTCAAATATTTATGTGTGAATAGATTGGGCTCCCGGGGTCAATTGTGAAAACAATTCACAAAAGAGCTGTCAATTACGGAAATACGAGTATTTATTGTAAATATACAAATAACCATTTATAGTACATATATACACAAATAAACATAATTTTTAACATTCGACTGGGCAGGCGTGAATAGGTGAAGTAGAAACTGTCTCTAGTCGTATTCGTGTGTATGAAAAATGTATATATTTATTAGCTATGCAACTCGAGACGAGAAAACCACACGAATGAAGAAAAGTGGTTATATTGACTCGGCTACCAATAGCTGTTCAAGCGTTGCAAAAATTAATATTCTGACTAGTTTACTTAGGCCACTTTTAGCAGTTTTATGTACCTTCACAGCGTTGTATAGAGCTTGCCGCAGTAATAGACAAATTTTTAATGAATCACGATTTCACATCAGAATATTGTATTGGATTTGGCTTTGACGGAAATGAAAAAAAAAAGGTTTACTCGCGCAAAATATTTCCATTGCGCTAGCCACAAAAAAAATCATGTTGTGAATGATTTAAACGCGGCTCCGGAAATTAGAAATATAATCTGAGCTCTTTAATCAACTTGTGTGAATCACGCATGTGTGAAACAAGATGATCGAGAAAATACCAGTCTGGCAAAAGGTTTTCTTATTGATTTATTTATCAGGTATGAAAGCAAACAATTCCGGAGTTGAATTGTTTTTGTCACGTTTTGCTGAGAAACAAATATTAAGCACTCAATAAAAACTAACACTGGCAATGCCTCAGGCCGAAAATTGTCAAATGAAAGGTTGCTAAAATTGCATAACAGGTGCCAAAAGTTGCAATTTTTATTAGTACTGATTTGATAAAGAATACAAATTTGTAATAATTCAAACAGTTTTATTGTATTCACATTTTTTTTTTTGTGTTCAAGTCAAGGAAATCGAGCATTTCAACTATACGCATTTAAATTGCCTTTCTGGTTATTATTATTATTGTTTGGGTTGAGCAGCGTCATAGGCATGTGGCATTAATTATTATTATTCATTGCGAGGCACATGCTTTGAGAGGAGTCTCCAATATTTGCCATGTGACAAATGGCGCAGTAATTGAGGATTTCTTTTTCTTTTTTGCTAGCTACCACAATACGGCTATAACAAATGTGGAAAACGCTTCGGCAAAACCAATTTGGGCAACGAAACTGTGAATAATATTGAGCATCAAACGAAATGAACAGCCTCAACAACAATAACAATAACCAAGGCATTCAAACATTATTGAGATAAATGACAAATTTTGCATCAAATAAATAAAGAAAGACTAAATATAGGGAACGCTATCGGGAGCGATAAACAAAAGGCAAAGGACAGTAACAGGGCCCTTTGTGGTGTGCGTGTGTGGGTGTGTGTGCGGGTGTGTGTGGCTGTGTGTATAAACAGGTATTATTGATCAACTGTTACCAACAAGAAAAATGTTTGTAAATACATGACATAAATAGGGCCATGAATTTGACTATAAATCTAAACTGAATGACAGCCTCAAATCGAAAATGATTTTTTCTGTTGTCCCTCTAAGCAAACAAACGAAGCCAAAGGTTGTAAGGAAACTGAAAAATAGGATTCGATTAATTTTAATCCCACTAGAAAGAGATGTTTGCACACAATTAGTTTTTTATACTCTGAGAAAACTTTGGAATTCAAGTCGTATGCCAGATGCGCAGATCAAGTTTATGTCATTTTATCGATGAATTCCTCCGCTTCGCGAATATCGATACAAATCGATTTTCAATAGCAAGAGCGTATTGATAAGTTATTTTTTATATTATTTAACGATTTGTGATCCACATGACAAGTATATAATATGAGTCGATATGGATAACCTGAGCACCACATCAAAATCTTGCAGTATACGCTAAAATACCAACAAAATAAATGTCTCAAGAATAGATATGCATCGAGCATAATAAAAGATTATGTGCTAATGCACCTATAAATATTACATCAATAAGCTCCTGCGTTTGAAAATGGTTTCAGTATTTGCCGATCCATTCTCTCATTCAAAGATTACAATTTATGGAGTTGAATATTATGTTTGCTGCACCACAACTTGATGCATAACACCGCCCAAAGACCTTAGCTTTTTCGTGGTCATATAAACCAATCGTTGTTGATGTAAACCGATCGATATTTATCGATAGTTCGATTGTATTGTGCAATCATAAGGTGATGGAAGTTATTTTATTACACGCAGATACTTCTTTTGTTTGGTAAGATTACGATTCAAGCCTTGCTCGATCGTTAAATGTGGTTTGCCAGGGAGGCAGTGTGGAATCTGTGAACTGAAATATTCAAGCCAAAGCGAGAACATCGTAAATGGGTTCATGTGTAAGCAGAGAGCGCAGCACAATAATCGGTAATCGGTAATCGATAATTATAGTAATATTTATATGCTTACTCTGCGATATTTATAAATGCGTGTATACATAAATGGTAACAATTGCAAACACTTTTCACACTTGAGTGTGCGAAATCAGAACCTGTGTTTTAAATATATTTATATACAGCTGGCTTCAGGCCAGATCTTCTAGTTGGACTCTCGGTGTATACGGTGTATAAATATATCGAAAGGCAAATAATTAGTAGCAATGTGGCTATTTCGGACTGGTTAGCCGTATAAGAGGACTATTAATATAACTTCGCTAATTTGCTGATATCGCATAAAGTAGACGACATTTGTCACGTCCTGTTTCCTGGAGGGAATGCTTGAGCATATGTGTGTGTGTGTGTTTTTGTGTGTATGTGTGCGAGGGTGCGTGTGTATGTGCGTGTGTATTTGTAAATAAGTGATGGCGCAATGATTCTGCATGATTGCTGGCACGTGATGGCGCTACAAATGGCTCTACCGTTGAGTGGCAGCTATGTTGTTGTATATATGTGTGTGTCTGTGTATTTATGTGCACATGTGTATGTGTGTGTGTGCCTCATTCGACGTTGGCCTTAGAAAAAATGTTGCAGCAAGTGTCGAGGTCGAGTAGGCGTCCCTTTTTTGTAAGTGCGCTGTCAGCGATGTGTGCAGCGGCAAACATTTGACACGTGAAAAGAAAAGAGGCTCAAAACTCGCAAAGAATTGAGTGTGAATGAGTGCAAATGATTGTCAATCTGTTGAGTATAAAATTATTGATTTAAATTGTAGTCGCAAATGTCAAATGCCAAATATGGGAGGCAAATAAATTAACTGTGACGCCAGCAATTTGAAACTCATCAACGCATCAAATGGCAACCACATTTAATGGACACCCCATACATCCCATACCCGAACCCGGAAACGGACAAGGACCCGACGACCCAGACCCGGTCCCGGACCCGTACCCGTACCCGGACCCTGACCCAGCACCGTCCTGGTAAGGTCCGGAAGTGCTTTTGTTGTAAAGTCGAACCTAGTAACTAAAGAGAGCCCATCGGAGCTCAAACGTAGAGCATCGGGCAGGCACTGAGGGGCATTGGGTTAAATACTGGGACCGGACGTTAGAAGCCCAAGCGTGCGCATCCGGAGGGTGGTTGCCCGTCCAAGCAGGGCAGGGGCAAACACAGAGGTGGGGACAGTGGTTGGCCGTTCTAATGTGTTTTGTATCGTCTGCTTGCGCTCCATATAAAACCATAGATTAGTCAAACTTTTCCGTTGTCTGGGGCGTCTGTAATGAGTTGAGAGCCGACTAACCCACTAACTGACTGACTGAGTGACTGACTGACTGACTGACTGACTGACTGACTGACTGACTGACTGACTGAATGATGGACTAACACTGACTGCTTTTATGGCCTCACGATGAATGACAAGTTTGACTGCAAGTTTGATGCCATAAGCACTGAAAGTTTTTCGTTTATCTCACAGTGCCGAGTGCAGCTCTTCATTTCTGTTGTATCCATTGTTATTGTTTCTATTGTTGCTTTTAATCACGTTGACGGCGAAGTCGGAGAGACAGCTGCAGCTTTAGTTCGCTTTGTCTTCCCCCATTTTACCCAAGTTCTTTGCACAGCTGACTGGTTCAACTTACGTTCAACTCATTAACGAAAAGTGCCCCTGCTAAGCAGCTTAATTTTATAAGATTTTCAATATATATATAATGTACGTTAAGATCCTAATTATATTTGATTTAGATATACTTAGTGCAGCATTCGAATAAGTTATGATAACTGACGTGAATTAGCTCATTGCTCAATCAACATCACATCTGCTCATAGCGAACGACAAAAGGAATATCCAGACAAAAAAATATAAAACATAGATTGATAGGTAAAGTTACATGTTTTCCAGATAATATTTAAAAAGTGTTGCACAGGAAAACACGAAGATGTATACAAAGATATATACAACTGTATTTACAAAGGTGGCAAGAATAACCAGTCTTATTTCAATTGTTATTCATCAAATCAAACTGGACATGGGTCTTTATTGTGTGAATAAATTGCCTAAGCTCTGCGTTTAGTCCCTCCCATCCAACCAGTTAGAGGCTGCAGCTATTTAAACTGATATGACAAGTTACAAGTTGCTGTTTAGGGAATACAATGGTTCCAGTTGAATAAGTTCTGCTTCAGCGGCGAACAAATACAACTTGATTTATTTCTTAAACTCATTATGACAATATTATTATGATGATTGCTTTTATTACACTCATAGGAAATTCAGTTCTATTTTTGGGCAAACAATTTCTTTTTATTTACATTTGCCTTTGCCTTAGCTCGTATTTTTTGGCCTGTTGTCAATTTACAATCTTCCATAGCTTTCGACCTCAACTTCGACTTCGACTTCGACTTTGACATTGTTTTGCCTTTCAAACGGCAGCACGAGTTCCTTTTGAGTAAATCAAATGATGTCGTAAATGTCGCTTCCAATACCCTTACAAGAGGTCCATCATTAGTTTGCTCACGAAATTCGTAACGTATTCAAGGTGACATTTTCGGGTTAGTAACACAAACCTATTTCGAGGCTCCACTTTGATTTTATCCTAGCCAAATTACTCTACAATCTGATGACCCAAAATTGGGGTTTTGTATGACTATTTTTGTTTGATAATCTTTACAGATAGCAGGCGTGCCTGAAATTATAAAATTATCTGGTTTACATGTAAACTATTTTATAATAGTTGAGATAAGCTCAGACCATTCTGCACTCAAACTGGCAATTTAGAAGCTGCAAGGGTATTAAGTGTTCGGCACTAAATAATCAGCGGTTCTTCCTTGTTTCGCCTTCGGAAATCTTCTGCGTTCAGTTGGTATATGGGCCCCATATAAATCCTATTTGCTTGTCTTAATTTACCTAATGCCAAAATAATCCGACTGTCATTTGGAGCGCACAGCTTTTTATGCTGTGCAAATGTCGCCGCCTGTTAGCCATGCTGGAAAGCATATCTCAAACGCATAGCCAAAGCCAAAGTCAAAGCCGAACCCAACCCCAAAACTCAATCCAAGCAACAATCTGGCTTTGAGTGTTATGCTCGTGTTAAGCCGGTTAGAAAAAACAGTTTTCGTGGCCCTCCACAAGTCATAAAATATCGTCACAGCAAATTTCGCCTTCAATTTCACTCACAATTCACACGGACCAGCTGCTGACTAATCGATAAATTCACCTCCTATTCCATCTTCCTGAAAGGCTTCGACAGAATTTCCGTAATTTGTGTAAAGTTTGGACCTGAAAATGCCTTGGTTTCTCATCAAACTTAGTTGCAAGCTGCCTATAAATTTGTCTTGTCTTCCACCTGTCTACCCATTATGCAAAAAATAAAGGGTTTTGTTGCTCATATCGTAATAAATGCAACAAATACAAAACTGAATCACATTTAAAGATATTCCAGTCAATGACGAACTTCAAATACAATGCATCGATGGCAAAATTTTCAAATACCAAAATGTATATATAAAGTTAGCAAGCATAATTAATTTGCCTGTCTTGAAAACACCAAAATATCTAGAGGGAAACGGAAAACGTAAAAAAAATATTTATATAAATAATATTTTTATTATTATTATTAAAAAGAGTGTAATTGTTGTTATAAAGTCAATTGGCTACTACGACCTTCAGCTACATGATGTTAATAATAATATATTAAGTTTATTTGCTTGTTTGGGCTTAGATCAAACAATATTAAGTTGAGATACAGGATCAGCTATGATAACTATATGCTTGAATTTAAATTGGAAAATAAAAATGTAAACTTTAATTTGTACAAAAACATATATGTAATTTGTTTCTATTTTTATTTTAATAGCTTTAATTTAATATAATTTAATTATTAGTTAATTTTTTTAAAGAACACAATCAATTTATGTATAATATGTATACTTGATATTTTCTGTACATGAAATCAGTGCTTGGGGTAACTCAAAGTCGAGTCGCTATAAGGGCTTATACAAATGTGTATGTAGATACGTACACACTGCTATGTACTTGTGAATGTATGTATGTGTGTATGTATGTATGTATGTAAATATAAATGTAGGCTCCTAAGCCATTTTTGTGGCTGCTCCCTTTATTGATTTTTGGCAAGTTGCCGCCAAAGGCAGCACCAGCAAAAAGAACAGCAGCAACTTTTGTACAACATGCTTGTTGCTGTTGTTGTTGATTTTCCTGCTGCTACTGTTGTTCTTGTTGTTGTTGTTGTTGTCATAATAATCATCGTCACTGGCATCGCCATCGTCGTGTTCGTCAGACTAATCCCAGCCAGAACATGTGCGGCCGTCGCCGTTACTGCGAATGGTGTAGCAATATATTGATATCCTCAAAGTGAATATTAATTTCAATTTGAATCCAGAATTCAATTGGAAATTGCGCTTTACAGTATATTGAAGAAAGCATAGAAGGTATTAAAGTGTCGCAGTCTCTGATACACTGAGCAAATAATGTTTTCATTTTCGATACTTTTGTGTGTTGTTGAAATGCAGATTTTCTTTCTCATAAATAAGCCAGACCAAAACGCAAAATGCTTTTTTTTAATTCGGGAAGCAATCATAATTATTTTTTGGTTGTTTATAAATGTTAAGCTTTATTTTAAATTTTCCATAAAAAAAAACTGAAATGAAAAAATTGAATTATAATTGGAAATTGAAGCTGGGATTTTTCGCTTGCTAGACAGGATTTTTTTTACTTTTTTCGAATTACAGCTTCAACTTCAAATTTGTTATTGACAGATTCAAGTTCAATGCAGATTGAGTTTAATGCAATATCGATTAATGCAAAGTCGAGATTAAGTCGAATATGTTATCATATCATTGCGATGACAGAATATATTAACATATCATTAACATATTCAATTCAATCTAAAATTGTTCCGTTTGCGATTTGAAGTGTGCAACGCGTTAAAAGAGACAAGTGCCCACAAAGTATATATATATATTCTTGATCGATATCGCTAGCAGTGTCGATATAGTTATTTCTCTGTGCTGTAAATGGCGTGGGAAAATGAAGAGTTAAACGCAGTTTCTGATTGTGGATTATATTTATTATGCGCGAGTGCGTCTTTACTTGTTGAAGAATTGAGAGCAACTTTTGAACTGAACTTGGGAAAAATACAAACAGAAAGAAGGAAAGACAATTCATGTGTGACCAGATCTTCGATACTAATCGATATAGCGATACTTAAGTATTAATCGTTGCTGCGATATTCAAACATATTTCAACACTCTGTAACCTACTTTCTCAGTTTAAAAGCTAACTTGAGGAAACATGACTGTTTTATCTTTAATTTATCATGTAATTTTTCGTTATTCTTAGATAGATGTTCTCTCTTTAAATCAAAAAAATGTGTCACTTTGTGTCGCTCTCGTTACTTTGTTCTTTTAGTGTATATGTTCGCAATCCGCATTTCTACCCTCCCACATTATTTTTCATCCCTGCGACTAAGAACTCCTCATCTTACATTCCTTTATTTTTCTCTTCGTTTTTCATTCTTTGTTGTATGTGTGTGTGTGTGTGTGTGTGGGTGGTGTGTGTTCGTAACTGAATCTGAGGTGCGTTCATTTCATTTCCATTTTTGGTGTGCTTAGCACATTTAATTTGTACTGATAGCAGGCCAGCAGGCCAGCAGGCTGGACACAGGGCACCGAGCTGGCCAAGCACCTTTCGAAAACAGGAAATTGCTTAAATTGAATTCAGTGATTTCCGTTGCTGGGTCCCTTGTTCAGGCCACTTCGTTCAGCTGGACAGATGGGGTAAGTCTACTAAACCTGCACATTTGTTGTCCACCTTTTAGTTTGTGCTGCCAGTTGGCAATCGAATTTCGGCTGCTTGTCCTCAAATACAGCTACCCAGCGCCTTCCCATCCAACACTTCCTGTTGATGTGCCACTCGAGGTGCATTTTAATGGATTTTCTGTTGAAGCGCCAAAAATTGTGATGACAAGTGCTGATGCGCCAGTTTTTCCTGCCCTTGACTCTTCGGTCGTCTTCTATCTACTTCCCTCAACTAATCCAATAGCTTTATATTATCATGCAAATTGTGTGCACTTTATGATTTCGATGAATTTGCCAGCAGCGCGGAAATTCTAATTAAATTGCATTTTCATCGCATCCACACAATTGAAAGGGCTCCAAACTATAACAAGAAAAGCAATCAATACCAAATTGGATTCACTTATGCCCCATTTTGAGAGTGATCGACGACAGTAAGAACAAAATTCTTTGAAATTTAGCAACATAAATATAGATATTAATAATTGGAATAAAAGGCGTCATTCCGAAACAGATTTTCAATCGGTAAACATGCGGTTCCGGTTCCGATTCCGGTTTATAATAAATCAAGCAATAATCTACAACAAATGACTAGAAATGCATTTTGCAATTCGCGTTTGTAGCGCGAGAGCTGCTAACTTGTGCAAAATATGTTTCGTCGGCACTTTTATACTTTTTTAAATTTCGGTATTTTCTTGTTTGGCTACTTCGAACACTCTCACAAAAAATTTACCGCGCTGAAAAGCTACAAATATTAACAATAAGCAGCGAAATGGCCAAAAAACTCAAAATTAGCGCAGAAATCCAACCGGAAGATCTGCTTATAAATGACCAGGTGATCATGTCCATGCTCAAGGAGCATAACATTGAGAAGGACGAGCCTCACGTCGTCAACACACTGCTCGAGCTAGCCAAATGTACGTGCAGCAAATGTAAGTACAGCAAATGCCAAAAAAAGCACGTGCTTTTTTTTTAGGTATATAATTTTTGATTTGTTGTCATCACAGGCTATATGACCAATGTGTTGAATGAAGCGAAAACCATCGATGTAGACGATGTTCGCTTGGCCACTAACCTGCCGCCGGACGTGAACCTGGACATGGACATGGACCTGGATAACGAGGCCAGCACTAGGAAGGGTGTAAAGCGTAAACACCAGAAAATGGAGTATTTTTAGTTTACAACGCTTTACGAATACATATCTAAAACATCACAAGTACTGTCAAATTGTGAATAATATATACTAAAATATTGACCGAATTTGAAAACTAGATTATTGGAACACGAAAGATGGTAAGAGGAAAAAATGTGATAGGGCAACCAAAATCGCTAAAGCCTTTATCAACATTACTAGGAATCACCTCCGAAGATTGCTAAGATTGGTAATTTCTTGGCTAAGCCTATATCTCCAGCACTAGAGTCACAAAATTGAGAAGAAATTTAACCAGTAATAATAATAGTTCGTACATAGAAGACAAGCGACACTACTTCAGGCTGGTTCGATTACCTTCATTGTTAAACCAATTACTACAACAGACTTCAATCTGGGTTTTCTTTTTTAATCTTATTAAATTGATGGCATCTGACGCCCAACCGTTTCGAATAATAAAAGGTTTTTTAGTCAAAAGTATTCAGAACTACATATAACTCAATTAAATGAAGTTATTAGATTATGTTTTACTATTGATGGTTAAAACTATCCTTGTCCAAACTAATAAGATTTAGTTTTATTTTTTTTTTACAATAGTTTATGGGGGGAAAAAAGTATGGTAAGCTGTAAACTCAATAACCCTGATACCAAAACCAAAAAAAAAAAGAGGGAAAAAAATGCCGAAGCGGCAATTTGCCAATTTTCATATGCAAATAATGGCGCAAAGGCAGTTGGCAAAGTTTGTCTAAGACAACAGCGGCAAACAATAACAGCCAACAACTGAGACAAGAACAATAACATTAAAATGCAAATCAAAACGACCGTAACGCAGGTGTTCAAAAAAAAAATAAATAAGCAGAAGTGGAAAAGCAATAAAACAAACGGTCAGCGAGTCGACTGACGATGGCATCAAATTCGCCCCAAGGTATGTTAGGAGGAGGAGGAGCTGCCTTTTCTCCCACCATACCTTACTTATTATCAAATAACTTTCTCCTCCACCAACAAAAAAAATAAAAAATAAAGAACACATACAAGTAAGCTTTTGCAAACCAAACAACTTAAAGTTATTCCTATGACAATATACGTATTTATAGCTTAAAAATATGTTTTTGAAGCATTATGCTTTGATTAAATACATACATACATGAAAAACAAAAAACAGTATATCAAATCGAAACAAACTTAGGTTCAGATTCCGACACTGATACGTAAGGTATTAAAACTCCCAAAAAGATTCCACTATTTTGCCAAGGTCTTTTTCGGTGTTCGGGTACATATTGGTAACTTGATATCGGACATCGGACAAATATATCATAAGCTCGGGTGGTTTTTTAAATTGATTTGTCTAAGATTGCCGTTTTTTTATTTTTGGATTTATCTTCCTATTCAAGAATGTGCAAAATACATGATAGGTATGGAATATGGTTCATGGTACGTCTTAGTCGAGTGCTCTTGATGAGAGCATTCTAACTAATTTATATTTGAGAACTGCTTCGATTGACGACTTGTTTCGTAGTTGGAAACATGCCAACATTAAGCCCATTATCAGTTAGTCAATGTAGATTTATTATAAAGTTAAATAGAATTGCAAAATAGAAAGAGAAAATCGCTCTTTTAAGCACATAAAAATAAGCTGAAGACCAGTTCCATCAGCCTGTGCCTAATGTAAAGGTAACGCATTCAGCATTTGTGGCATGCTTATTTGACTGCGAATTGTTTGCACAGGAAAGTTGTAAGTATTTCTATTTACCATTGGCCTTGCTGCCTTCAATCGCTCGCAGGCATAAGGAAAACGAAAAACTTGGCTTATTTGAATTCATTTCGCTGGCATGCTACTTGTCTTTGTTTTCTTTTAAAAAACTGTCACGGGCTTGAAGGGAGTATTCGCAAAACAGCGAAATCTGCCACCGTGGGGCAATAAGTTTATGCTGTTGACAGTTCCATTTTGCGAGCGAAGCGAAGTGAAACTTTCAGCTGAATTGGCCACATTTCCAATCAAAGGCAAAATCTCAAATATTTAAAATCCAACTAAAAACAAGTAAGAATGTTGTACGTGAGTGAGCTCAACTACGATATACCCTGAACCCAGCTGTTAAATATATTCGAATGTTATAATCAAATTTCACTTTAAAGTATTTCTTATGTTCGATATCGTGTAGGAGAAAAATAACCAAGAAGCGGTCAGTGCTATCTGGCAACCGTGCTGCCATTGTCCTGATACTATTGAGAGCAGTGGCAATATCAGATATCAGGTTGCAAAAGAAAGACGCACGAAGCGCAATTCATTATCAATTAAATAAACTATATCTGGTCGCCTCGGCTGTTGATTCAGATCAAGAACATATGTACTTTATATGCCATCATAAGCCATTCAGTTATTTATTATTTTTGAGTATCTCTCGAAGAATTGTTAGACGGAAAAATGATGTGTGATCAAGGGCGGTAATTGACTCGAGCAAGACCGGCTAATACAAGATATTTTAATTCAATAGGAGCAGCTTGCTTATCAAAACTAAAAAAACGAAATGAAAGCCGAACCAAAACAAAAGGGAATCCTGAGCTCAGAGTAGAGCAGACAAGAGCAGAGCAGAAAGCAAGCACTTAGCAGCACTCACGAGCACTCAGGAGCACTCACAAGTACTTACACGCACTTCGCCCATAAAACATAATTGCAAATTAACCTTTTTCTGATTTGCAGCACTGCTCTACACCCACAAAACTGGTCGCAGCCTTAAGCGTTGGGAGCTGCAGAAGCAGAAGCAGAAGTAGGAGCAGCAACAGTAGCAGCTGCAACACACTCACAAATATGTGTAATTTTTTAGAAGCAGGACAAGAAGGACACAGAGAACATGCGCAAACACACACACACACACACACACACACATACACACACACACACACACACAGCGCATGCTGCATACTTTTGGGAAATACCTGTTGATGATGATGCGACCCCACAAAGCATTAAGTAACCAGAATTATTGAGTTGCCGGAATACACAAAGCACTGGGATATGAGACGAGCGAAATAAAAGAAGCCATTAGCTCAGACCACTA
Source organism: Drosophila grimshawi (assembly GCF_018153295.1). NCBI lineage: Eukaryota > Metazoa > Arthropoda > Insecta > Diptera > Drosophilidae > Drosophila > Drosophila grimshawi. The sequence continues at coordinate 13,423,353 of NW_025063692.1, read as the reverse complement.
TGGGGCAAATGCGTACATTTTATGGCATAAATTCATAAGTCAAAACATAAGCGAAATTGAGTTGCGGGCCATTTCCAAAATGCATTCATACTTTTTATTTTCCAAAAACAAATATCTACGAAGAAATAAATATTTATTAATTCTGTTTTTTGTTTGTCCGGAAAGAAGGAAAGTTTCTTTATCTGCTTAAAAATCGTTTCTTGATGCCATTAAAATTGATAATGTTGCCCAAAATACGCACAGAGGTTGCTGCTCAAGGACTGCGTTGACAAGTGTACGAATTTGATTTCAGTCAATGATTTGAGCTAATGATTATTATTCGGCTTTTAATGTTGCAGCACAAACTGTGCTTCTGTTCTTCTTGCCCCTTCTGGCAATCGTTGTTGCTGTGCAAAATGGTAAAGCAATGCGCCTTGAAGCTGTGAAATGTCAGAGAAATATAAACAGGCACACAGATATACAAACGCAAGCCGATTACGAATGCGGCAAGTAGGACCAAATGACAAATTGATGGACTCGACGCTACCCTGTATCTATTTCATGCCATATAATGAAATATCAGTTGAAATGTGGGGCTTTGCATTAATTCACTTTGACGTTATTGTTTTGCACAAAACTCAAATTATTATTTTAATATTCTTTTTTGCAGATTGGCTCCAATCTATGTATATATATTTTATATCTGGTTTTGATATATTGTATATTATATTTGTGATACTACTAGATTTAATAAAGCTAACTTATAAGACCGCATAAGCCTAAGGATTATATAGGAATTCTTTGCATCTTGATAAATAATACTATAACATAAATCTTGAGTTTAATGAGAAAGATTTCTAGTTGCTTATCGGAAGTAACGATTCAAATTGTAAAGTACATTTTTCGTCAGATGTTGATCTGATGAGGTAGTGAGATACCTTTTGTTTTTATATACTGCAGCACATAAAATCATAAGCAGAAGCAGTAAGGGAGTTGGATATAAAGCCGACAAAGAAATAAAGAGACGAAGGCTCACATGTGCGCTGCGGGTAATAAAGTTGATTGCCTTGACAACTGCGTCAACAGGCAGTCATCCGGAGACAGTCAGAGTCATAGGAACAATAAGTGGAGGCAGCACTGGGACTTTGACTGGAATTATGAATAGGAGTGGGTGTGGCTATGGGTATGGTTACGGGTATGGGTATGGGTATGTGTGCGGGTATGTATGAGTGTGTGTGTGTATGTGTGTGTGTTTGGGGGTGTCGGTATGTCAGTGGGGTCCACCTGAGGTGGGCCTGAGATGACAGAGACAGCCGCCGCACAGCAATTACATTGCTGAATTAATGCAAAACATTTTGGAAATTATATTTACGCTACGAAAGCACTCACAGCAAAGACATACACACAACACACACACACACATGTCTTTGATTGCCCACTTGTCTTCGGGCAGGACTAGCTAGACAAATGTATTAATAGTCTTGTTTCACTTTCGATTTCAGTCTGTTATAAAATATTGTACAGTCAAGAGCCTACAATAAAAATACGAATTGCAAATTGGGCAAAAGTTCATCGAGACCCATAAAATAATGCCATATTTTTAATTATTTTGTTCTATCGAGGAGCAAGGTAAATAAAGAGAGCTGGTTGATATTAAACGAAAAATGAATCATTTTGTAAACAAATATTCCAGGCTCGTGTACGTAATAGCCTTAGAGTCGTAGGCCTTTCAGTTTCATTAAAGTAATCGTATATCTGGCATTGAGGAAAAAATCGATCTTAATTCGCTTTGAATTTATAATACATAATATCTGAAATTAAATACAAATGTACTAATTGGGATTCTCTGGGTTTCCCCAATCGTTACAATAAATGTCGGGCCATTTGCATATCCCCTGATTTATTTTATCCTTTATTTTCTTTTTCTTTCGTTAATTTTTAATTATTTCATTAATTATTCCTTTTAATAGAATAATAAATATACAATTTTGGAGCAAGTGACTTATTCTTTTTAAGTCGTTCCCGGAAAATTAGTTAAAGGCTAAGTATTTAAGATCGCTCCACATTCAGAGTTGAGTGCAATTTAATTAGTTAAGTGTAGTTTACTGCTTACGTTTATTAAGATTTCAATACTTAAATTGATTGGCTGGGCTTTTTTTTGGTTTTTTTTTTTTGTGGAGCTTTGGCTGAATTACATACAAGAGAAATCATTTGTCGCAAGTGAAAACTCGAGACAACTTATGACAACAAGTGGAGCTGCCTGGCGCCGGTAATAAGATAAATTTCAGTTGTCGTTACTGTTGTTTTCTTCCACTTTGCAGTAATAAAAGAAAACTTTTGCTGGGCCTTTTGTGCGTGGCAATTTGAGTGATAAAGAAGTTCAAATGTTTTAAGCCTCGACATTCCCGCACATCACCGACTTTTAGGCGCGTGTTATGGCTGCTCTCCTTATTCCAAGTAAACAAAAGAGAGAAAGCGAGAAAGAGAGAAAGAGAGACAGAGAGAAAGAGAGAGAGTTCGAAGTTTGCTGTGCAAATTGCAAAATAAGTTTGCTCAAAATGACATTTGTTTTGTGTGCTCCAAATGAAATTGACATGCGTTCATTAGGTTGCTGCTAGGGCTTTTAGCTACAGTCTCCATTTTAATTTTTTTTCCTTGGGTTGGTAGGGAAGTGAGGAAGGGTGAGTGTGGCGAGAGCTTCAGGTTAAGTGGTCCTGTGTTTTATTTTTAGCCTGTGTCGGTCGTAGCTTTTGTGTCTGTGCGCTGCGGTTAAAATCAATTTCAAGCCAGAAGTAGCTCGGCTGACAGCCACCTCAAAGTATGCAAATGAAATGAGCGTTGCCAAAGTTGCCATGACGCGCAGGAGCAGATGCGGCAAATGACTGGGGCCGAGACCCTTTGGCTGGACCTCTTAATTGCACGCATGGAATTCTCGTTCGAGTTTTGGGCCGCTGCGGGACAATGTTGGACGAGACGCCGAATTGCTGGCCATCGCAGACAGCTTACAACGTGAAAACCACAAAATACCCAAAATACGCACAAACAAAAAAAAAAAAAAAATGAAAAACTCTTTTTATAGCCCCAAACAGCAAAGCAGAGGTTACCGATACACACACACAGCATACCGTACTCACACACACACTAATACACACACACACACACACGCTCACTAAGAAATGGGCATTTAAAACGTATTCAAAATGCAAGTTAAATAACGGCCCAAAAGTATGCAAAGCACAAATAACATAAAAATTTTTGCAGCGCCGTAAAAACTCAACCACAAAGCTCACAATACATACGCACATAATCACACCAAAGGGCGGGGAGGATTGGGTGGAGCATAAAATCTGTCGGGTTGTGCAATCCAAAAACCACTTCACCCACTCACCCACTCGCCCGTCCACGTCCACATGTCCGTCCCATGCAAATTAGCCCGTTGTTCGTAGAGGCTGCATATGCAAATTTCTAACTGGCTAACATTTTACTCACACATAACTCATACGCAATGGGGCCCAGGCCCAGGCCAAAGATAAAATAAAATAAAATAAAGCAAAAAAAAAAAAAGAAACTACAAGCATGGCAACCCAAATAAAAACTTTGATAAGTCTATATGTTCTGCGAGTGGCTGCGTCGGGTTTTAATGAGTGTTTTTTATTAATTCATGTGTAAAAATCAGATGAAATAAAATGACAGTCCAAACGCTTTGAATATAAAATAGGCGCGTTGAAATTTCGTTCTTTATTTAAAATTTACAGCCTGTGCCCATCAAATGTACCACTGACGCATCCGCTATCTCTCTCTCTCTCTCTCTCTCTCTCTCTCTCTCTTTCTCTCTCTTTCTCTGCCTCTGTCTGTCTCTCGTTTGTTCAGCGCCTGTCTGGCTGTATTTGTGGGTCTGTTTGGGTTTTTACTCAAAAGCAACAACAATCATGCCAAAGTGGCAGCCGTTTTCAAGTAGCAGCTCCAAGTAGCGCTTAGCACAGGCAGAGACTACACTCAGAAAAACAAAGTTCACCTAGAACTTTGAGAATTATCTTTAACAGCCTAACAGCCTATATATATATATATAATAAATATACATATGGATACTTTTTTTCGGCTTGGCACCAAAAGTAAATTCGATTTAAAATTAGTTTTCTGAGTGTAAGTATGTGGATAAGGACATAACGATGTTGGTAAATGTTCAACGCATTTACTCCTTGCCAAATATATTGTGGTAGAGCCTCGAATTCAGCAAGAAACTTTTTCAAATACTCTTTAATTGTAGCCAAAAATATCTTTACCATTGACTTTTCTCGTACTTTCAGTAGTCTTTAGTTTCAAACATTTGAATAGAAGGGCTTTGCCTATTTTTTGATTTTTAATTACCATGTGACATATTAAATGCCCTTGAACCATACTGCATGTATACTAAAAACAAATATCCACTAATCATCTTAAATTTATATTTATCGGATTTGGTTTTATTTTGCTATTATATACGCTACTGTTTACCCAATCAGTGATTGTAAGAATGTAATAACCAAAGGTTCATTGGATAAACAAACTGCAAATACTTCTCATTAATTTCAGAGTTATACAGTTCGATGTAAAAACGATCCATAAGAGAGAGAGAGAGAGAGAGAGAGAGAGAGAGAACACAGACTAACAGGGCGATTAATTGTTTGTATTGAATAATTCATTTCATTTTCCTAATTTGTAGTTGGAGGGGGGAACCTCCAAAAACCTCAGTGACCTCATCTACGAAACTACTATTGAATGCTAGATTTCTCAGGTTCATTTTTGTCACTATTTTGATTTGAAAATGAAACTGAAACTGTACTTAACATTTATATTGTGTAACTCTTAGTATTAGTGATTTGCCGGCAATGCTAATAAATCAGATAAAAGTGCTTAAATTCATAATGTTGTTGCCCGGGCAGAAAAAAAAACTCGTTAAAGTAAGAGACAAAAAAACCTGTAGCTCAAGCTCTGCAGCGCTGCTCAGTGGCAGCCAATTAGGACAAAACATCAGTCAACCTCACTGCCAGTCCCAGTTCTGTTGCCGAACGGTGCTTGCGGCCATCCAGGGCAGGTTTTCGGCTTCGGCCGGAACGGAAGGATACATCTGCCAAAAATCTGAGGGGTTGTGCTCGCCAAGTTTATGCATATTAAACAGTTATCCAAGCGAACCGTTTTACGCATTGCTCCTCTCCATCGCAAATAACAAGTAAATCACAGTGTAGAGAGCAGAGTGTAGAGGAGAGAGCGGAGAGCAAGTAAGAGCTAACTGGGTACGCGTATGTGTACAGGAAATGAGCGCCATGTAAGCGGAAATTTCACATTACAAATTATGCAAATCACATGCGCCCTGATTATTTCGCATTTTATTTTCATTTGCTATAGGGCCACGCCCATAGCGCCTACAAAGCCTACCAGCATAACTTGGCCTTGAACAATGTTTTCGTTTATTTATTTATATTATTTATATTTTTTGTATGGTGTAGAAATATTGGCGCACAAACAAACTTATTATTGATGGAAAGAACGTCGAGTTGCAACTGTCGAGATGCATCGAATGTGACTTTGTAGCACCTTGCTGTATTCTTAAATGTAGGGAGATAAATATGCAAACAGTGCTGGCCTGCATATATATTTGACATTGGCTAGATGTCAAGGACCCACTTCCTGAGCTGTCCTTTAGTAGCCTTCGCTTCTGTTTTGGTTTTCAGCTAAAAGGCTTTTCTTATCACATGCACAGATAAACAGGAGTTCGGCAGACTCAAATAAAAAAGCACACACATATATTCATATGTACTATACACATTTATGTGTATATGGCATAGGCACACACATCTTTTTTGTATATGTATGTACATAGGGAGTTGTCCTTGCTACGGTAAGCAATATTTAATTCCACCGGCTCGCCTCAAATTTTAAACTCTTTTCAAATCAAAACGTGCCGCGTTGACTTTTTCTTAAACATTTTTTTTTTTTTACCACACCCTTTGCAAGCTAAACATACACAAATATTCATGCGGTTTGTTTCCTTTGATGTGTTTACCTAAGGCCCAAAATAAAACTTGATGTCTTAAAACATTTGCAAGCAGTTTTCAAGCGGAATTTATTTATTTTTTCGACATTATTTGGAATCGAAGTACTGTCATCTGCACGATTGCATCTGTATGGGTATAGGGTATAGCCGATTCCGTGTATGCTCGAAATACACATTATTCTTTCAATTTTTATTGCTATCGTGTATGTGTGTGAGTGTATTTGTGTGGGGTGTGGCTGCGTGATTGCCTGTTTTTTTTTTGTTTTTTTTTTTTTGCCGTGCTGTGGATTCGTTTAAATCGAAATTTGGAAGGTGCTTGAAACTTTTATTGAACCCAATTTAATATTAATACATATTTACACATAAAAATACGTACCTATGTATATACATATGTACTCGTATACAGTGCTAATCTGTACATACAAATGTAATACGTGTGACATACATAAATATTAGCTTGTGTCGTTGTAGGTACTTTTTTTATGCTACACGCATTAAAAAGTAGGTAATAAGCCCACAATAAACTTGTGCAAACCTTTCATGTGATATATGTATATATAATTACATATTTAAATAAATACATAATTTCAAATTAACTGTATTTAAAGGCTGAACACAGATTAACTCTCAAGGCAGCATTCTCGTTCAAAATAATCCAAATTCTTCTCAGATGATTACTTCAAAGCCCTCTTATGATTCACGTAAAATAAACCAAATAGAATCCTGTTGGATGTTTTCCCTTTGCTTACCAGGAATAGCTAGCATAAATTACAAACGTAATCCTCTACCAAAGACCAATGCATAAATTCACGTAAAGTGCACATTTCACTTATGACAAAGCACTAGTCGAGAGTTAACGAAATCCCATACAGGATTTTGAACCATTTAACAAAATAATTAGATGCACTGCGTTGCAGACTAGACCAATTCCCGACATTGCACAAATAATCAGTCTGATTATCTATATTATGTTCTAATTATTTAATATCTAACTGCACTCGACGCAGCGATATGGCGAATTTAGAATTGATTGAATAAATGCACGATTTATGATCCATCCATCAATTGGTTAACTGTTTGCCAACAACAATTGCAGCTACGACTCAAATTGCACAATTTGCTTTCAATGCCAAGCACAGCGGCAACACACACCAGCACCTACATTGCGTATACGCTGTGAGGGCCACTGGACAAGGCCATGGCCATATGTTTGCTTCTATATGCTGCCATGTGCATGTGCATGTGCTTGTGTGTGTGTGTGTGTGCGTGTGCGTGTGTGTGCTATTGTGTATTTGCGGTGGCAGCCAGCGCGTGGCTGTTATGTACTTACGCCTGCCACACCCCCAACCAACCAAGCAAATACCTAACACGCCCACGAAATTGGCGCATTACGAACAATTTGCATTCCCATCAAAATGGAGATGCCTGCTAATGACAAAAACACATATCTCTTCGCGGCAACAATACAAATTTACATGTCTAATTGTGTGTGTGTGTGTGTGCTTCTTCCTTTTTTTTTTGGTTACACCATGCAGGTGAGAATCTTCTGGAGGTACAGAGGGCCCTGAGAACGTCAGTGCATATGTACTAAATGGACCCCCCACACACACCCCCGATCACCAGCGGTATCACCGTAAAGTATTACTTCGTTGGGGTGGGTTGCCTGACTAGGCACTTTCCGTCATTCGCCGCTCAGTTTCGAATTTTCTCAGATCCTTCCGCCTATGCCTATGATGAGCTGGCGAACATTTCTCCAGTGTGACGGAGACTCCATCATGCGCTCTACCAAAGTCACCTGTGGCGAACTAAGGTAGTAACATATAGTTCTATACCTCGAATAATGGTAGAACACGTTTTCCGGATTCTCGATGGCGTTTTCGCAGGTCGGCCACTGTGGGGTGTCCTCGTGCCTGAATCTGTGCAGATAGCTCCAGTAACAGTTCTGACCTGTAAGAAATTCTGATGGACGATAATCTATTTCAACAATATTTCTCCCGATCCACTATTCTAAGTTGGAGATTGGACGATGTGTCCATCTTCCTTTTCTCGCCGTGCTCCATCTAGCCTGACAGATGTCCAGCGAAGCTACTCTCGCCGTCCTTCGGATAACCTACATTGTGATAGGGTTCAACGTTGCTTCCCGCCTAGCGCGAATCTCCATTATTTCCTGGCTTTATTCCTTCCAGGACTAAGGCTGCTTCCTCAGAGAATATGCGAAATCCCGCAAGCACACGCAGTACACTCAGCCGATAGGGTGCAGAAAGCTTCCTCTGCAATCCCTTCTCATTGACCCTGTATTTTGGCTGCTGACATACTCTGGCTGACATACTCAATATGGCGCCGGAGGCCGAGCCTATTGTCCAGCATGACGCCCAGCTATTTTATTGCCTCCTTTGATTTTACTACGTCGTTGTTGACTTGCACCTGTCGATACTCAATTACTTTACGTCTTGTAATGAGAATAGCCTCGGTTTTATGGCCTGCAAGTTCCAAGCACGTTTCCTGCATCCATCGCGCCACAATTTTTAAATTATACGATATTACACACAATTTTTAGATTTGATCTCTCCCAGCTGAAATTTCACAATGACTCAGACTGAAATTTTTGACTGAGTCATAAAACAAAAAGACTCATTATTTACATTATAACTGGAGAATAAGATCCGAAATGGGTTACGGATATTAGCTCGTATTACAAGTTTGAAGTGAAAGACGTTGAAAATAACTTGTACCCTAATCAGAACTGCAAAACGACTTAGTTTGTCTACGAAGATTATACCAAGCATGGTTCTTCGATCAAAAAGAGACGAGGAAGATTTATTGCTAAAGGTCTCCTACGGGTTTTATTAGAAGTGCAGTTAAGACTCCGTTCGTGATGAAATGTGTAATTGCGAGACCAAATACAAGATCCATATTCAAGAATAGGACGAACATATGAAATATAAAAATGTTAAGTAACTTAAGGCTCGTTAAATTCGTTCAAATAAACCCAGGACGCCAATTTAAGAATTCTTTTTTTTTTTTATATTCAAGTAGCACTTAAATTACATACAAATAATTTGATTTCCATTGCGTATACATAAGTGCTAAGGTACACCTGCGTGTACCGAAGAAGTTGCACGGGACAACTTCTTCTTGTCCGTACGTATACGCAATGGATGCACCGGAGAGGTGGTCCCGTCGTAGATTAGTTGTTTTTGGCTACATTGTAAGTTGTTATGCAGCACGATTCTTTGTTGTCCAACTTGTGCTGTTGCACCGTAATATTTTCGCTCTCTCGGTCTGCCGATTTGCGGATGTCTTGCCTTGTTGTCCGGGTCTCTGCACACGGCTGTCGCATTAATACTTTTTGAAATTGCAATTTAACTTTTATAGTAAGCAGACAGCGCCTGGGGCGCCTTGTCCGCTGCAAAAACAGCAACAGCAACAATGGTCGGTGTTGCCGCCATTGCACCCTTGCCACACTTGCTGCCAGACAACTCTCAGTGTGGCTTTAAACAAATCTACTGGCAAATGCGGCAGTCTGTTGGCTTTGGCTACCGGACCGGGTCTGGGTCTGGGCCTGGGTCTGGTCTAACTGCCCACTGTTGACTATTTGCAGCTTATCAATGGGAGGGCTGGGTCCGGCACAATGCGAACACAGCAGCGGACCGCACAATATATAAAATAACTCAACAGTTGGCAGCACAAAAGACAGCGGAAGTGTGTGTCATGTGTGTGTGTGTGTGTCTGTGTATGAGTAACCGAGTTTTTGCATTTGTGTGTGTGTGTGGGTGTGTGTGTGGGTGTGTGTGCGTGCGTGTGTCTGGAAATGAGATAGTTATTGAAAATTGCTCCGTCTCTGCCAGCGCAATTTTCTTTCTTTTTGTGGGATTTGCGTCGCTGAACTGAACAAAAATTAAAACTCCCTTCATGCTGAGCAGAGGATTGTTGCAAAATAGATTTTTATTCGTTTCACACTCCGTCGAATTGAACGGAATACAGGGTGTGGCATACCGTGCCTTGCCTTGCCTTGCCTTGCCTTTCCGTGACGTGGCGTGGCGTGGCGTGGCAGGGAGAATTTGTCCGTTGGCAGTTGGCGCAACGTAAACAGACATTTTATGCTGCAAATTACTCAAAGCATTTACACAGCTGTCCAAACCAAATTGAGATGAAATGAAACGAAATTGAAAACCAGCAGTCAAACGCGAAATTCACCAACCAGAATTAACCACACTTTCAAAGTAGATTTATGTCAGCTTTGTCGCGATTAAGGTGTTGCCATTGTTAGCCCGGAGATTGAACAGAATTTCAGCGGCAGTCGTTGCAACTGCAGATGCTGCAACAATTAAATTTGATAGCATTAGAAAGAAGACTCTAACAAGAAAGCCTTCGACTTTGCTTAGCATAGAGAAGAGAATACGATGACCAAATATATTAAATGGCCCACCATTGTTGTGGAAACATTGTTGGGAATAACAAAAACTTGCAGGCTTGCAATCTATTGTCAAGATGGATCGGCAGAGTTTGCAATATTTGAGCAATATAAATTAGATGACATTTTTTATTAATGCATTTTACACAACTTTTGCGGAAAATGTTAAACTGAAAATGACAAGTCCGTGAAGGAGAAACCTGTGCCGCTTTAATAGCTTGAGAAATACAACTTTTTCACACATTTACACACGTACTTGTGAAACAAGTGTTATTACGGTTCTCCTGGCAACTGAGTGCCAGCCCACTTATATACTTTGCGGCAAACTCGGGAAATATAGCCATATATTTAATGCCGCCACTGTCTCGCTTCGTTCCTTCGTTGCTATTGTGGCTGCAGTGTAGGGTATTATGAGTTTTTTAATAAAAACTGACAGCATCGGAAGCAGGAAATAATGCCGGGCAGCAATAGCTACAACATCAGCTCCATCTCCAGCTCCAGCTCCAGCTACAACAACAATAACAATAACAACAGCAACAAGAATAGCAACCTCAGCAACAATAACAACAGATAAATGAAAAGATGAAGAGCGCTAACGATGCGGCGTTGTCCTTGTTTTCCCTCACACACACACACACACACACACACATACACACACACCCGCACACACAGTGTTCGCGTCAGTGGCAAGCAATATTTTTTGCGCTTTCAAAAAGTTCAAATAAACGGAGTCACCTGTCATTTACATAAGCATCGTCTTCAGACCAGAGGCCAACAATGGCAAACGGAAACAACATCTGAAAGAATACATCAGAGCCGCAAACAAACGAGATGGCCCCAGACAAATCATATTTTGCACGACTAACGTATACCCTACCATTACATTTGAGATAACTTTTTATTGGGCCGAGTCTCTGATACACGAATATCAGACATGTTTTCAAAAATCAATTTTACCTTGCATGAAATTCTAATGTAATTTTATCAATGATGAATCAAATAAATATATTCAAAATTCTAATGAGTTATATCTTAAATTTCTCTTTGATACCAAACTGAGCCTTAGTTTTCATTTGCCCATAATTATTAATGAGGTCAAGGGTGTAAGTGGAGAGTTGATCGAAAGATGTTAAAGACCCTTTCACCATCAAACGTCTTTGTGCTGCCTTAGTACTGAATACTGCTCATATTTTTGGGCTCCTGGTATAAAAACTAATGCCAGGATCGAATCGAATCTGTTCTCTTTGCCTAACGTGATTTTAACTAGTATCCCAATCTCCGTTTGGCTTCGTACTCTAGCAGCCTAATCGTCTTTAATCAGCTAATTAATGGATGCATAGAATTCTCATTTGTGTTCCTAGTACCTTTATATGTAGGACTGATTACGCTTTGCAAAATCGTCTTCGTATAATTTGTAAATATTAGAAAATCTTAATTTACTAATTTTGGCTAAGTTCTTTCCGGTAAGTCTCTATCTGTGCTCAACTGCGCTAAATGTATATAATTTTATAGGTTCTGGCATTTTCCTATAGTTTCCTTCTTTTCTTTCTCTCTTTCTTTCTCTCTCACCATCTCGCTCTCTCTATCTCTGTATCTTATACACGTTTTAATTTTCTGAGTATTACCACTAATCTTACTTCACTCTAATATTTTTGTCTGGTCTGGTTGGGATCTTTCCAGTTTTTCTAAATCCTTGCGACTTGCAACAAATGTTTTTTTATTTAATATTTTTAAGCTGCAACATTTATTTTATTTCTTACATATTCAATTTTAGCTTACCCAATCAAATTAATTAATTAGTAATTTTCATGTGTCTCTGTGCGTGTTTAAGTGGGTTCCTGTATTCGTAAGACTTACAGATTACAGAAGCTCGAATATCGAAAAACCTTTTGCCTTACCAATTCATAGCAGGCAATCGTATGTTCTGACAGATTCTGAGATACATAAGTGTATTTATATTTATTATGTTGTTTCTACATTGCTGAATTGCATAAGCTGTCAAGCAGTCATTTTCATATCCTTAACTCATTGAAAATGTATACAACAGGCAAAACGAAGCACCCTCGACACCCTAAATATATATATCCTTAATCCACATTCACAGCTGTCTGTTAGTTATAGCTTTCTAATTGGATTCCTTGATGTAATATCTGTATCGTGTGCAAGCATTTCATTAAGAAATCAAAATATATATTTACCAAATTATTTTATGCATTCATATTAATTTGTATTTAATGAGTGTGTGCGTATTTTGCAGAGTGTTGGTTTTAATGGCTTAGACGTGCACGAACTTTGATGGCTTAAGACTAGATTCATGGTATTTCATAGTTGAGCTCTTTCGACTAGTCGAAATTCTTACTTGTCTAAGCAGTATAATTAAATCATCAGCGACAGGATTTATGGATTCGATGTTGAAACTTAAATGGTACGAGGAGAATCCAGTTAGCAATTCATGGATTTTTTCTTTCAGACTTGTATAAAAGGCAATATACAAAGGGAATTTAGTTGGTCGACTTTGCTCACAGTTTTGAATTGGTCATTTATTTAATAATAAATTCCTGGTTCCCACATAATTCCGGCTATAGAATTATTTTCAAATTAAGTGTTAAGTGATTTACGAGGCGTGCAACTGAACCAAATTTTGGTTTTAGAGTCAAATAATGTTAAAAAGAAATTCTCGAAATAATGACGAGTACAAATAGTCTAAGCCTCTTAGATGTGGTACTTAAGCTCTTTTATCGGCGACTTGCATAAATATAGTGTCCAGTTGCGCAGATTTGGGTTCGGGTATTTTAAATGGGTCAATGGTTAGCGCAACGGCGAGCTATTGTCCTTTGTAATGTGTGCATGAATGTATTCATATATTGTATATGGCTGTAATATATCTATATATATATATAGAAATGTATGTATACATATACAACATACTTTTACTACCATGTCCATGCAGTAGAGCGATAACTTTGTGCCCTTTGGTGTTGTGGAATTTTAAACGTGTTTAGCCTTCAGGTGAGGGTACAAATGTCGTGACTTGAATTTAGTTTATTTGGCTTTGCTTTGCTTTGCTTTCATTTCTTTGGTTTTGTTTTATTTCGTTTCGTTTCGGTTCATTTCGTTTCGTTTCCCTTAGTTTTTTTCATTTAATTTGGGACTTGCTTGGTGCTTCTCCTCTGGCGGGCTCAGCGTCTACAGACTGAAATTGTTGAAGGACTGAAATCAAAAGGAACGCTTATGCTGCTGACAAGCATGCCGACAATATTATTATCCCAATCATCATATACATATTCATCTGTATCATCAGCATCTTTTAACAACGATATTCAGCTAAATTTAATTTGTATATAGTGATGAAATTAGAGCATCGCTTCTACCAAAAGAAAAAGAAACTAGCAAATTTAATTAAAACTCTCTAAAAAAAAAACACCCAGCGACATATATGCTATGTATATAGTATGCAGGCCAATTAATATAATGGCTCTTTGTAATATTTATTAATCAAACGTTTAAAAATACTGTGCATTCCATATTTGATGGCGCGTTGCCGTAAAATTTTTTGTCAACATCATCTATCAAAAGTCTCTGAGTATCTGTGTGTGTGTGTGTTTGTGTGTGTATGTGAGTGTGTGTATGTGTGTATGTGTGTGTGAGGGTTGTTTGTGTTGTATTGGGGATCTGGGATCTGGGTGTCATGTCACAAGACAGCTCTGATATCGGCACACACACATGCATCAGCATGTCAATATTTACCGAATACATGGAAAAACAAATGCTTAAACGCTCCAATTTGAAGCAATATAAGTTCGACTAGGAACCAGCTACGGGTTCTGTAAAAACACTGAGTTGAAGGCGTTCATTTGTCTTTGTGTGCTTTCAGCATTTAAGGTTTCTGCTTCATTTGTGTGTATGAATACGTACACAAAGGTTACAGCCGTATCTCAGAATGCTTTTTAAAAACAATTTATTTTATTTTATTGATTTTTTCTTCTTCTCATTTGTGTATGTTGCTGAGGAAGTAATTTTTTGCTTGTAGTTGGTAAATTAATTTTAAAATTATATTAGTTTTGAAACTACTTGTATAAGATACTTTAAGAATACACAACTTTAACATTCTGATTTGACATATAAGAGATTCAGTCTTGACAACAAAGAAGTTGATCCCCAGTAAATAGTATTAATTTGTTATTATTATATTGCAAGTATTATTGTTTGTTTAAAATACTTGTAGCAGGCCACTTGTAATGTAGATAACAGGCTACTAGTGACGTAGTAATAAGACTGTAAAATAACATCTGCACATAACATGGATGTTGATATCGATATCGATATCGGTCAAAATCAATTATGTGAACACCAATTTAGAATAAGATGAAATCAGTTGTTGTGAATAAAGTTAGCAGACGTGTTTGTGAAAGAAATATAATTTAGTTTTGACTGAGAGGTTCAAATAAATCAAAGCTGGTTTCCAATAATGTTCCAGATTTATTTAAAAACAAATATGAAAATGTAATGTGAGTTGTTGAAATTGGGGCCACAATATCAAAGTCTTCTTCGATAAACTTTTCTTTTTATTTACTATTTTTTATTTTTTTTAATTTTTTCAATTTAAACTCGAAAAAAGCAAAGCTCCAAGCACCTTTTTTCTGAAAATATATGTAATATTGTATATATGTATGTACAGTTTGCCATGTAAGTGTAAGCATCAAATTGTAGCATAATTCGGCGCCAGCTGCAAATTAATATGGGAAATAATTTCAAGATGACGACTGAGGAGAACATTTAGCGCCTTTGGATTTCTTTGAAATTTGTTGCTTATGACACGCCCACGCACATAAATTGCCGCCGCTTGGCTTTATTTTCCACTTGTGCTTCCGCTTTTTTGCCAGCCGCTGCAACCAGACGAGAGCAAATGCCAGCGAAGTGTTGGTGGGGGGTGGATAGGAGCGAAGAGGAGGCGAGCTAAGATGAGATGTGGCGCAAGGGCTGGCTAAAGTTGCGTTAAGCAAATTAGGAAACGAAACTCACAAGTGTATATATACTAAGAAACAGACACACGCACACACACACACACACGCACACACACACACACACACACATGGTTTAATTGATGAGTATGAGGGATGTGAAGTGAGTTGTTTGCGTGTCAGTTGCTTGGCTATTTCATCTTGAAGTGCGCACTTCACTCGAGTAATTTGCTTCAACACGCGCACCCACACATAAACACACACACACACACCCACCCACACAGATGCATTGTGGCAGCCATTTAGAGACGTACGCACGTGCTTAGATGTGCTGACATTTAGATTGAAAAACGAACCGAAAGCAAAGGCAACATATAATCGAAAAATGCCAGACGGAATAATACAAAGCAATGTTTTCATGCGGCTGCCGCCAGAGGGTGTTACAGGTGCGACTTTTCTTTGTGTGTGTTGTATGTGTGTGTGCGTGTGTGTGTGTGTGTGTGCGTGTGCGTGTGCGTGCGTGTCAAGTGAAGTGAATTGAAGCGTATGCTAAATTTTTATTGAAGTGCATACAAACAAACTGTCTCTAAGGCAGAACCAAAACCAAAAGCAATGGCAAAGGGAAAGCGAAAGCAAAAGCGAAAGCGAAAGCGAATGCGAGACCGATGGGGCTAAGGGTGGAGGAGGGGGGAGACGGGGGGAAAAGGGAAGGACAGCCCGTCATCCTGTGTTGACAGTGGTCGCCCTTTTTTGGGCTCAAGCAGCACCTGGCAGCTATCTGGTAATTTTCTTGTGTCGCTGCTAAGATAGCAGAAACAGCAGCAGCAGCAGCAGCAGCAGCAGCAGCAACAACAGCAGCAGCATCAGCAACAGCAACAGCAACAACAACAATAACCATGAAGGAGCTGCCTTAAACACAATTTAAAACGTTGCCAAAACCCAAACACAGCAGCAGCAGCAGCAGCAACTTTACATCAGCTTTAACATTGGCACTGCCCGAATTTTCGTTACTCTATAGTAAAAGCGACAAGCCAAACCAGTCTGATATGTGCAAGGTCAATGATAAACAAAAATGGAAGTAATAATGTATAATAATAATAATAATAAAAAAGTGTTAATATTTTCAGAAATATCTTCGATTTTAAGCAACCCACTTCAATTGAGAAATCATTGAAAATTATAACTCGAATTTTAAAAGAATAAAAGCGTGTGTTTTAGATTATGGGTATTTTCTAGACTCTGGAGCCCATTTTCCCCGAAATTGAATACTTATTGAAAAAGGCATAGAAACTTGAAATTCTGTCATGTGATTGTAATTAGATTAAGCAGAAATATGTGATTAATGTAACACTAGTTCCAATATATCCTTAATTAAGTGGATCCGTCCCACTAATACATGATAACAATTTCCGTAATTCGATAGTGTAGGTCAACCCTTACATGGGATATATAGAGCACAGTCGGACTCTTTTATGCATGGCAAAAGATGAATTGTTTATAATCAATTATATGGCTTTTATCGTCTAGGCTTAGACGTAAGGAGATGCCTCGTTTGTCCTGTGACTACCTTATAACCTTAACAGGGTACAAGCACGTCAGCTTGCCAGCTGATGGTTATGACGATGACGATGACGATGACGAGGACGAGGACGAGACCGAAGATGAGGCTGAGGATGGCAGCACCAAAGTTGAGTTCAAACACTCAATCATTTTTACACCCCAGCTACTACAACAACAGCAAATATTATGTTGTATATACATATGTATACATATATACACACACACACACACACACACACACTTAAAAGAGTGTTGACATCCTACAACAATACAAACAACAACAACAGCAACAGCAACTTCTACCCGCAGCAAACAGGTGCAGTGTACCGTATTTGACTATAAATAAATTTTCAATATTTTTTGCGAGCAGCCGGAAAGCGTTTGGGCTGCTACCATACCATACGATGAGTAGGCAAGGAGTATACGGCGGGTGCGGGACGGGGGCCTCTCGGGGTTGGAAGGGACTGTTGGTATTACCTGTTGGGCAGTTGCACAACTAAAACAAAATGGCTGACACTTAGCCAACGGAAATGTGTGACACGAGTGATTTTATAACACGTTTTTCGGTACAAACGCAAAATAAATAAATCAATTAAAGCACATAAAAGTGCCGATAAAGAGAATATTTGACCATCAGGTACCCTGTGCTCATTCAAATAGATGAGCATATCGAAAACAAACAGCAAAATTAAGTAGTATCCCATATAAACACACCATTGGTCAAAGGACAGGATATCAACATTTTCTAAGTATAAGTTGAATTTGAATAGGTTTGAACAGTAGCAAATCGTGAATATTGCTGCACCATGCCTTATTTTAATTACATTTCGGAGTAAAATGGTCTTTTAGTCAGTCAGCTGAGCAGAAATTTGCCGAGCTACGAGCAACTCAATTATTGGCGAACACTCGACTTCATTTCAAACTCGGACGCGTCGCAACGGGGCGGTTGGGACACAGAGAGAGAGAGAGAGAGATGGCTTTTATTTTGCTGCTCATGTAAATATTTATTATTAAATATAAATAATGAAAAATCAATACAAATTTATTTATACATATTCATAAATATAGTACGATGTTGATATGGACGTATACAGCCGCAATAACACCAACTACATAAAAAAACATAATACTCTTCTGAATATGTATGTACACATATACATTTACATTTTACGTAGTGCTTCTAGTTTTGGCATAAAAAATATTAAATATGGTTATTGCCTATAGAGTAATTGTACAAAAACTATGTGATATTATTAAGAGTTTATGTTTATTGGTCAAATTCGATAAGAGTGTAAAGAAAAGGGAATGTTATGTAAACTTCAATGAATCAAAATACAAGAGCCATCCAAAGCCCAAATAAGTAACAATATGAATAGGTCTGCCAGTGTTCATATCCTTAAGTATTTTTCTTAAAAAAAAAAAACAGTTTTCGATGTAGAGTTCCCATTCGTTCAAGTTGAAGTATGGTGAAACAATTTATATCGAAATGCTTGAACTTTGCACATTTTGGCTATGCAAGACAATGTGACGAGCTATGAAGCATTTTCAATAGCAAATACCAATTAAGTTGCATTAGGTCAACAAGGGTGCTTCACTCGATTATGGCTATTGCTGTTATGGTTAAACGATGTCATGTACGCCTTTGTTGGCCGGATTATATTACGTCGTTGGGCCGGCAATCAAACGTGATTTGGCATGCCTGAACCCAAAGGCACTTGTCAAGCTAATGATATTGAATTTCAACTTCCCTTTGCCTCGAATCTGCCGCAATTTAAATCAGCCGCTTTGTTGTTTCGCTAGATAAAAGGTTATCGTTGACGAATTTTTTGTTTGCGAATTAATTAGTATTTCGGATTCAAAAGGAATTCACATTAAGACTAGTTCTTGGAAATATAGCTTAGCTTAAGCCAATTTCCTGTTTCCTGTAAATAACTTCCATATTGGAACTTAGTTGAATCTAGTTGCAAGCTTAGACTTTAGCCACTTGTGAGGAAAACATGCAGATTTAAGGATACATAAGTATTTCAGATTTACATTTGCCAAGTTGGTCTCAACTTTAGATTGATTTTGGTCATTTTAATTAACGCTGGTGCATTATTCATGTTATTAATGCTTCCGCTTTATTGTTGTCAATGTTTAACAAAACCAAACAGCAGCAACAATAACAAACAATAATAATTGCGGTGAATTGAATTTGCAAATTGCCAATTATGCATGCAGCTGATTGTCCCCTCATCGAAGCCGTATTCCCAAATCACGTACATGAAATTCATATTGAAATATGGAAAACGCTATGGCTTCAGCCATCCGACGACGACTAAGCACCCTTGAGGACTAAATACTTGGTATTCCCATCATATCATTTAGTGATAGGCAGACTAATTTGGAAGTCGAGTGCAGCAAATTTATTTATACTGACAAAGCGTTTGAATAGTAAATGAGTAACTAATTCATTCAGATACTGAATACAGGGTATCTGCTAGTCTAGCATAAACATTGCGTATTAGTTATTCGTGCCGATTTGCAGGTGTGCAGTAAAATTGATGAGGAAAAGCAATATGCCCATCAATATTATCATATGCTACAATACACTATATCAACAGTCACTTTGCCCCTTACCATCAAATCAACCTGGCAGCTCAACTTGGCACATGAGTGTCAGTATCACAATGGGCAACTGCAACCGATTGTTGCCTCTCAATAATTAATTGATGTATGTCAATGGCTTATGTTATTGCCTACACACAGAAACATATAGATTTACACTGCAAATAAATGCCTTTTGAAATCTGTTTGCATCTCAAGTTGTTGTTTGTAATTAAATGCAAGTTTCACACCACACAAAAAAAAAAAAACTGCTACCAGAGTATTCCGCAGTCAGTTTCGCCCGACGAGAATATTCTCACTTATTAAATCAATCACTTATTAAATCAAAAAATTATTTTTTATGTATCGGTACCGTATCGGTGACATGCCATAAAAATCAAACCGAATATCGTAAAAAGGTTTTAAAAACATACAGGAATTCTAACATGAATTTGTATACTTAAGTTGCTCGACTCAAATGTCGACCAGTCTTACAAAAGTTGTTCCAAAGGATCACGTCCCATAACATAGTAGTATCGGCAATTTGTATTCCGAGTTTCGCTTTAACGAATTCATTTTGTGTATCAATATACCAATATGCTGACGTTAAGTGCACAAAACAAGCAATTTGCATTGTTTGGTCAACTGTGCTCTGACAATAGCAACAGTTTGTTGCTGTCTGTGTGTGTGTGTGTGTGTGTGCGTGTGTCAATGTTGCATGCGTGTTATGGGACAGGTGCTCACTTCGACATTGTTAAGAGCGCTGGCGACCTTGAGGACAAGTGCTGGTGAGTGGCTCTGCCAGGCGTTTTAGAGCGCGCACTTTTCTACACTTATGGGGCATAGTTCAAGTGTCCCACATCTGCACACCTACACATCTACATAGACATACACTTATGTGATGCCCCATGTCTAGGTGCATGCATCTAGACATAGTGCTACACTTTGTGCAAACACTGTATGTAAATTTGTGTGCAAAGCTTTATCTGTTTCTGTGAAGAGAGCCTTCGTGTCGGATTGAAGGCACAACAAAAGGCAGTTCTTTAAATAGACAACATTACGCTCCAGCTGAACTCAACTGAACTCAACTGAACTGAGCGGGGCACCGCACACCTCAAATTCGCGCCCTCTTCCCCAACAGCGTTCCGTTATCCTACTCCATCCATCGCTGAGTTCTCATCCCATTTGGAATGGCCAGCTTGTGCGTCTGCCCCCTGGGCATGAGCCAGCTTTATGGCCATCCACGCACACGCACACACAGACACACACACACACACACAGACACACACACACATATACACACACACACACATAGACAGACACTTATTCATTCATTCGTCGACTGCTCACTTGGCCTGACGCGGCCTCTAGCCAAGCTCACTCCTCATCCTTGTCCCCTCCTCGCTCATTAAAACTCATATTTGGTTATGCTAAAATTCCCTTTAGATGGTATCCTTATTTAACTTTATCTCTGGCTTTGGGCGAGTGATAAAATAAACTATGTAAATTTTCTCGACTATTGTCGATAAAAGATCGACAGCGCAATGCCCTGTAAAACGCCCTGAATTCCCGTAATATATATATATATATAAATATGTTTTTCGCTTGCTCAAAATATAAAGTGTATATAAATATATACTCGTGCTAAAGATACCCTGCACAGCAGTTGCACACATTATAGAGAATAAGCTGTTGTAGGTAATAGGTATTTAGCAATGTATTTATTTTCTTATAGCCAATTCATCGATTTCTATAGCGAACAAATTATAAATTATTTGAGAATTGAAAATCGGTTCAGCTCTGACTAAAGTCTGTGCTAATTTCTAATCTTGTCACAGAAGGGTGTTTGCTATGTCATAGTTGTGAATGGAAAATCCAGAAAGAAATACTATGTGCACATAATTAAAATTCAGAATTACCGAAATCACAATCAAATTGTACTTTTAACTGTGGAAACAAAACGGAGGAAAAACCAATAGCATTTTTCTTTAAATGAATTACGTGGAACCTAAACTGAGAAATGCATATTCCTATGTGGATTCCGATTCCGATAAATTTATTTAAAACGGTTATTATACATTATGAACTACCTGAACAATCTATTGAACTATTTGCCCAGCTGCAAATGTGTGTGCTTTGCGGGTCGTTATTTTCTGGCCTGGTCGAGCATGTTTCTGAAATTCTACTGTTGCCGATACTTGAACAATAGAGCTGAGAGGCGTTGTTTGCAGATATCTGACTAGGTGTATTGATTAGCTGCAACAGTGGGTGTGGCATGGTCAGTTATTGTTGCGTTGGGACACCAAAGAAAAGGTCTCAGCGGCAACCTCACTACCATAAATTATTTTACTACCCAGCAGCTACTTCATTTAATGATGTTGCCGAACAGATCCACCTGGGAGCTGCTGCTGATGCCGCTGCATAAAAAAAGTTTATACATATATATATATATATATATAGCAAGAACTGTGTGGCAAAATCAACATTGTGAGCTAATAGAATGGCAATTCTCGGCTGTGTGGGGGTTGGGGGGAGGGAGTTGGCAACATTTGGGAGCAGTACTCGGAGGAATTACACAAAGGGTGTATTGCAGTATGAAATGCATCTGAATCAGTTGAATGCTTCTTGAAAACACTCAGTGCCGCGAGGCATACGCAGCGTAGGCACACGACAAGTTCGACATGCCCCCATTTAAGCCTCCCCCCTTCCCTTCACCACCACCGCGCCCGCCCACAGTCGAGGCCAGCCAATCAATGCAGCCCCCACTGCATGCACGCAAATGGTACAACAGACTGCACAACTTTGCGCAGTACGCATTGAAAGTTGTTGCAAACAAGCAAGCAGCTAGTTGATATTTGAACAACCTTGATTTTAATTTTGATTTTGTGCCACAACTACGTGCACACGTGCCACTCCAATACACAAAAGCAGCCGGCTGTGCTGCTTGAAAAGAATCCAATTCGCATCATTGTGCAACAGCTCACGCAGCACGGAAGAAAAATGCTACATGTAAGAAAGCTTCCACTACAAGATTATATATATATATATATAATTATATATATATATACCGTTGCAGAGGGTGACTCAATTTTATAGTAAGTTTTGTAATGCATTGAAGCAGACGTCTCTTAAAGTATATATTCTTGATCAGCATGCAAGTCGAGCCAAGTCGATATAGCCACGTCCGTTTGTCTGTATGACTGAGTCGGCGCCAACCGGATCGAGCCACTATAGCATATAGCTGACATGGGACATGGGAATTAATCACAAGATTTGTTTTCTTGTGAGAACAAATATTTTTAGCAAGATATGCTTTCCTCACATTTAGACATAAAATCATCATCAATGACGCACTTTAGACAGTATCATCCATAGGAACAATCAATATGAAATTTGTAGCATCGTAATATGCATAGACATACTTGTGACACTTTCTGATACACTTTACCTATACAAATGTGGAATATTCAGTTTGCAGTTATTTGGAAACAGGTTGCTTTAAGAGGTACAATCATTTAGATGTATGTTATCTTCGACGTCTCAGTGATAATCCTTACTTCCTGCTTATTATGGCCGTTGACTTTTTGTGTGGCGAGAAACTTGCACTTTACTACACTTGATATGAATAAATAATATATGCCTTTCGGGTATGTTCTCTGAAGTTTACCAAATTGAAATGTCATTGATTTAAATGGAAACTTAATTTCCGCTGAAATAACACAATTACTTGCGCACTGTACATGGCTGCAGGACATACTTATATATATATAATAGGCATTTAATATACTAAATAAAAAGCAGATTAAAAACAGATATAGTTAATTTAAATTAACTATAACACGCATGAATAGTAATCGATTTTTTAGTACACGCTTTTAGTTACAGGATTACAGTTAAAAGCACGAGTACAAAGTTAAAACTGTTCATCTGAAATGCGTTTGGCAAATGAAACAATGACACATAGATAAACATAGTACACACAAACACACACACACGTACATAAGCATATAGAGTACATAATATGTGTATGTGCATTTATGTACAGGTAAGCAAAACTACAGCACATGCTATTAAAAAAGTCACACTGGCTAAAAGCGAACTGCAAGCAAAACGAATTGAACTAACACCCACAAACACACACACACACACACACACACACGCGCGAAGGAAGGATTAAGCAACACTGTCTTTTGACAATTGTGAACTGTAAATGATATTTCTGCCACCCAACCATCTGCATAAAATGCAGGAGTGTTGATTTGGCCCCTCCGAATGGGCTAGCAAATATTGGCATGCTTTTCATAGCAATTTTTGCTAGCGGCTTTTCTCTGTTTGTGTTAGCTGGTGTGTGTGTGTTTTGTGTGTGTGTGTGTGTGTGTGTGTGTGTGAATTGGAGTGTGCGTATTTGGTCTGTTATTGGCCCGCAGCTCTTGCAAGCTCACTTAACTTGCTAATTGTTGTTGCTGCGGCTGTTACTGTTGCTGCTTCTGCTTCTGCTTCTGCCACGTCGAGCGTAAAATATTTGGGCAACCAGGCAAATAGGCTAGCATTACAGCTGCTTTGCGGAGAGAGATTTGAGTGAGAGGGTGTAGACTCTTCAACAGCAACCAAAGTGTAATTAAAGAAAAAGAATGAAGAAAAACCACCAAAACGGAAATGAAAAGGGCAATACTGCGTCAAATTAAGCATGCCTAAAACAACAAACACATCGAAACCCTTTGGGCCAGTTAAATAACTTTTTGCTTGGTAACATATACATATACATATACATATAGATAACAAAATTAAAAGAATTTTTGCACATTACATTTGAAATATATGTACGCACAAGCACATATAGAAAACTACCTTTTTTTTTGGACTTCACACAAAGCTTATCATTTTATAGCCATAAAGCTATTATCATTCATGTTCACCCAGTTTCGTTACTCTGAAAGACATGTTTCCGTATCTGTTTCTGTTTTTATCAACTATTCACCATTTTCCACAAAGTGTTGCCTCAGAAAAACTACCGAAGCGCAAAGCTGCTTTGACACAAATTTAGCATCTATTCAAGGATGAAACATTTCCGACACTGAGAATATTACAGCTTATGCTTGTTGCTTACACCCTCTTATTATTAGTGTACACTCTCACAGGGATAATACAGTTTAGTTTAATGACTTACGCAAATATCAGCATGAATAGTTACACATGTTTGTATAAGAAATATATTATATTGCCTTCAGAGAGCGGTTAGCTTTATATATTTTTGATTCAGTTTGTGGAAGCGTTATTAAGCTAAACATTATTGTTCATGTGCAAAGTATATGCATAAGCTTGACGCCAAAACCTTAAATCGAATATAGCATTTCGTAAAACCGTTTTGAATTTCACTTTCAAATTAAGTTAAATGAAAACTAAAGTTCCAAAACTAACAACAATTTAGAACAACTGTTGTAGGCCCGAACAATTGCTCATCCCTAAAAGTATGCAGGTTGTATTTTCAAATGGAATATGCCAAACTCACGCCGCTCTGTAAAATACATCAAATACACATTAATAAAGAGTTTAATTCAGTTACAAACTAAATGTGGCATAATTAAGTCACAAATGTTTTGCAAAGCAGCAAATGCCAAACACACATATGCACTTTCTCGGCTGCCACATTTTAGTGCTCGCGCCGAACCAGATCCAGAGAGAATGCCAAGCACTTTCTGCTAAGGTGCCCTTCCAGCCCACTGCACTCGTTGCAATTGACCAGCATTTTGTGCTATTGCTACTGGTGCTGCAGCTCTTTTTAAGTGCCTTACAACTCTGCCATTTAGCCACGTTCCATCTGCAGAGAGAGTTCGGGAGAGTCGTGTGAGGGGGGAAGAAGAATTAGTAGCCAACTGGTTGTCTTCCGCTGACCTCTTGTGCCGAGTACTCAGTCTCAAATATTTATGTGTATATATGTACTTATGTAAGAGTATTTGGCGAATGGCTGGCTCTAGGAAAAGTAAAAGTGTTTAATTGATGTTGCTCGACCATTAAATATGCAAAGTATCCTTCATGAATTCACTTTGTGCTTCAAAGTGATGAAAAAGTCCAGCAAATAAGCACATTGCTTTCTCATTTTATTTTAATTATTTCTCATTCTCGCAAATTAATAGCTTGCTGCAAATTACCAGAGTGTTTCATGTACAGCTTCGGCCATAAATAGTGCAGTTTAATTCAATATTTAATAGCTTGGCATAGCTTAGCTTAGGTTAACTTAATAATATTATTATTATTGTTATTATTATCATTATTATTTGTATTATTATCAATTTTATTTATTTTTATTGTAAGTTTTTATTTATTACAACATTTTGGGAACTGTGGACTTTTGAAGTCCACATTATATAAATAAATAAACTGTCTTTCATTTGTTTATATTATTATTAGTATTAATATTAAAAAAGTATTATTCTTATATTATTTAGTATAAATGGACTGAACAAAACATAGACAAGCGCCTGACGCAAAGGCAAGTCGCATGCATATGCAAATGAAGTGGCATGAATGGGTGAAACAACCATAAACAATCTTTTCTTGCAGCATAAGCAAGTAGAAACACATCCATTCACACACACACACACACACACACACACACACACACACACACACATCCGCACACTCGGTTGAAACGACAGTTTGTTGGTTCGAGTGCAGTTGTCTTCTTGGGCTTTTGACGCACGCTTCTTAGCCTCTAAGAAAGGCAATATCAGCGAGTACGAGTCCTGCTTATAAATATATATACATACACACATGCCTATATATAATCGGCATTAGATGCGTTTGCCAAAGTAGCGAAAGTGGTGCAAACTGTCTGTTAACATTTATTTCCAAAATGTGTTCTCTTTCCTCGACAACAAAAGCAGCAAAAGTTTGAATGCACTCGCAAAAAACACATGCCTCACAATCGAACTAGTTCTGAATGTGCGATATAGTTTTCGACTTCTATAAAATATTTTCCAGAAAACCAGAACTAATATTTGGATTCCTTGAAATATTTTCAATTTTGAAGAAATTAATTTCTTCTTAGTTTTGGAAAGATTAACAAGATTTTGATAACCATAAAACGATCTTCTTTTTTGCGATTTTCTAAATTTGTGGTCAAATTTTTTGCTGAGTGCTTGACTAAAAACTGTATGTTAGTATGTGTGTATTAGCTTGTGTGTCTGTGTGTGTATTAGCTTGTATGTGTGTGTGTGTGTATTAGCTTGTGTGTGTGTGTTAGTGCCAGTGACAATGTTGGAATTCTGTAGAGCTTGCAAATGTGCAGGCGTCATATTGTTTATGTAATTTGTGTATGAGTTATTGTTGCGAGACATGAAACTTTTTGTATTTTGTAGCACGCAGCGCATTACAAATGACAGCCGCCTGTCACATACCCATACACTGGCCATTAGTGTTGTTATTGTTATCGTTGTTGTAGTTGTAGTTGCTGTTGCTGTTGTAACTAACGGTATTGTTCAAGCAGCTCTTGATATCGTGCACATACGTACGTACATATGTAGATAGTCGTCGAGTTAGTTGCTTGGACTTAGTTTTCGTGTTTCACTATGTGGCTATCTCCTTTCCCCTTTTGAAACCTTTTTGACACACTTTGGCCAACTCGATGGCAGCAAAGTGAATTATGGCCACATCCTGTACAAGTGCTTTTAACCGAACCGGTTCGAGCACATCTGGCTCCGCCTCATACCTTGCCAAATGTTAGTTGTTATTTAATTATAATTATAATTTTTCATTTTTGTTTTTGTTTTTTGGTTTTTTCTTATTGTTCCAGCCACGAGTCTGGGGCTCAAGTTTTACATAAATTGAGTGTGTCATCGATTTGGTATGGGCCTTTGAATATGCTGGATTTTTAGACTTATAATTATATAGCTTGCAAATATAATTACATATTTCAATTAATTGTTCAGTGACAAACACACGCCTCGAGCGAAAGCTGCAAGGATTTGCCCAGAATAACCTTGTAAACAACCAAGGCCGTCATGGGATGGAAAATTCATGGTTAATGCCAAGGACGAGTGCTCCAGTTTTAAATTTCAAAGTCGAACTTTTTCGATGCTTATGTTTGCATTTCCTTATACAGCACTTAACTATTATTTGCTGTAATAAATTATGAAATTCAATTATATTGATCTGTTGTTGAGTGTGCAAATTAACAACTTTGATAATATATTTTTTTTTATTCAAAATTTTCTAAACAGGCAAATAAAAACAGGTAAATTTAAAATATTTATCATCATTATTTTTCCAGTATTCTATATTATATGAAGAAATAAACGAATATTGAGATGGGTAACAAATCACTGAAGAAACTCTCTGGGAAAGTTTCAATGAAATCGGCAAGTTTCAAACTAATTGTTTTGAATGTCCCATATGTCAGGAGAAAACTGGCTCTGTATGCTAAATAGGACTGAGTATGATTTACAAACTCGTTTGAGCTAGAGCAGGCTCAACATATGCCTAATATTATTGTTTGGTCCTTGGAGTACCAACGAGCTGCACATTCAAGTTGCCAAATTAAACCAGGCGCGGGCTTGTTAACGCTCGGACCAATGCGAACTGCCAGAAATATTTGCTATTGTTAAGAAATATATTTCGACAGACAAATTTTGTTTGCACTATTTTCTGAATATCAGAAATTATATTTTCTAAAAAGGGTTTGCATTTTTGCATACATTTTAGAAATTTTTTTATTATTAAGCGATAGATTTTTGAAAAATATAAAAGCTGTGCGACAACATATGCAAAAGTTGTGCTTTTGGCCATGGATATATAAAAGTGTAGATATCCTTTTGATTGTTTTGCAACACATACACATTACATGCACACATACTTGTACATATTTAATATTATATATAACACAAACTTCGAATTGAATTTGAATTGTTTGGAACTTCAGCTTAACTGATGAAGTTTTTATAATTTTTCATTTCTGAAATTTTATGTTTGGTATTCAATAAACAATTGCAGAACTCTATTGTACCATATAATTTCGAAACAGCCTGAAAGAGGCAACATACTAAAAAGCCTGACGGCCACAATGTGAAAATGTAAATATAATTCCGGAACGGGCAGCTGTATTCAAATTCCGGAAACATCTGGTTAGTTTATTGGTCACCTTCCCGTTTTTACTGTTGCTTGCCCTTAAAATGCTATTTAAAATGTTGCCTTGCCTGGCCGAATGTGGTCTATTGGCGGCAGTTGGGTTAGTAAGGGCTTAAATGACTATTTGGCTAAGTGGCAAACTCTTTGCGCTGGAAAGGTCACCGAAGATGTAACTACAATAAATATTACATAGTAGCAACGCCCACTGCCTCTAAGTAATTCTTGTTGGCTGTGACATTTTTTCATCTTTTCCTTGCCCGTATTTGATATAAAGGGGTTTTCGGGGCTTAAGCGGGACAAAGGGAACGCCTGTCGAACATTTTAATGAGATTTTCGAATTCAAAACGTAGCGTTCAACTTTTCCCTCTCTCTCTCTCTCTCTCTCTCTCTATCTGTCTGTATATATTAACCATTCTCTATCACTCTCTTCTAAATAACCCTCTCTTGCTATTTCTCTCTCGCTCTCTCTCTCTCACACTCTCTCTCTCTCTCACACTCTCTCTGTCTCTCTGCCTTTTTCTCTAAGCGCGCGGTGACAAGCAGCCAAGTTAATTAGCAAAAAACAGATAACGTCGCACAAAAATATAAAAATGAAAGGAGCAACCAGCATCTAAGGCCATCTAAGGTCTGATTCTGGTAGCTGCCTCTGCCTCTGCCTCTGCTTCTGCCTCTGCTCCTGCCGATACCCTTGCCCGTGCCCCTGCCCCTCACCCGAAATTCTCATCGCTCATTGTGCTCAATGTCTGAGTGAGCCGAGTGGGTGGCGGACCAGTCGGGTACACGGGAAAAGAAAATGATTTATTATCTGCGAAGGCAATTAAGTAAAATTGGTTGAAAATTGTTTGGCCAAACGACAGTTAGAATCCTACATTTACAGTTACAGTTGCAGTTACAGTTACAGTTAGAGTTACATTTACAGTCATAGAAACCGTGTGTGTCTCTGTTGATATTTCTGCAAAGTTAATGAATTGGAAACCGACACAGCAAAATATATATTTATGTTTTTAAAGAATCTGAAGTTATTTTTATTTGTCTTCGAAATTGTTGTTGATTTCAGATAGTAAACAATCATTATTATGAATTGAGCACTTAAATAGGTCTGCCCATTTATCAAAATGGGTTTGCATTATACAAACTTATATGCCTTTCCTTTTGAGTTTGAATCAGCATTCTGTTTATTTTAAATATATTGTGGGAAAAAATCATACTCCTTAAAAATGTATTTTGCATGTTTTTCTTGTCAGAATAGCTAAAGTAAATTTAGAAAAATATTCGCAAAAATACAATAGTAAATACAAAAGTAACTCGGCAATGCTTTATTAGATTGTTGCTAAGAATGTACTCTACGATTTTTTATTTTGTTTAAAATTACATTTTTGATGTTTTATGTACAAATATTAAAGGCACAAACGCACTTAAATTGATAAATTTGAATCTTAATAATGGAGCCATACCCAGTCAGATTTAAAGTCAAATTGTGTCCTTATACTCACCTTTTTTTTTACCTTTAGTTGTTGGTTTTTGGTTTTTTCTGCTGCCGCTGTTGTTGTTGTTGTTGTCGCTATTTGCGGATTATGCGTCACTCCTAATCCCAGGTAGCTAGTAGAATGTAACCAGGCCCAAAAAATTCTAGGCACCAGAGGAAGATTGATGGGTTCTGCCCGTTCCGATAAAAGTGGAATTCAAAACTTTCGACTTTCGTCTTGGTCAATTTGCTCGGTACAATTGCCAAGTGAAATGCAAACACCTTTGGCTTTGGCACAGCGAAAAAAAGAAAAAACAAACAACAATCAATTTGGAACACACACACGCACACACTTATTATTTTTAAATTTGAACCGTTATGCGTACGCGCTACGAGCGCGTTGTTCTTGTATGCCGCTTGACGACGTTCAAATCACATTGACTGTCTGCCTGTCTGTCTGTCTGTCTGTCACTGATGCTGTTGCTTGTGCTGCTGCCGCCTGGGAGAGACTGAGGCTGAACCGTATCGCACGAGAGTCTGTTGACGAATGAATTTGAATTTGCAACGAATTCGCGTCCAGTCCACAAGCATCCCGTTAACAACAAGTTGCCATACGACCACTTACAGCGACGCAACAGTAAAAGCTCTCCTAAAGCTCTATCAGCAGCTTCGGCCAAAAGCTTCCGCAATAGCTTTTCAAGCTGAAGCTTACCATGGTCCTGAAGCTTATGTTAGCTTTAAATGTTACTCGGCTATTTTGTTACAGCTTTAAGACTTAACTGTAAATCGAATTCCAATGCAGAAACCTTTTGTAAAATAATGAAATAATCAAAGTGGAAAGCTTCATCAATCAAACCCCTACTCTTGGTCGTAATCTTCTTTTAAACTTTATAATATAATAATAATTATATTTATTGATTGTCAACTAGAAAGAACAACTTTAATCTGCAGATTTTCCACAGATCGCATTCCACCTGCTCACATATAAATCAACTTATTGATATACAGAAGTAATGCCTATAGATAATGCCAAGGAGCACCTATACCTATATAACAACCTGCCTAAATAATTAACAAATAAGTATTTTATCCCATAAAGAAGGAATGTTTCTAAAAATAAGGTCATTTCTAGAGAAGAAAAAAATAAATATCATATTTTTGGCCGATTAAGCGAATCAATTCATTTAATAATTAAACAAAATATTTCTAGAAACCATAAAAACTTGTTGGTGTAGTCGAAACATTTTAACTTAAGCCGACTAAAAGCTTTGCGCGTATTTAAATATTATCTTGATCAGAAAACAAAATTTCCATTTCCTTCAATCTTGAATTTGTATCAATATTACTATGAATTGGTAAATATATTTTTATGTGGAAACATTTGTTTAGTCAAGCCCAACAACGCATCCGAGCGAAAGATACACGTCTAGCATGAACTAGAGGGAGATAGCATCATCGAGAAGCTGACATGCGACCACACGAATATGAGTGAGACAACATGCTGGTCTGGCCCAAAAAACAAACATAATGATTTCGCAATTGAGAGAACGTTAAATACTTTTGGGACACCCTTAAAGCAAGAGAACTGATACTAATAAACTCTGTCAAACGTCAGTAGAATATATTCTCTTCCTGCACCCAAAACGTGTAAATGTTCATATTTTACAAAGATTTGACAGATCTACTATTATTTTGAGCACAACTGTAACAATAGTGTTAATCGATAAGGAAGCGTGAGATACACGATTTGAAAGCCAAAGTCCAATTTGTAAGAAAAACCCTTTAAAATCGCGACTTCTCCAAAATCTGCAATAGACAAATCATATACTTGACCCACTACAAGGTATATTGTCGATTTTCATTAAGAAACAAATCTTTGTATTTTATGCATGTAAATTTTGAAAATTTAGAGTTAATCTTCTTCACACATACTTAACTATATATATGTATATGTTATATGTTAATATAAAAAAAAATTATGGCAATAAGATTAGCTTATAGACTTTGGTTTACTCCCGCCAATCACCAATGATCTGGGATGAGGGCACCAGCTCGAGAGGTCCTGGCGCATTGGCCATGTGGGGCAGCGGAGGCAGCACAAATCTTATAGGATGCAGACACGATGGATGGGTTAGCTTGAGCTAAAAAGGTTTGAAAGTGATTATGCATTTACCTGGGTCGAACTGGAGACTTTTGATGTGCAACCAGAGAAGGATTGGTTCTAGATTTGGCCTGCAAAAGACTGGCAAGTGGTGCCAGGCCAGCGTCGACACTTTCCAGCGTATTACGCTGAACTTGTGGTTGTTGGGCGGCACGAGCTCTCGGCTGAACAGCTGCCGCTGGCAGGCGCATGAAGCGGAATATGCGCGGCGAGGCAGCCTCAACGGACTGGACAACCATGTCCTGGTCAACAGTATCCCCATCTCCAGCATCTAATGCCCCTGCTCCAGCACCAGCTCCAACTGCAGCTGCCTGCGATGGTGTGAACATAGCCGAAAGTTGTATGGGCACAAAGGCGGGTAGGCGAACGTTAACCGGTGCACCGGGTTCCGGTGCGGGACGTGGTGGCTGTGGTGCTGGCGGCGCTGGTGGTGGTGCTGGTGGTCGCGGTGGCGGTGGCGGTGGCGGTGGTGGTGGGCGTGGGGGTGGCGCTGGTGGCTTTGGCGGCCGTGGAGCCGGTTCCTCTACTGGTGGCCTTGCATCGCCTTCAACTTCCTGCCAGGCCTCCAGCAGTGTCAACAGCTCATCCTTAGTCATGTGACCGAGGCCAAGGGGACTGAAGCCACCTATGCTGTTCCAGCCCAATGCTGGGGGCCCATACAGCGAGCGCTGATCACGCGCATAGACCAGCTGCTGGGCCTCAATGCTAACACTGGAGAGCAGGATCAGGAGCAGCAGCCCGCGTTGCCGAGTTGTCGTTGACATTCTGCCTGTTGTTTCACGTGTGTTGCTCCGCTTGAAGACCTCACGCATTTTTATATAGCTCTTAGATGGCCAGTTTCATGATCCAGTTTCCAGTTGCGAAGTTGTGGCTCTGGGCCGGGACCGGAAAACGGAAGTTCACGTACAAGGCAGCGGGTGAACTGGTTGTCAGCAGTGCCAAATGGTCACTCTAATCCACGCACAACTCTCGCACCCATATGCGCCACTAGGCAATGCCAACATTTCGATGGCGTGTCGGCTGGCAGCTTTTCAATACCCTGCCATCAAAGGGGTCGTCAAACGAGGAGGCATGATTTATGTCACAATGTGGAATTGATAAAAAAATGCCCATTGCTCATTAAGCTGTAAGATTGAACTCAGTTCAACATTTTTTACATTAAAACAAAGAATTTTAGTGCTATCGGTAATCGATTCTTATCGATATTTGGAAGTAAATAAACTTTGATAAAATAAAATTTGCATTATATCTTTAAATCTTGATATTTAAGGATATGAAATGAAACGGGGTATCGCATAGTCAACTACTTGGCACCAGAGGATTTAGTTGTTGTTTATAATAAAATGTTTTGGTTTTAAAGGCCAAGTGCTCGGCCTGAAGTTATTGATTTTTTTTTTTTTGGAGTGGACCAGTTGCTGGTCCGGTGCAAACCAGTTGCATGCCACTAAACAAACTGTCACAGCTAACGCTCCGATGCGATCCGTTGTGTTATATATATTTTGGAGCTGGAGTTGCTTGTTTGTGGATTTCAATGTTGATTTATGTCGCATACCTGCATGGCTCGAGGAAGCGTTTACAAAATGCCACAGATTTGTGCGAACAACAACAACTCAGTGGTGCTCATTGTGGTTGTTCGTAGTTACATATTCCCAACTACTAGTGTCATGGGATTTCTGTTTGTACTCTGGTACCAAAGGTACAAGATTGGAGTACTACTTCGATTTGGGGGCTACGAAATCGGTAAAATGTATATGTGCAAGTCGATAAAAGCGTATATATCCCTCAAAATTTTAAAGATGACGTTAGCAAATTTTGATAGAAGGGCGACCTATTTCGGAGATTGCCATATAAATTTCGGGATCACGCCCACACCCGCCGCCCCCAGACATTCGGGTCCTCCAAATCTGAAATGTTCGCATTTTAAAGAAAGAAAGAACAGCTTACTTCTCAATATATCGTCTTACGTTCCTCCACCTCTTAGTTTAGGGACTTATTTTTTCATAAAACCCATTAATAAGCTTTAAAAAAAAGCCATAAACAAAGCTTAACGAAAGTGCTAGTATTGATTTAGACTCTAAGCCTCTAAGCCATCTCAGATAACTAAGACAGAACTCATTTTCTCAAGCTCTGAATTGATTAACTTTTGCTTACAGCGACTGAATTATATAAGTTGCTATTATTTTGACCACAGCTGTAAATTCACAAAATTGCAGCAATTCAAAAATAGTTTCGCTTACTTAGAATAAGATATTGGATTCAATATCAATCGGCTGTGTATTGATAAAACCCATCGACTTGACCAGAATTTATTAAGAGTTCGATAACAAAACTGACCACAAATATTCATCCAAATGTTGCACTTACATATCATAGTCGCAGCTGCCGATCAGAAAACGGGTTCTTAATCATCTCCGTAGTAAATTAACATTTACGATGATTGCTCGTACACAGTTTAAAGCCATCATATTTTGGGCTACAAAAAAACAAAAAAAAAAAAAAAAAAAACAAAAGCAAGTCGACTAAGTATCATTTATAATAAGCTGTAAATCGTTTGGGGACTGCAAGTGCCTTTAAGCGGCTCTCGACTGCGTAACGCGTCCATCACTTGACCCAATTGGGGGACCAACTGTCCCGCAATTCACCTGCTCGATTGTTGGTAACATGGTAACTAATGACGTCCCATAACACTGAGACGAATCTGGTGTAAAAAAGGGCCGCATTCAAAACTGATAGTATCAGTAATGAATAATGAGTAACGAATACTGAATAATGAATAATAATGTATAATAAGCGATGCGGCGCGTCTCTCTATCTCAACTCTATGACAATGTGCAACAGCAACAGCAACAGCAACGGCAATGGCAACAAAAACAACGATGCTCATTACATAAACTGGCGCATTGCACCAGTGGTTGCTATCCCCCTCCTACCAGATACCACAAATACCAAGCAATTGGCGCAGGCGCAGTGTCTGACGATGACGGAGTTGAATTAGCGTTAATTGTCGCAGCTCTTGCCAACGTTGACAATTTCAATTTAAAGCGACGCCTCGACTCGACTCGACTCGTCCCCCTTAACGCTTAACAAGATTGCTCGTACACGGAGAGAAAAACTTTTATCGTCCGTGCTTGAGAGACTACTAAGATTTAAGTCACTTGAGTCGATCATTTATTTCAAATAAATGTTTGTATTACTATTATTATTGTTATTATTATTATATTATTATTATCATTATTATCATCATGAGTTTGCATTGGGACTTTGCTCTACTGCGCCTTTCCAATAGTTCGTTCTATATTAACCAGAATTTTTGCAGGATTCAAAGTGCTCCTTTAACCAATGTTGAGGATGTAGTCCCAGCATTTTTATTGCCGAATATCGAAGTCTAGTTGGCTTAAGTTAATAATGAAGTTATTATTTAAAGTTGATTATGAACTTACATCTTTAAAAAAAGAAAGGAATTCTAAAAAATTTGGTTTTTTTGGTTTTAGCAACTCGGAATTAATAGTTTTATTTTAAATATAGTTCACTAAAATTGCGAGAGCTTGCATCGAGATTATTCGATATTGATTATACACCGCTATTTCTTTCGGTGTAGCTATTAGGTAGGGTAAAAGGTAGCTCAGCGCAGGGGGTGGGGTTGGGGTGGGGCTGGTTGCCGAGACAGACTTGTTATGCAATCGCACGAGTTGCGCTTAATGCGATTGCATTTGAAGACCTTTTCTTGGCCGTCTGGCAGACTGACTGTCTGGCTGACCGGCTGGCAAAAATAGCCACGAAACAATGGCTCTGCTTTCCATTGATAAATCAGCAATATAAACGGCCAACGCTTGCTCACAAATCACCCGCTTTTACCAGCTAAAAATTATTTTGGTTTTTTTTTCTTTCGCTTAGGTGGGAGGTTGCTGTGCAGAACCCGTAAGCGGCCTGACCTAACCCAAGTGCTATGCTTTGCATAACAGCAGCATAAAACAATGAAGCAACATGAACAGCAGCATCAGCAACAGCAACAGCAGTAGAGGTTGAAGTGGCAGCCACATTTTTTGGCTTTCCCAGCGAGTCACGACCGGCGCAATTTTCTTGTCACTGTCAACCGACCCAACGCGGCGGCACACGCAACAAGCAACAAAGTCAAGCAGCAACAGTTAGCAGCAATAGCAATGGCAACAGCAGCAGCAGCCGAGAAGGCAAACAAATAACTAAAAAAAAAAAATACAACAACAAAAAAATAAAATACAAACGACAAAAGCCAAGAGCCAAAAAACAACAGCTGCGCAGTCGACAGCGCAGTCAACGTCAACGTTGGCAGCGACTTTTAGCGATTTCAGCTCGCTGATAACAAGCAAAAAAGGCGGCTTTAAGTCGTTCAGCAGATGCTCTTACTGAGCTGGCATGCAAAAATTAAAGCAAATGCAATTTCACATATAATGGATTGGTGGCAACCCTGAAACTCTGCCACATATTTACTAGCTAAATTAATTGCTTGCTAAATTTCTGCAGATTTATAATAATTAAAGAAATTTATTTTTATTAAACATTGTAGTTTTATTATTGTTACTTGCTCTAAGATTTAGAAGAAAACGAAAACTTTTGAATTTGAAAGATGATATTCTTAGAATTAAATTGCATGCCAATTTAAGTTTTTTGATAAGCCAATTTCACTATTATTCGCAACGAAGCAATACCTGAAAAGTTACCTGAAATGTATTTAAAAATGATTGAACAGTTATGTTTTCAAAATGATTTCAAAATTAGGCAAACATTCTAATAGGTGGTGAGTAAGATGCTTTCTTGACTCAAACTGCATTTAAATCTGTTATTAAATATAGTTGCATAAATTAAACCAATCTATATTAGCCTATCGATTAACAACTTATACACTGCAAATAATTGTAAGCCAATTTAAAACCAATTTTTTTAGATATAATAATATATTTGTATTTATATTAAATATTTATTAAAGCGAGGGTGTGAAAGAGTTGCTCGTAATAAACAAAGAAAAATAAATAAACAGCAGCAACAGTTTGTGTTGCTATTGTTGTTGTTGCTGCTGTTGCTGTTGCTGTCGCTGCCTACGTTGACGTCGCTTTGCTGCTGCTGCTGCTGCTGTTGGTGGCGCTGCTGGTGGCGCTGCTGCCGCTGCTGCTGCTGCTCCGCTGGCGGTTTCCATTTCATTTTTAAGCAAACGCTCGACGCGTTCAGCGTTTTAATATATAATTCTCATCGCTCGCTAGCGGTTGGCAAAAGTGGTGCGACAAAAGGCGACTCGTTAAACACTTGAAAACCAACGCTGAATAAAATCGTCGTGTGAAACGTGTGAATCAAAAATAGGCGCCAATATTTATTTATTTTTATTTTTTTTGTTTATTTGTGGATTTTGTGTGCGGTATTAACACCAAAGGATATTGCCGGTGCATTTCCAATTGTAATATTCACTTATTACCATACATAAATAATGTTATCCTCAAATGCGCTGTTGGCGCTTGCCGTTTGCGCCTGTGCCGCATCGCTGGCTGTGGCACGCAGCTACAGCAATGGACTCATCTTCTACGAGCTGCAGTCGCACACACCCTATCTGCCACCGACGGTGAGCGTGTCGCGTGGCCGAAACTTGGCCAGTGCCAAGTACTCGGAGAAGGGCTCCATTTGGTCCACATTCGGACAGCCGTGCGAGTGTCGCGGCATGATTTGTGGCTGCTGTGCTGGCCTCAAAGTGGATCAGTACAAGTTCGATCAGAAGGGTAAATAACTGTTTCTTCTTCTTCTTCTTTAACACTGCATTCAGAACAAAATATTTCCAAGTCTTTGTTTTTCTTTTTTTATGGCAATGACCCCTGTCCTTGTAAAATCATTTAATGAAAGTATTTCAATATAATATAACAAAAATATTTATTCAGATATGCCAAATAGAAAGTGAAATTATATTAGATATTTTTGCAATGTGCGACAATTTAGACAAAATAGAAATGATAACTGGGTATATATATATTTTTCTAACTGCAGCCCCAGATGCTTCTGCCAAGTGTCAATGGAACTGATAACCACTTCCAATTGCAATTGCAATTCCAATCGGAGTCTGAATCGCTTCTCTACACACACTGAACTACTACTCCAGTTGTCCAGTTGTCCAGTTGTTTAGTTGTTCAGTTGTTCAGTTTGGGGTGATTAATATGTCGAAATTCGTTGTTCGTTGCTTGGCTGCAATTGTTGCAATGACAGGCAGACAACAGCAGCAGCAACAACAAATTGTTGTTCGTCTTCCATGACACAGTTGCATTTGCCAATCAAAATGCCACAAATCGTTGGCGTTTTTTTTTTGCATGTTTGACGCATCGAGTTGTTAGTTGGCTGGGATTTCAATTCCGAATTCAATAGCAACTTCCACCCGCAACTTTCATTC
The DNA here is from genome assembly GCF_018153295.1 of Drosophila grimshawi. Lineage (NCBI taxonomy): Eukaryota > Metazoa > Arthropoda > Insecta > Diptera > Drosophilidae > Drosophila > Drosophila grimshawi. The sequence continues at coordinate 13,384,670 of NW_025063692.1, read as the reverse complement.
ATAGCAGCACAATACTCTCTCTCTCTATCTCTCTCTCTCTGTCTGTCTCTCTCTCTCTATCTATCTGATTTCTTTGTTTAATTACGACTGTCTTTGCAGTTTGTGCCAATATCACATTCGTGCCGCAACTGGAGGAGGCGCAGGTACAAGTCTACCTAAATGAACGTCAATCGGCCAAATACGGGATCTCGGTGCGAAATCCATCGCCCTTCTGCATACCCGTTATGATGGGTGTCCCGATGGCAATGTGCGTCCAGCTGACCGATGTGGCGATGGTGGGCAACAATCTGAACATGTGCATGGACTTTGTGGTGCGACTGGCTACGACCGATCTCTTCGAGATGCACTTTCAGTGCATGCGCATGGGTCTCGATGGCGTCCAGTACGTCGATAAGAATGGTCAGCCCGTGATCCCTACTGCCAGTACTCCTCAAGCCGATGAGGATGATAGGGATACGCTCGAGTATGACTATGCCGAGATGCTGGAGGGAGAACAGCAGGAGGAGATGCAACACCAGCTCGATGACCAGATAACAGAACTACCAAAAACAGAGACAGCTGAACCTGAATCCGAAACCGAATCGGAACCACTGAAAATTGAAAGTGAAATGCTTATGGCAGGAGACGAAGACCTGGTAGAGTCAACGACTGATGCTGGCGACGGCGATGATGATGATGGTGATAATGATGATGATAATAATGATGATAATGATGACAATGCGGAGGTGCAGCTGCAAGTGAAGGGGGACGAGGTACAGGAGGAGACGAAGCAGGAGTCGGCGGCTGATGACAAAGTTGGCGAGAGCGACCTGAAGCAAAACGAAGTAATTGAAACAATTACCAATTCAATACAAGCCAACGAGGTGCCAGCCGCAGCCGCAGCAACAGCAACAGAAACAACAGCGAAGCCAGAGGATGAGGAGGAGGCGAGCTATGGGCAACAGCAGCAGCAGCAACAGCAGCAGGGGGAACAAACAAAGGAGAAGGTTGTGGAGGTGGTGGGGCAAGATCAAGAGGTGAACGAAGCAACAACAACAAAAACACCAACATCAACAACAACTGCAACAGCAACATCAGTAGCTGAAATTGCTGAAATGGCAAACGACAGTTACAATGAAGTGAATGTGGATGACGCGGCAGAAGCAGAAGCAGAAGAAGCTGGAGGAGAAGCAGGAGGAGAAGACGATGACACTGAGACAGTGACAGAGGCAGAAACAAAGATGGAGGAGGAGCAGGAATATGAAACGACGCAAGCAGATGCTAGTGATGATGATGATGATGATGATGATGATGGTGGTGATGGTGGGGATGGTGATGATGATAATGATGATGATGATGATAATGATGATGATGCAGCCGAAGACAATAAAGACGATGACGATGTGCAGCTGGCCCAGGGGGCGTCACCTGCTAATAGCAATGAAAGTGCTGCTAAGCCCATCAGCAATAACAGCACCAGCACCAGCAGCAACAACAGCAGCAACAACAATAACAATAACAACACCATCATCATTGTCAATGAGCCAAGCCGCGAAGCTGTTGATGACAATGCTAATGGTGCTGGGGTTAACCAACGGCAACAGGAGCAACATCAGCAGCTGCAACAGCAACAACAGCAGCTGCAACAGCAACAACAGCAACAACAACAGCAGCGACGTCGCCGCCTGTTTCAGCGACTGCGCAGCGGCATTTAACTATTGGAGCGATATCAGCTGATTGTTAATTTATTGTAATTGTTATTGAATTGTTAATGCTAAATGCCTGTTAATTAATACTTATTTATTGCTACCATAGAAAAACATAAGCCAACAACCAATAAAACAGTAAGCGAAAGAAAAGTATACAAGAAAAAATCAAAGAGTAAAAGAAACTTTCAATTAGAGCAGCTTTGAGATCAGCAGAAGCAGCAACTGCAGCTGTTACAGCTGTTTGCAGAGCAACTGTTGCAGTTGCTGTTGCCACTGCTGTCAAGCAGTTCATAATTAGTGCAAGCAGTTCATGACCCTGACCCCGGTCTTGACCCTCACGCAGAGGAAGATTCAACGTATGGTGTGACCTGAATGGTTGTCACTCGAATCGATGGATTGCAGAGATTGGCGATCCTTGCGCCTGCGCGCCTTTCGTTGACTGGCATCCAAATGACGCCAGCGATAATTGTCCAGCTTGAAATTGTTGATTGCGATCAAGAGCGCCAGAAAAGCCATCATCTTGAGCGACTTTAGCTTCTCAGCCAGCTGCTTTGCCCTGTTAAGCGATTGGCTGAGGCGCTGGAAGCGATTGAATGCCGCATGCACCTGAGAGATCAGAAAGGTGCAATTCAAATGCCAAACGGTGCTGTTGCAACTGCGTGCCTCTGCTCATAATTAGTCATTTGTGTATTTGGCCAGTGAGTTAAGACTAGTGGCAGTCTGTCGCATACCATTCGCGGCCTTGTGAGCCATCGTCAAAGCCTTGTCGAAGCGCGCCTCCTTGAAGTGACATCGCGCTATTTCGAAGAGCAGATACGTCCTTTCGATGCCATACCGGGAGTAAATTAAACGCTCCTCAAGTCGTTCCACTTTCTTGCTTCAATTTAATCGACACAATACAAGATGATTCAACGATAAATTATGAGATAAGATTCAATTTGAACTTAAACAAGTCTCAATCTTACGACAGCTACTTATTTGACTGTTTTACAACTTACGCGGCACAATTCATTCGCTCCTCATGTCTAGCAATTTCAGCGTAGACATTGTGACTTCCATGGTCGAGCGATAAGTCCTTGAACCGATCCTTTGGCAGCATATAAATCAAAGCATAATTTTGCCAGTTCAAAATATCAATTTTTTGCGGCAATGTACATCGATCGACATGGGCCAAACCCAGTATGTTAAACACATCAGTGATGAACTCCCACTTCCAGGGCAACACACGGAATGTCTTTAGTACAATATTAGTGCTCATGATGTGCTCCACGTATTCGGTCAGTCGCTCGATGTCGCGCTCCTGTCGCCGTTGCCTCACCTCGCGCAGCATGCTGTGGCAGTCGCGTCGGCACTGGTACTGTACGCGGTACAAGTACTTCTCGCGGTTCCTCTCACAGATCTGGCTGATGCGGCACTTCTCCTGCTTGCTGTGGTACAGCGGTCTGCGGGCGTGCAACATGTTCTACGGATACGGATACGCACGGACAAGTTACGCATGTCATAAGCAAAATATAGAAAAGAGTCGATTATTGTGAATGCAATTTGCAATGGCTGCAGTACCGTGAACTTTCTGACAATCCTGTACTGCTCGGTGGTTAACTGGGCCAAATAGGGTGTGGATTCCCGCAACAGCGGATTGAGAAGATTGTGATCGTTTTTTAGTTGATGCAACAGGGTTGCATCGTTGGCGGCCTTGCTCAGATAATGATAGTTGTAGACGTTTTCGTCCACCTGGCGACGCGCTTTTTCCAGAGGTGACAATAAGGGCTTCTCCTTATTGACTACGCTGTCTAGGTCGCAGCCATTATTGTTGCTCAGTTGCTGCCACAACGGCCGAGGCATGAATGTGACGGATGTACGGTGGACGTGCGCCGCCTCCATAATCAATGGCCAAGTATCCAGCAGAAAGGAATGCAAGCTATCGCCCAGTGTATCCTCAAGTACTCCGATTGCCTGCAAATAGCGGAACTATACTGAATAAAGACAGGCAAACATTTACGGTATGGGATCGGAAGGGTCGCCCACAACACACAAATTATATAAACTAACAATAACTTTGGAAAGTTGATTAAGTAAATCGCATTCAAAGTCATTGAACTCACGCGATTTTTGCGTAGCCGAAAGCAATTCTTGACACACTTCCCCGGATAGTTGCGCTCCTCCATGTGAAGCATGACCAGATTATCCTCAAAGCGGTTGCAGTCGAAGAGGGCATCGCATTTGCTGAGCACAATGCTGGCTTTCGAGATGCCCTCCTGCTTCAGAAGTTGGTGGGCGTGCCGTGAGTCTTTCAGCGCCAGCTCCGCCTGTGCAAGTGATCGCCAGCATCTGCTGCGCTTATTCAGCGTATCATATAGTTTTTGGCAAACGCTCTTTGCAAGTGGTTGGCAGCTCACCCTCGAACAGACGGTGTCCCCGTTACTCCCGCACACGGTGATTGAGCGTGAGAAATACTCGATCGCCTTTTTGTTGAGCTGCCAACGGTTGTAGTACTGAGCCCAGTCGCCGAAGAGACGCGACTGGACACAAGCCGGCAAATCGATGCGCTGCCAGGGCTTCAGATTAGGCGGCAGGCTAATCGATGGGGTAACAACCTTAATGGTTGTGGCCAGCTTGTAATCTGAGCCTTGCAGAGACATAATCGATTGTTTAGAATATTTAAAATTTGTATTTGTACAACTTATATGTTTGCGCTTAATTTGTATATGGGAATAATTTTGGCAATAACTTGATATTATTTCTAATCAACAAACGAATTTGACAAACGAATTTGAATTTGAATATAAATTCAAGTCAAACATTTTGCAAAGCAGTGCTGATTATGCGGCCATTGAACTGCTTTCTCCACTGCAGCATGTGTGCAGAAATATCCATTTAACTTTTGTGAAAAGTATTATTCAATTTCATAACACTCATGACATATGCATATAAAAGCAATAAAACACACTGGCAGAGTGGACATCATAAACATTGCCCAAGAAAATTAATAGAGCACAAATATATTTATTTATTTGAAAGCAGTGCAAGCAGTTTTCCAATTGCATTGTCCTTTAGAACTACTGTCTGCACTGCAGTTTCAGTTGGATACAAATAATTTTGAATAAAAACCATATGGCAACTCTGCCCTATAAAAAGCCAGTTGGATGTTTGAATAATTTAGAAGTTCATCATAGGAAAGCAAAAGCAACATTCAAACGAATTTCAAACTTAATATGTCTAATAAATAGCTTTAACAAACAAACAAAAAAAAAACAGACGGACATTGCCATGATTATTATGAGTCTGAGAAAGTCGGATATGATGACAACAGTCTATTATAAGGTTTGATTGAATATAAATCTGAAAACGAATTCAGATTTGTGATCAAAATGTTGCTCGCTTAAGTGAAAAATAATTTCCAGATTGAGCTGTTAATTATTTATGCAATTTTGGCTGAACATGTTCGTGGCATTTTTGCTTCTCACGCCCACGCGAAGTAGATAGCCAAAGTCTTGAATTTTCACATCAGTTAATGTTGTCGGACACGGTCCATACAAATGTTGCAATCTTGTTCCCGCAGTGAAAATCGAATAGAAACCACTAAAAAGAAACCGGGGAGAATGAAGGAAGGGGACAAAGAGAAAAACAATAACAAATACAGACGAAAACAGTCATAATCGGGCAATATTATATAATTTTCAGTTACTGCTACTTTTGTGTTCGCCGTTGTTGTTGTTGTTGTTATTGTCATTGTTGCTGCCGGGCAGTCCAAGTTATTTAATTATTATTTTCGTATTTGTATATTTCTTCAGCCTGGTTATTCGGTGTTGTGTTACCTGTTTCTCGTGGGCTAGACTTGTCCCAGTTGCATGGGCAGCGACAACGATCTTACAAAAATGATTATAAATATTTGCTTATAAAATGTTTAATTGCTTTAGCGGTTGTTGTCTCTTTCACATACAACACATAATTAGTGCACTTCTTTTGTTTTTCTTTCGCTTGCTTTGCATAAGCGCAATGCAAATTTGAATTTGGTAGTTTATCACATAATCAATTGCTCGACTGTTGGACTTTTTAACTGGCCAAAACGCTGGCCTGCAGTGGGCCAAGCGGGGGCACCGGGGAACCGGGCAAGAGATCTTGGCAACGCACTGATGAGCGCTCGAATTGTTCGCATTTGTATGCTAACTGTGGACGTGGGTGTCGTTTTTTTTTTTTTTTTTTTCTTTTTGAAGCTCATTGCGGAAAGAAAGTCACAGAAAAGTTGGCGAAACTGTTGAATGCCACTTGAGCCGCCAATTAAAACTTGTTTTGCTTTTATTTTTGCGTTGCTTCTTTATTTTTATGTTTATTTTTTCATTTTTCTGCTATAAAGTTTTGTTGTCTGCTCTTCTTTTTTGGCAATAGCGCAACGTGTGGTCAAAAACAATAAGTAAATGCGATCATATATATGCATACATACCCATATTGTAACATGTTGAAACAGAGCAGACAGGAAACACTCAAAACTGTTGGTACTGCATGCCAATTATGTTTGAGTGCCAATTGCTCTCAAACTGTAACCAAAATTCACTTTTGAAAATTAAACACGTTTCAATTCGGGAATTGCTTCGATTTTACTTTTTACGTACTGCTTCTATTTTAAATTAATTTGCCAAATTAAAAAGTGATAATAATCTAATACTTTATTTGCTTGATAATTACAGAAATGGCCTACAAATATTTAGTGCTGTGATTTAGAAAAAACCAAATTTATCGACTCAATTGCCTAGTACCAATCAATGAAGTCCAACTTTAGTTTTCCCAATTGGACTACAAATAACCAGACTAGAAACCAAATGGAGCTATGACCAAAATAATAATAGTTACATTGTATAATGTCAATATTGCTATAGATATTCTCAGTCAGATATTTTCTTCGATTTGTTACGCCATTTTGACTGCTCAACATATCTCCTCACTTACATTTTTAGTTAGCCTGTTTCATTATTATATAACAGTCATGCGAATATAACCGAAGTAATGAAAGCTTGGCTAATTTATTTAGAGTTCATTGGGTTAAATAAGCGAATACAAAATGGTTAGATTAGGCACGCTGGTCTACCCTTGTACCCATTATTAACTTATTTCGTTGCTTATTCAAAAATATTCCATAGTAAGCGATAGTTTTATGGTGAAATATTTGGCAGTGACAATATATGAGATCTTACCGATAATGACTCGAAATGAAATTATACTCGAACCTTCCTCCGAAAGTATTCGTGAACCTTATTTGGAGAAATACGAAAGTAAACCAATTCTTGTGTGTTGAAACTGTTTGCCAACGTCTCAGGGACAATCAACGAGTCGCTAGAATTCCAAGAAAGAGACAATTTATAAAGGAAAATATATACCAAGTTTGAAATTCGCTGAAAGAACATTTTAATTGACCAAATTCGACTAAATACATTTTGCAAATTGAGCACTCAGAACAATTGACACGGTGAGTTCTGTACGATGATTTGCAGGAGTTTTTCGCTTTTTTTTTGCCGGTAACTGTGCTTTAAGCTAAACAATTGTTGGTCGTGCCTTATTTTTATAATGAGAGGATTTTCTCTACCATAATTGTACTAATTGTACATTGTGCTAAAAGTACATTGTGATCAATCAATTTTTCGTTGTGAATTACGCCCTGTTGCATGCTAATTAAAACAGCAACGGAACACACTGCGCGCAACCACAATTCTGCCCCGTTTTTATGTACGGGTGGTGCAGGAGCTTAGCCCAACTAGCGGTCATATCGACGCACAAGCACACGTTAAATGTGTATGCATTGCAACATTGTGTCGGTCAGCCGCACAATCCCAATAACAAATACAAAATAACCAATAACCAATGCCCAATGCCCAATTCTCGACGAACGCTTCAAGCTGTTTGGCAATAGCATAGACCAGAACTTTAAAGTCAAAAAAGCCAAAATGGCAAACACAAAAATGCTTGCAGCAACTTAAATAATATTTCGAGAATGAAATTTCAAAAATGGTTATACATGCTTAATTTGCTAATGAGCTGCAAACAAAAGTGATTATTGAAATAAATAATAATCAAATTTTGTTAGTCTAAATTTTATGAATATTTATTCTTTATTGTTCGGTGACGTATTTTATAATTTAAATATGCTTTTCGGTGACTTCGGGCTAAATGCTCATTTTTATTATTTTTTATATATATTCAGATATCATTTGAATATCAACGGGATTCGTCTAATAATATCGCTTGACCTAAAGCCAAGAAAAAAACAATTTTTAATTATTATTTACAAAAAATGCACACAAACTTTAACAGTTTAAAAAGCTAAAACTAGCCATTAAATTGCCAACGAAAATTGCAGGCAATTGAGATGGCAGAGAACATTGAAACGACTACGAAGCAGCTTGTGACTATTACTGTGACTGTGACTGTAACTGTTAATTTCATAAAAGCAAAATCACACTAAACAAACAAACTTGGACTGCTGCAGCAATTTATAATATTTGCTTTTAGAGAGTGCGTCCTGCTATTAAATTAAATACTTTCGTAATTGCAATTGGATAAAGCGCATGTGATTCGAGAAACGCAATTTACTATGACATGAATGAATTTTGTGGCAGGCCTGTTGGCAAATGTTATGGCAATAGCAGGCTCACCCGACTTTAAGGGTCGCAGTCAACAGCAGTCGACCGTCGATTCGACTGGCATCGTGCGATTCGGGTGGCACACAAGCGGCTTCGTGCCGCTGTGCAGCATCAGCGGCAACTCGAGATTCAGTTCGCTTTTTTCTCGCCCAGTGGCTGGTTGTCAGTTGTGCTGTGTGTTCAGCGCGCAGTCATAGAATAAAAAGCAGGCCGTTGCCTCTCGACGTAAATTTCAGTTGAAAATTTGAAAGCGAATTGGTCATCCAAAGGTGCTGCCGAGACATCCTTGTTAAGGCTCAGAAGGGCTCACTTGCTGCTTGATACCAGCGATTACATCTGTTGTGCACCTAAAGAGAGAATTGACCAGAAGCACTTGACGTGAGTATTTAACTGTCACTTTTAGCTGTCATTACTTGACACTTTCATAGAAGTTGTCGTGCGGATTAGCTTACAAAGTTGACATCGAGCTGCGTTGCTTTCACTTCCCTTTTTTCCTCTTATGCGACAGTCCTTTTGTATCTTTGTATCTATGTATCTTTGTGCACTGGGACATTTATGAGTGCTGTAATCCTCAATGCTTCTGCACGAGTGCCTTTTGTATGGCTGGCTTCATTTATTATTTATGATCTGCAAGTCCTCCGAGTAACGCACTTTGCATTCCAAACTTGGAGCAGCGGCCAAAAAACAAAAAAAAAAATTAGACAAAATATAAATCAAGTATACGCCGCATAAACACTTCACATCAATGCCATTAACATGAATCTTTCATTTCAATTTGGCCTTTCCATGCCATACGAAAATGTGTCACTTCTGTTTGCGTGCTGTTTTTTTGTTTGTTTTGTTTGTTTTTCTTTTTCCGGCCAAACGACAAACCAGCCAGTATTTGAACTCAGTGGATGCAACTGTCGCGCCTTATCAATACACGCATGCCACACGATTTGGCAGTGTCAGCGCAGCTGCTTCCTGGTATCTCGGTTGCCTGCCTGCTTGACTGCCTGTCAGGAGCGATTCGATTGTTAGGAATGCCTTAATGCAATTGTATGCGAAACTGAAATATCAATAGTGCACCTTTATCAGTGGGTCAACACCACCACCACGGTGATTGGCTTCGTTTGTCAGCTGTTTTTACAGTTTCCGCAGTTGCACAATTTGTGCCAAATCAGGCGTGTGCGGCACATGATAACGCTGATGAGTCAATTTAAAATGCATTGCTTGGCTCATAATGGACTCCATAATAAGTTGCAAATGGGAAATAACAATACACAATGGCAAAAATGATGAATTCGTTGGACTCCCACTAGCAGCACATGACCACTGTGCAAACAGCCCACTGTGCGTCACTTGGCTTCATTTTAATTGGCTTAAGAGCTAGCCCGCAAGCCAGCAGCTTTAATTTCAACGAATCGTTGCCCATTGCAAGATGAGCTCATTGACCCCCAGCTTGAGGGAGAGCTACTTGAGGGGAGGGGTTGGGGAGGTCGCTCCTTTGTGCAAAGGTCGCAAAAGCATCGTTAAACGTCGCGCATCAAATTATCGTTAGATTTATAGCACTTGGTACTATGACCGACTGCTCGTTCGCGACTTTTTGACTCTTGGCCCTCCCATTGTTCGTGTACGTTTCTAGGCGCCATGCCTCACATTTGTGTGAGACTTGCATTTCCACCCACAAGGCCAAGCAGTTTATTTCCATCTATAATACAGGTCAAATATGTAACACAAAAACAATTGGTCTGAAAACCGCTTGCGCAATCTTAACTTTCCTCTGTGTCAATGTTGATTGTTGGCTTATTGTATTTGAACATGGGAAATTAATCAGGTTGCAGTTGCAAGAAAGAACAGTTTCCTGTGTCAACTGGCAAGCGCAATTTGCCATTTAATATACTTGTTAGTGACTGACAAAAGTATTTTGTAAGTATCCTATTATTTGAAAAGACAAAGCAAGTAAGAATATTCTAGTCGAGAGTGCTCAACTTGGAGATAGGCTAGCTGTTAAATATTATAGCAGGCCACTAAGACTGCAACATAACATCTGTAACTTAACATTGATATCGATGTCGATCGATATCAATTGCGTGATCTCCAACTTAAAGAAGAAGCAGAAAGAGTCGTTGTGAATAAAGTAATGTGAGCAGACGTGTTTTGGAATAAAGTAGAAGTAGAAGTGTTAAACCAATTGAAACACTTAAAATGGGTTTCCTCATTCAAATTTTAGCAGCGGGTAAAAAGAAAAAAAAACAATAATTATGAATGAAAGTTACTGAAATTTACTCCTATCAGCCAAACGCTTATGTTACGAAATAATACTGATTTTGATACTGACATCATATTTAGTTTTTATAAATATTACTTAGTCGCCGGGAAAGCTAAGAAAGCTTTACCACTACTCCACTAATATCATTAGAGCTGTCTCATTTGTGATAAATTAAAAGAATTTAATTTATTTGTTAATCATTTTGGAGCTATTCCATCTTTCAATGTATATTTATCTGCAGTATCGATTGCTTGTGCTAATTCAATGTGCTTAATTTCTTAACTATATTTTAACACTACACAACTATTGCAATATTACAGACATGCATTTGTTACATGTATTTGCACAACTTCGCTATACTCCTTTTTTAAACATTTTCAAGTGAATAAGGGAATAAACATTTAAATTAATGAATGTTTAGTATTTGCTGAAACTAGGCTACGGTGTTGCCAGGCAGATTCGAGTGCATCGCACACTCACCATCTCCATCTCTCCATGGAGCTAAATAACTAGACTACATTTATGCAGCACCCCCAAAAAGTGAACAACATTTGCGAGGAACAGCACAGCAACTTTCCGCAAGCAACAGGCGCAGTCCAATAACAATTGAGTCTCAGTTGAGTGAGCATCTTACTGCTCCGTGTTTCCTGCTTCCCCAGTTCCATCACCACTCATCCCTCCGATTGCTCGTTTAAGGCACATTTCGTCAAGGCAAGCTAAAACTGACAAGGACGACGATTGGGGAAGGGTTTTAATAACTTCATTAAGTGCTTGAAATATGCATAAGCATAATTTGGTTTTTGTAATTAACATTTCTCTCAGCAGACAGCGGCACTTCATGCTGCAACTGCTGTCAGCGAATCGCTTACTTGTCCTCTCCCGTGAAGCCTTCACTGTGCGCTCTTGTCCTGACCACGACCTGTTCTGTCCTGTCCTGTCCTGTTGAGTCCCTCGCAGTCCCAATGGGGCGTATGAGCAACAACAGCTGCGCTCCTCAAGTTGCCCGCTAATTGACTGACTTTTGCCTGTCTTTTGTGTTGGCTCGTTTTCCAGCTTTAATTAAGCAGCCAAAAAATAGAGGGAAGCTGCAGCAAGAACTCAACATTAACCAAAACACGTGCTTACAATATTCTACAACATTTCGTAAAAGAAAATATAGCAACAAAAAAATATGGGCGTTACTGTCGGGAGTAACTGACTGCGAAATACTCTGATATTAATGTAATAATAGCTGATATCACCTTGCTAAAGGAGGATCCTCCACATCTACCTTCCACGTTTGATCATTTTGGCCTTAACTTGCAGATGTAGAGGCTAGACTTAGTGATTCTAGCTTTGACATCGTTTGAGGTATGGACTTATACCATCCGATATATACTTATAAAATTATCTTATTCATACTTGAGAAGCCATACTCTAGAAGATATAGCCATTTCCGATTTTGAAGGGATAGGGATCTGGGGCGGAAGGTATGGATGCCAATGACGATTTGTGAAGGACATCACCAGAAATTTATCAACCAAGTGTTGTGATTGTAGCTTTAAGACTGTGGGCGATATGTGGATTGATCGATTGGCAGTTATCGATTTGATCGATTCCCAGTCCCTCAGTGGCCGTAGCACACCATATCTTTTTTGAGAGAATTGAACAAAGTTGTGCTTATATACTCGTGTAACTTGGGTATCAGAGTGTACAAAGCAGAAAAATATAGAAAAATTGGCAAGTGACAAGTGGCAGTATTTGTTGTTGCTGTTATTTGGGGTGTGGCATGGCAAATTGAAGCAACAAGCAAAGTTTTGTTTCTCTTTATTATTTATTTATTATGATTATTATTTTTTCGATTGCTACATGTTGAAACTCATTAATATATTTTGCAAATCGGAAAACTTTGCTTTTGCCAATTTGCTGACGAACTTTCTTGCAATTTATCAATCGACACGTTTGCCAGCCGACAGCGAGATGTGCCTCGCACAGCCATTTGCTTGCTGCTGCTCCGCATTATTAAATTTACATGTCAATGCCACATAAAAACATTTCAAAGTGGAGAAGGGTGGGCGGCACAACGAGGGCGTTGCTACGTTATCGCCTGGCAGCTTAGCAGCTCTGTAAACACGACCAACAATAGGCCACCACAGCATCAAGGAATATCGCGCTTAGCCCATTCAGCGCCAGCTGTGCGGAAACCGGCAGATAATCTAAACAAAACAATGCAAACATCGACAGCAACAGCATTACAAAAGGAGCAACAGCAACAGCAAAAGCAATCGCCATACCAACAACAACAACAACAACTGCGATAACAACAGCAGCAGCAGCAGCAGCAGGTGGGCATCGGCAACTTGGCAAGATGCAATCCGTTGACTGCCTCAGGCTGCATCCTTGACAATACACAGCAGCACTTAAGACTCAAGCGAGAGGGTTGCTGGCAAAGAGGTGGGCGTATGGAAGGCATCTAAAAGCATGTTCTAGTTCACACAGTATTTAGTTCGTCACAGCAACTCTCTCAACTGGTCGCGACACGCCCAATGGCCAACAATTAAAGACAGACTCGACCACAATATACCCTGTAAGTTTCTCAATGATTGACTTAATCAAAACGTTATATTAATTTATGTAATTCATTTGGAACTTGAGCTTGGGCACTCATCACTATTTTCAAATAGCACATACATTTCTTTCACAACTTTATATTGACTTATGTAATTCTCTTGGAAAATGTTCTGAATTATCGATTCGAAATCGATTATCGATGATTTCCAGCACTGTTTTTGAACTAGTTTTTCAAATCGGATATACTACACATGTGTGTTGTGAAATGTAACTTATGACTGAATTAGTATTGACATGCAGCTGCTGCTTGTGTGTAGGGTATCGTGCAACGAATATATAAAATAAAGCCAAGACAAGACAAGAAATGAGAGAACGCAGAGAGGAAAAACTGGAAATGTAAGCTTAACGGTCAAAGTGCATGCTGAGCTTTCAAATGCTAATGGGTTGCGATTATCTTGTAATCTTACATGCACTAAGCACAAGATGACAGCGATGCAATCCGCTCAAGCAGACAACTCTAAGCTGCTTACTTAAGTCATAAGTAGTGAAAGATTTTATTTAAAAAAAATGTCTTTTTATACCCTGATACCAAAGGTACAAGAGTATCTTAGAGACGGGTGCTTAAATTGGGGTGCTATGTCCACTTGGAGGCTAACAAATCAATAAGTGCATGTCGATAAAACCACATATGTAGTATGGTATACTTTGAAATCCAGGGTCAACAAAATTTGGTTAGTGGGTAAGTAAAGATTTCCAGCTCCCCATTGCTTAAAAATCTTAGATGGAACAATCTACCACAGTTTCTGAGTTAGAGTCACCAAATTTGAAAAGTATATTAGCTGGCATCGCTTGCAAGAATCGATAAAATAATATCTGACACAATTTAGAGACTCGAGTCACCAATTTGGAAATATATGTTACCAGTAATTTAAAAAGCGGAAAACTTTTTTCAGACCACTTTCCCAATTTCCTCCCCAAAACCGGTAGAAGCCTCTATCTTAAACTTGGAATATTGATTACTATGAACCTCCTTCAAAGATTGATGGATAAAAACTAAATGTTGTTTGCCGCCTGCTATCAGCTGGTAGTTCATTGACCTAAGCGTTAAAATATTTCCAAATAATTTGATCAAATATTGAATTAGATAAAATTTAAATAATTTATTATTCTTATGTAGAAAATGTGCTAGTTGTAATAGAGACTGAACTCGAACATTTCATATTTACTCGTCGATTTTAAGAGAAAGTCGATAAATGTGACACGCAATTGAGTTCACATTTAGGTTTCCTATTATATTTTTCTAGTGAATTTTACGCCATAAATGTTTTATGGCCTTTAAGCTTTTGCACCGCCTCACACTCCATCCCCTCGCATGCGATACTCCCAAGAGAATGGCAAAGCATGAAATAGCAGTTGCATCACGTACTAAATACCCTTTCAGACGTAAGACGTTGTAAGATATAAAATTTAGATGATTGATATTAATTCATCTAAATATTCGACAGTTTTATATAAACTGAATTGTAGTTTGTTCAACATTTTATTTAATAAGACAGCAAAGTTCCTTTAGAACCTCTGTATTAATGTATACACAAAGTTATCCTGAGACACTTCAAGTGCCCTCGGCCTTGGTATGCGAAATTCCAACAAAATGCCTTATGTCGTCATCGAGCAGTCCTTGGCAGAAAATATTAGTCGTGATTTCATGACTTCTTCGCATATGCCAAAATATGGCGGAAAAAGTTAAAGGGAAGAGGAAAAAGTTGAATAATTTGCTCGTACGAGTGGATTCAAGACAATGTCACAGTTGGCACACTGTTGTCATATAATTAAATTGCATTGCCAATTAAAGATTTTCGGGCTGCGGCAGATGGCTCAATCTGGAAAAAGAAACAAAAACAAACACACACTCACACACACACACAGACACTCATCTGTATCTATGGAAATGTAAGTGTGCGCTTGGGTTTGGGATTATTTATGTATCGATAACGCTCTGACGCTTTTTCAATTTGCTTTGGCCGATGATTTGGGCAAATAAAACGCTCAACTCACACAAACTTCTGTTGCCCTTTCTATTATGGTGTCTAAACAAGTGTGTATAAACAAGAGCCTTGTGCGTTACCCAGTTGGACCAACCAGCATATAGAATTTGCTTTCTTCCTGAAAAAGTTAAGGACCTCAGCATTTGAAAATTCTATTCGATGTTAATATTATACAACTACATATAAACAAGTGCAGTATACACATTTACGTACATTTAATGAGTTCCAGATACAGACAGCAATTTCAAGACGTCGATAAAAATCCCAGTCTTTAAAGAACTTTCTGTTCTTTATAGTCACCTGGGAAGCCATGTACTTGCAGTATAATTTTGTCAACTCAATAAAAAAATAAAATAGAAATTACAGCAATACCAATCAAAGATAATAACAATAATAGTAATCGCCAATGTTAAAGTTTAATTCCCAATAACTCAAACTCATATTCTTTTCTCTCAAAAGAGCTGCTCGTTAGACTTGTCCTTGTCCAAAGAATAGTTGAAAGTTAGTTGATAAGTTGATCTCCGATAATACGCTGAAGCAAAACTAAATATTTTCATTATTCGCTTTCTTTTTATGGCTTCTGAGCTGAGCAGATGCCAAGTAAGTGTTTACGGTCGCATTGGGCTGTTCGTGATGATACAACTATTAATATGTTGACGCTGTGTTGTTAAGGATATTATTGTTTGTGTCAGTGGGTCAAAATGCCTGCGGCAAACCGCAAATACAAACAAACAAGCAAACAAACAAAAAGGCAAACAGGCAAACACACACAGAAACGCGCATTTGCAGTTGCTTAGAATAATGTGATGAGTTTGCCATAAACGCCTGACCTCCACCGCACAACATAAAATAAAAAGACAATTTACCAACCTCAACCCCCAGCCACCAACTGCATTTCCCATTCAATTTATTTCCTGTGTTTGTTTTTGCTGCTGCTGCTGTTGTTGTTGTTGTTGTTGTTGCTGTATATCTGAGTCAGTTTTTGGCATACGAACACGACAAGTGCGTCAGTCTCCTGCAGCGATACACCAAGTTAGAACATTACATACCCCCCATCTCACCTCCACCCCTTGATTGTCATAAACTGCTTTCAGCGGGTTTGTGAGTGTGAGTGTGAGTGTGAGTGTGTGTGTGTGTGTGTGTGTGTGTGTGTGTGTGCGTGTGTGTGAACGGGGGAAAGGGAGTTTTGTGTGTGTCAACTATACACACTTTCAATTGTTAGTCGAGGACACTTTAAGTGTCTAGACGTGCTTTCTTAGAGCTACTCTGTATATTATTTTTATTTATTTTTTTGAATTGGGACAACTCACTTTACAATGAATTTGACTTGTTTCATGGCAAATGAGAAACTTCAGTTAAATTTCAGATTGATATTGGCATATTAACCAGATTTCAATGTAATTTGTTTATTTTAAAAGCATGTTTTTACCAGCAAGCTGACGTTGAGTAATAGCTGCACAATAGGGAAATTCAATTAAATTAGTTAGTTTGCAAATATGTTGGGCGTGGAATAAACCAATAATAAAGCAGCAGCAGCAGCAGCAACTACAGCAGAACAACAGCGACCGCAACAGGGACACCAAAATGCAATACAAACATCCAAAGTCACTTAACCAGACACGCACACACACACACACACACACACACATTATGTGTAGTATATATGTATGTTTGCCAACACATAATGTATTTCGAGAGCTAATTAAAACGCAACGTGAAGGTTGCCAGTGGCAAGTGAAGAGCAGTGGTGCACAATGCAACACTACACAGCACTGGCAGCAGTCGTCCAACGGGTGTTTATTCAAAGGGGATCTGGGAGAGTGTTAGAGAGCGGGAAGTGGGGAGTGTCCGGGTTTTTGGTGCGGAAAGGCAAAAAGTCTTTTTTTTTTCTTTTTTGGCAATTGCCAGGCAGACAAGGGGATGACAGTAAATTCTCAGTTTGCTGTTGCCAAAAGAGCGACAAATTCTGCGAATTAAGCGAAAACTCGAATCATTTTAGCACAACAAATATTAATTTAAGGCACAACTAAACTAAAGTATTCTCGAAATACAAGAGAGAACATAACTTCTACTCCCGAATCATATTCATAATTATTATACTCAATTGCAAAAACGATGTTGAAAATATATTATGATTCACATATTGATATATAATTACATATAAATATGTACACCTGTCAGTTGATGAATGCACATGCATAAATACATACATGGTTGGTTATATTTAATAATATAATACATGAGCTGTTGATTTTGCTCAGTGTAAACACTGAAATTGTTTAACATGGGCAATGCAGCTTTGAGCTGCCAACTTGATGGGGCGCCAAATAACTTGCAATTTAAACCGACACGCAATAGTTGCAATGCATGTGTGTGTGTGTGTGTGTGTGTGTATGTGTGTGTGTGTGATGTGTGGCTTGTGGCATTTGTTGTGCTTGTAGTGTGTGATTGACAGATGCCAAGCGGCGACAAACCCCGACGTCAAGCAGCCCGTTGGATGGATGGTTGCTTGAACATATTCAGCTAGTAATTTTAACTATGTAAATCAAGTCCAATCTGTTTCACTTCGAATGAATCGTCAGTTAGTTTATATGTGAGATATTCTATCAATTGAGCAAATGCATACCTCTGTTTGTAAAGTAGCTGCCCGGCTCAACATCCGGTCTGGCTGTTGCATCCGGTGTGGCGTGTTGTCTGCCACATAATCTCTCGCTTCCGCTGCTGCATGGCGACCACATTAAAGCTGTCGAAACATACAAAGCGTACCAGAAACTGAATGCATCAGAAGACAGATCTGACCTCACTCAGGACCTTGACCAATTTGCCTGGCAGGCAGCAACCAGGAGCCAGACTTCGGACTGCCAGCCCAACTCGCGGCCTAGTTTTTGTCCCGTTGCCAGCTCCATTCGCTTTCCGGGCAGACAGTTTGATTTATGCGACTTTTGCTTTGCATATTCAGCTGACAGCGAATTCGATTTGATATCGGCGACATGAGACTGGAGCATTCGCCATGGCCACAACTTATAAGCCTAACAGAAAATGACTGAAATACGCCCACAAACAAAAAAAAAAAACCGAGGGGATGACAGCGGGTATGTCAGCCATGACGGTGCTCTAAACGCTTATTTATGGCATTTTTTAGGCGCTTGGAGAGGCAAAAGCATCAAGAATGGTAGCCAACCAAACAACCAAGCGAAACTTTAGTTATCTATTATGGAAAAGTACGTGAGGCTCGTAAGCAACAAACACATTACACGATATAAGAAGCTCAATGTGTGTGTGACCGTGCGCAGGAGCGGAATGACATGAAATAGAGTTCAAAACTCAGCTTATAAATTATGTAGAAAGGTGTAACAGGCAGTCAGAAGTGAATGAGTATTCAAATGAAACCTGCAAGCCCCAGCTCATTTTTGAGAATCCTAATTCCAAATTGGCGTTTCTATTATTATTTTATCCTTCTTTTTTTTTGGCTTTCATAATCTCTTTCAAGTAATTCTACATCCTTCAATCTTTCGGATATGGACGTAACATAGATCGACAGAGGGTTCAGGCTATAAAGATCAGGCTTTTGATGCTGATCAAGAATGATTTCTTCTTTTGTCTAGAATTTCACAATTTTGTCTTTCCCTTTTTGTAATAGATGCTAAAATAAAAGCCGCGCAGGCGTCCGCATCTAGTGTTGAAGGCATAGCTAAGCTAATCGAAAATTAAAGAGATTAAAGATGCTTTAGTATTAAAGCTGAAAGTTTTTCACAGCCTGATTCACAAGTTAAGTTTTTTAAGCAATTACTTAGCGAGATGACTCCTAAAAGTATGCATGCTTAATTTTTTGGTATAAATTCAACTTGAAAGTCAAAAGAAATTAATTTCAAATGTTAGTTAATATTTAAAAATGCTGAAAGAGGTCGGTTTGGTTGGGTGATCCAAAAAGCGAACTTATAAGCGAAAATGATAAGAACATTGGGAAAATTCAGCAAAACGATATTTGGAAACTAAATGGCGGCCCTTCGACTGAATTCGAGAACCAGCCGACCCTGCGTAAGTGAGCATGTTTTCATGTACATGGTGAGTGTGTGTGAATGACATGGTTATGTGTTTTTAGGTTCTTTGCCACTTTATATTTGTTGAAGTCGCTCGTCATCAAAGTAAGTCAGCCAGCCGACAGGAATATAAACGGAAGGCGTTGACGTCGCTGACAGCGCAAAATTTCGCGCTGGCAAACTTGGCTGATTTCCTTTTTATGACAATAACAACAGACCAAATGACGACAAGGACAAAAGCAGCGACAACAACAACAACATCAACACCAGAACCAGAACCAACGACAACGATAAACAAACCATTTGCACTGACGTCAAAGTGCCGCTCAAACTGTGAGTCTCAATCTCAGGCAGCAGCCACCTGAAGGGTTTATGTCAAGCAAAGGGTGTGAAAACTATGAGATGAAGCTGGCAAATCCAAGCGATCAAAAGAAAGCAAAAATAACACGCACATGTGAGAAGTGATTGACCATGCGAAACCCTGTAATAATTTCTACATGGTTTTGACATGGTTTGTTACCAAAATTTGTTCTGCATCTAGAATGAATACATTTAACTTTTATTTTTTTCTATTTCTGTCAGAAATCTTAACAAAACAATGACTGAATGGACCAGTCAATTATTTATTGTGGTAATAAAAACAACATAAATGATTTCATAACATGACTTAAGGAGTCATACCCTTTGCTAACTATTCCATCGATACAGGGTGTAATGAAATATCCTACAAATAACAGAGGAAACCTCTTCAGCAAATTGCTTCTGTTACACAAAGTACCTTTAATAAATATTGCTCAGTCAACTGAGTTGGCTAAATTTACTTCTGAATTACTTGTACAAAGAGCTTTCATTTTTTTATCGTTCAGAATTTGGATTAATATTAAAAAATTATGTTATCCTATTGATTGATGCAATCTAGCGTTTGTTCTTTGTTAACTTTAAAAACCTCTTTCAAATGTGATAGAGGAAGTCTTAAATATGATAGGCTTGAGCCAAATTCTGAGAGCATATTCACAAAACATTAACTAGTGTAGCATTGTTTCTGATAGCAGAGTCATTTCAGGAGCAAGAAGTGATACGATAACTTTTAAATTACTCAGTCAGTCAAACTTCAAAAGCATCAATAAATAAAATTGATGTAGTCTCTCTCTCTCTCTCTATCTTTCTCTCTCTCTCTCTCGGTTATATTTGACAAATTGCCCCATTTACCATATTCTCATGTTTGATTTGATCTTCTAAGCGCCTGGCAAGGACAACTGAGAACCTCAAATTTGTTGTTATTATTGTCAGCACATGCACATAAACATAAACATAGATACTTACAATAAATGGATGCCTGCCAAGCAAGTATACTAGGTGCTGCTGAGACAGAGCCTATATTTTAGTGGCAATCAAAATGCGATTTTCTTGATTTATTGCGCATACGGAAAGCTCTCGAAGGATAAACGAAGGCTTTGCCTGTTGCTTGCCACATTTCCCAAATATATATATATATATATATTGCGTGTAAGTTGCCTCCTCCTGCTGGGTTTGGTATTTGCTCAACTGATTGGCAACTAGATACCAAACAATTGCGCATCACAAAATTACATCGGGACCTTGCCTTTGGTTTCGCTACCCTTCAGATATAAATAGACAGGCGCAAATAATGACGAATATCCGTCACACCCAAAAATAACGGACGTTGTGCCAAAGCGACCTCGAAAATTACGGAAAATTTGTTTTTGGACATTGGAGGCCCCACAGAAATCCTTTTTTAACCACAATGAAACAAAACCTAGGAACACAGACAGCTTGCAAGAAAGTGTCCGACTACAAGCTGCTCTGCTGAAGGGGTACAATTAGATCTGAGATTCATACAGAGTTGTACAGACTTCATTTGTGACCACTGTCTGCCTTTTTGTCATACACATATTTTCTAAGCATCTTTCTCTCCTTTTTACCAATAGATTGTGATTCTGTAATGCTCTGAAACTCACATTTAATTTTACCTGTTTATTATGTAAATATACACTTAATCTCATTGCTCATATACAGGGTATAAAAACCACATAAATAAGATACGCGTCTGACATATTTAAGCGTTATGCTGTTGTGGTTGTTCTTGTTGCATTTTGTTGGCCTGTTGGCCAAGTGAAAAAGTTATGAGGCGCCGAAAGATCTGAAGGCAACCCCAACAACTCAAAACTCAGAAAAAAAAAACGCGTTGCGAATGCAGAGTTGAAAGATGAGAAAAATTCGATGCGTGATTTGGTATTCATTTGGTGGCAGAAAAATTGTACACTGCACACACTTGGCACAAATTGGCAGTTTGCCAAAATAGAAATCGAAATTGATTGAAACAAAAGTGATTTTGTGATTTTTTATTTTGATTGGAACTTAGCTCAAGGCCATGGTCACGTTAACAGTTAGTTGAAATCTCTCCTGTTGCATTAAACTGTAAAAATATCTAAAATATGTTGCGGCCTTTTCCAACCCACAAACCATAAATTTGAATCTAATTGTTGACGTTTGCGTTTCGTAGCTTTTATTGCTGTGCAGGCTTTTATTGCAATTAAAAGCACAGTGTCGGTTCGAGAGAAGCCTTTAATTTATGTTCAATTGCGCAATTGCAGGGGGACACTTGAACAGTTGGACAATCGGACAAAATGGACGGACGAAATCTGCTTAGTTTGATGATTAAGGATGCCCGACAGCAGCAGCAGAGAACAAAGGACGTACTCATACACGCACACACCCACACACACAGACACACGCACACACCCACATACACACACACGCACACACCCACACGCACACACACACATACCCACACACCCACACACATGGACACAAGCTGACTCGCCCACTAACAGCTTGCCAACTCGATGGTAAATCGGATTTTGCACACATTGCATTTTGTGTGCGCTGCACTCGATTTAAGTATTTTAAATTCGATTTCATAGCCACAGCCCCAACAGTTATTAAGTGCAATTAACACTGGTATGAGAACAATAAATTGGACTCAGGTCGGCAGCTTATTGCAATTAATTTGCAATTTAAGCTAACTGTTCGCTGCTGGGCCTGGGCATTTAATGTTGCCATCTAATGGTGGATAATGCAACAGTTGAAGCTGGACTTGCTGCTGCACAAACTGTTGACTCTGCGAGCCCACATTTATTGCGTGCTTTATTATTATTTATGTTGGCTAAAGTTTGTGCAACTGCTGCTCGGCAAGCGATTCATTGGCAAAGTTGCGGAAATGCTATGAAAACGGGAGTTGCTTGCAGATACTGCACTCAGAAAACAATTGCCCGGAAAACTAAAGAGTTTTTCTTGTTTTCAGAAATAAAATATACAAATATATGAATTTCTTAAAATTGTAAAGCTTCTAAATTACAAATAAATATTTCTTGATAATAAAAAATATTTCGAAAAAGTAGAAATATTTGGTAGAAAGTAAAAATCCTTCTGTTAGTTGTGCAAAAATATTAAAAAAAAAAAAACAGCATTTTTTCTGGAATTAAGAAAGTAATAGCCCCGGAGAAACAGGACTTTCCATTTTAGAAATATACTTTCTGAATAATAAGTTGAGTTATCTTGGCTTTCTAAAATACAGGGCAATTATTTTTCTGAGTATTTGCAGCTCTCATTTTGCTGAATGCCCTTGCCTTCAAATTGCTGAACTCACTGGCCTTCCTGGTAGTTTATTGTCTTCCGTCAGGCTTTCATTTCTATGTACCAATTCACTCTTCGCCCTCATATTCAAGAGTTTTTAATTATATGCCAGAATCAGAGATGTGCATTGCACTGCGCAAAACTGCATGTGAAATTCCCATTTTTTCTGGCAATAACTTTTGCATATTCATGGGTCTCACTCAACTGACAGTTAAATTACATTTCGTTTCGCTGTGTTAAATTATTAGATTTCAAACAGCGCCATGATAAAATGTATAAAAAACCTAATACCTTAAACATTTTTTTTTTTGTAACAGAGCATTTCTGAGATTGGTTAAATATAGTATATTCACTCCATTTAGCTCTTGAGCGAAGAGTCTAGTGCTTACAACCTTTCTCTCTTTCTCTGTTTTTTTTCCATTTTACGGTACCTGCATTTTGCCTTAAAGCGCATTCCCTTGGTTGTAATAAATTTGCTCTTTATATGCTAAGCCAACAAAGAAATGTGTTACTTTGTGACAAAGTTAGAATGCCATCTGCAAGGCTATAAAAATATAATTTATCTGCGTCAACTATCAACAAATTCCATAACATATTCATAGCTACTTGTGTCAAATTTGTCAGTGATTTTCGCATTAATTTTATGTTGAAACTTCATTTAGGCTTATGCATAAATTTGAACAGTTTCATCATAAAAGACAACCAATAAAACACAAAATAAAAAAAGTTTGCGTACTGCGTAATAGTTACATCAGCACGGGATTCTTTTTCTATCACACAAAATACTAAAACAAATCTCAGTCTGGTACTTAAATATATATATATATCGGTCTATTCTAGACATTTATGCTTTTTTTGTTGGAATTACTGTGACACTAGACAATAGCCACAAATACACGTCAGTATATGCATTTACAAGCTGATTACAATTCATGTAAATTTCATAGTAATGCACCTAAATGGTAAAATCAAATCCTTCCCAAAGGATTATCACACAATGCGAAATTAGGTCAACTTCAATTTCAGCCGAATGCAAATGCATTTGTATGACCTGAAAATGGGTAAAAATGAGTTAAATGGTTTTGTGCAAATGGATATAACATGCAGAAGGAAGCATCTCTGATCCCATAAAGTATATATATTCTTGATCAGGAACAAGAGCCGATTCGATATATAAAGACTTCAAATTTGGAACATTAGTTGTCATATAACAAGAAATCAAGTTTGCTTTATCTTATCGATAACTGCCTAAGTTTCTCGAATATCGATACATTTCAATTTTCGGTAGCAAAGTCACAATTTGAAAAGCAGAGGCTTTCCTTTTGAAACGGAAATTTGAAAGCTGGCTTTAGGGTATATCATAGTCGAACTCACTCGACTAAGGCAGTCTTACTTGCTATGGTTGGTTTTGCATTTTCGGTTTGGGTGATTTAGGAACGCAGTAAATTGAAAAAAGGAAAAAGGTAGGCGGGGACGGAAAGGGATTACCGGCAGAGGTCAGTTGGGTATAGTTGCTTTAAATCTCATTTATAGCTAGCTGATGCGATGCAATGCAGCTGATTTAAAAGCAAAAAAGTAATACAAATAAATGTGCAACTGTTCGGTGTGAAGACGGAAGCGAGGAACGTTCAAAACATAAGTCCAGCAGCGAAGGCGCAACTGGGCATTACACAAATCACATCCCACTTATCTACTTGTCTAGTCTTGACCGGGCCAGCAGCATATAATATAATGCTAATGGTGATGGCAGCCCTCAGCTGAGAATGTTGCCTCTTTTCATTGCCATACCACGCCCAAAAATCGCACCACCCAACTGGCGTTCTGCGTTCACGCTTCCGCATCAGCGCGCTGCGAGGCAGAGTTTTGTCGAAAGAAGCAAACCGAAAGCGCAGCGAAACTTGCACGAGGAAGGCCAAACTAAGCAAATAAAATGACAAATAGTTGCCAGAGCAAACAAAAAAGACAAAAAAAAGAGAGAAAAAAGGACGCAAAGCCAGCACTCACCAAATATATATTTGTGCAGCTCACTTTATTTTTCAGAAAGTCAATTTGCTTCTGAATCGCACGGCTTAGTCTTTCGGAAAGAGGAGCTACATTTTCTAAATTACATTCTTGATTCTTGATATTTATCAGAATTTTATAAGGAGAACAAAAATGGATTCGAGTTTATACTTTCCAGAAATTTGTCTCGCTTATTATTTACTCAGTATTTAGATAAATTGCTTCTTTTTTATATATTTTTTTTTGAATACCGTCGGGACTCGTCTTCAGGGATAGACTCACAGTCTAGTCCAGTAAGCTGTTTCGCAACATACTAATATTTATAATTCGCATACCGTCGGGATTCGTCTTCAGAGAGAGAGAGAGAGAGAGATTCACATAATCTGTCGAATACATCTGAGTAAGACAAAAATAAAATAAATGAATAGCTTGAACCCAGCAAAAAAACAAAGAATAAAACAAATGAAAAACAAAGTATTTCTCAAATTAAAATAAATGAGATATTTTTATATATTTTGTTAAGTTAGAAATTATTTCTAAGACACAAAAA
The DNA here is from genome assembly GCF_018153295.1 of Drosophila grimshawi. Taxonomy (NCBI): domain Eukaryota; kingdom Metazoa; phylum Arthropoda; class Insecta; order Diptera; family Drosophilidae; genus Drosophila; species Drosophila grimshawi. The sequence goes on along the minus strand of NW_025063692.1, from coordinate 13,359,256 downwards.
GAATAAAATAAATCGAGGGCATTTTATTGTTTATGTGTAGGCATAGACTACGTAAACGGCACGTTGAATGAAGGGGGGTGTGTGGAGTAAAACAGTTTTGGCCTCAGATGCTGTCATGCATGTAGAAATTCTGTATACCGCAACAAAAAGTTCCGCACTAAAAGACGAAAAATGGAAATAAAACAAAATATTTATATATCCACCATTAATTGCAGTTGTTGGGTGTTAAGTGTATGTGTTATGAACATAAAGCTCTCCATCAAAGACTTTTCAGCGTATAAGTATGTAGACATTAGTACTTAAATGATATTTATCATTTCTATTTTCCATGCTGCAGAAGTAAAAGTAAAATAAAGACATTTTACATAATTGCTTGGAACTCATCAACTGTGCAAGAAAACTGAACCGAAAAAAGTTGCAGATGGACTAAGAAATAAACGCAACAAAAACTTGGAACTACAAAATCAGGTTTTTGCTTGACATTAAAAATGGAACTTTTTTCCACCTTTAACTAAGAAATGCACTCACAAAACTTTACAAAAAATGCATGATATTCTCTTCTGTCGTATTTACGTATTCACAGAACTTTCTCCTTTTTTAATTTTGAGACTTTCTCTGCGTTGTCTTTTTACACTTTGCAACCGGCAAGCATTAAAAGTGTTTAAGAAGTGTATCATGAAGTTGGATCGACATATGTTTTGTAATATTGACTTTGTGTGTTTGACTAGCAGAAACAAGCAGTTGGCTACTGATTACTTTAGTTTTAAATGCATAATCAGCTAGCTAACATCTATTTATTTATTAAATTCAGCAAAATGTAACTATAAGCTTTTGAGCTTTCTGTGGCATACTTTTAGGCAAATTGTAACAGACTTATTCCCTTATGCCATTTAGTTAGTAAATATCTTAATATTATCATTATTATGTCAACAACAAAGACTAGACATCAATGTTAATTTAAAACTCCATATTTATTTAAATTAAAAACCTCTGCAGTTAACTGACAAATTTCAATTGACCTTAAGAAACGAAATTAAACTGTTGAATAACTTCAAAATATATGTTCACATTTGTCTGTAAGTTTTTCACTGGACACTTAATTATTATTCGTTTGGCGATTCTTTCAACGACACAAATACGAAATAATAACATCTTTAACGACTGTGCAAATAGTAGAGAGAGGTGTTTACTATACATATGTTTGAGTGTGTGTATTTAACAACAAAATAAAGAGAAATAAAATGGCATTTTGCTGCAGATAAGATGCTGTCATAAAATGTTGAAGCGATGTCAAATGCGGCAAGCTGCATAAACAGCATGGACAGTAAATGTGGAGGTGCCAGATGTCCTGCTGCTGAATGAAAACAGTGGGCGATATTCGCACACCAACTGAACAAAGGAAATTTATATGCAAATTTAATCAAAATGGCATGAACTGAAGAACGCAATACGCATTCATAAATATTTGTGAGCTGGCCAAAGCACACTGTGTTAAATTCGCAAATTTCTTGTTAAAATTTCGAAAAATTGTGTTGTGTGTAATTTTGTATATTCGAAAAAAAATGTTAGAACGATCTGACCACGCCTTATATAGGAACAATAAACTTAATAACAAACTTAAAACGTAAAGAATTTCAATATTGGCATATATGAAAACTACATATATTTGCAGCATGTATTAACTAAATATATATTTCTTTTATAAATCAATTTTTGTTTAACAAATTATTAGTTTAATCATCTTTTTCGTCTGATTCAAATTCAACTTCGCATTCCAGTTCTGAATCAGGGTCACTGTCAGTTTTTGGAATATCGTTCTGATTACTTATACCGATTAAAGATGCTCCTAGTATTCCCAAGTATGTGGAGGGCAAAATCGAGATGATTACATTTTGATGTACACATAATAATAATAATAATTTGCAATAACTACATGTTGACCAATATTGGGCAAAGGTTAGTTTTACTCCATCAGTGTTTTGGTTCGCTAAATTTTTACGTTTTGTTTTCTCTCATGAAAGTAAACCTGCGTTCTAAAATGGCAAACCTAGCTAATGCTCATGGTTGCTCTCCGATAACTTTTATTCAAAGAAATTTATATTTGGAGTATGCACTTTAAGGAAATGTAACTAATATCAAAACATGTAGTCAGGAAATTTAACTTAATTAAATTACAGTTTGTGCAGCATTGGTCAGCAGTTTAAGCTGCACAAAATGAAGTTCAAGTTTCTTCTCTGCATGTGGTTTGCTCGCTTGTCCAATACTTTTGGTCACGTTTTTGACGAACAACCGTCCCGAATTCTCTTAAAATTTATCAAGTTTTTGTGCCACATTTTTGTGGGTGTGGTGGATGGTGGCACCTTTGCCAAAAAAAAACTGGATTCAACAAGAAAAAAAAAAACATGTAATGTTCTGAGTCACGCCTACGAGCCACACAACGAGCTGCAAGTGATGTTGACTGATGGTCAGTGGGCAAACTGGCCGACATTGAGATGAACTGACCCCTCTGCCAAGCAGAAACCAAAGAGTATACACAGTGTGTGTGTTTGTATGAGTAACCAGAAACTCAAAGGGATACCAGAAATGCAGCGTTGAGCCGGTGGAAGATTCGTATCCTGATAAATGATGGCGAGAGAAAGCCAAAAGGCTTCAAACAAATTGCGCAGCTCAGAGGGGAACAAATTGTTGTGTATGTGTGTGGAAGCGAAAGAAAGGGAAATGAGTAATAAATACAGGAAGAGCGAGAGATAATGTAGATAGAAGAGAACCTTGCAAATCAGAACTTAATGGCGACAGCGTAATTTAATTGTGTGCTAAGTAAAATGATTAAAATCACAATCATACTATTATTTAATTTTATATATTTGCTTATACAATAATTGCATATTTTTAAGTCTTGCTACACAGCTAAAAAACGTATGATTATTTTGGGACTTTTAATTGGTTTTTTAGGTTTGTCTTGGTTCACTTTTTAAGAGCATGTAATTGAATTCATTAATTAAACAATTTCATATATTCATTATTTAAACATTTCTTAAATTGAAAAAGCAGCAAGAGCAAACAATTGCACAGTAATTTCGCAGAGAGACATTCCTATATCGGCTAACAATCAATATATATATATGTGTATACAATATATCCATCTCAAATGAGTACAAAGCCAATTGTTTTTGTGTGAAATACGATACTTTATTGTCGAGTTGCTGTTGTGGTTGAGTGATTCCAAAGTTGTCTGCCATAAACCGCAATGTCGGCCTTTTGTGATGAGTGCACCGCATCCCAATCCCTCAGCTGCAGGCTGTGCACGTAGATGGCACCAAAGTGGGCGCTTGCCGTCGACTGTTGGGGGCGTCGACACTTTAGACCAATGTCCTGCAGCTGCACGGGTCCATCGAATTTGACCAGATAGTAGCGCACACGCCAGTTCTCGCCGAGGGCACCCTGCTCCGGCGGCAGCTGTTCGTGGGCCAGTCCCAGCGGCAAAGCGCTAACCAGCGGCGAAATGTAGCAGAGACCCGGCGTCAGGATGTGTTCGCTGTAGTCGCCACAGAAGATATAGGCATCCTGCATGGGTCGTCGGGGCGAGCAACAGCGCAGCACCACATCCAGCGTGTGCTGCTCCTGCTCTTCGCCAGACCCATTCACTTTATAGGCATAACCCAGAAGCAGCAAGCCCATTGGCAGCTGGAATTCGGTGAGGAACAGCCGGAAGGCGCGTTCATAGTTCAAAATGCGAAGCGCACAGCCGCCAGCGTAGGCGGTGTCAAAGCTGTGCTCCGCATTGTTGCCTAATGGCACCGACGGCTGCAGGGCCTGGCGCGCCAGATTGAAGAAGGGGCGCGTCCCTGATTCACGGGCGCCGCACTCGTATCTGCCATGGCCTGATCCCACGCAGAAGTTCGTGTAGAAAGGTAGCGCACGATAGGGATGCGTGCCCAGATATTCCCAGAGGCGCGCCCACCATCGCTCGTTTCTGGCCAGGAAGGCGGCATTCAGCGACTCATCGCCATCGGCCTTGCGTATATTGTAGCCATACTGCTGCAGCGTTTCGTAGCACCAGGCGGGCGCAAAGATGCCCGCCGAGAAGCCACGCTCGGCAATCCGTGCCAGCGTTTGGCCGCTCTGAAAGCGACCCACCTGCCCGCGCCCAAAGACGTCCAGTCCCAGGAACAGACGATGCGGCGCTGCCTGCTCTCGCCGCATGCTTGCCTCGTTGGTCTCCAGGCTGCGATCAGTCCAGCTGTAGTTGATCAGCGTGCCATGGCTGGCCCGGAAGAATTTCACGTTGCGCTCATTCAGCTCATTCTGCCAGGCAAGCTCGCCATTGTCAATGACGCTATCGTACCAAAAGACTCGCCCGTGCGGCACCTGCCTCTCCATGGCCACACGCAGCTGCTCCACAAACCGGCTGTTGGAAATATATTGGGAGAGTTTAGTGAATGCATAACTCACACAACTGTGCAACTTGTGGCAGTGAATCAAGTGCATATATACATGTCTAATATATTATGCGATAAGCATAATTGGATATTCAGATGCACCAATAACAATAAATAATAAATTTTTTCAATTTTTCGAGCTGAAACAATTTTCGTGACAAACAAAAATTGAGCAAATATATTTCAATGAGCAAAATTAAAGGAAATATGCATTCAATAAATATGCATAATATGCAAATATACGATTTGGTGATAACAAAGTAGGCAATATATATATATATATATACATATATGTGTGTGCATAAAAAAATGTATAAGCTATTTGATAGAAGAATTTATATGACGTTGACTATGTGCAAGAATATGTGCAACAATTTTGCTATCAACATATAATGATTAAGTTAGAATTTGTAATGAATCAGCCCAGAAGCGTGACACAATTTGTTGCCTGGATTAACTTTTAAGCTGAATTTATAGTCAACCATCTTTAAAACTTAAAATTTATTAATTGGGCACTCGGAATAGGTGAAGTACAAGCATTCCAAACGAATTATGTGTATATATACAAATATATTGATTATTATGCTCTCATGAATCATCAATCAATTACTAAACCTATTTGAGTGAAATGATAAAATCTATTAGAGTCGCACCCTGATCTGATATTCGATTTTGTGCGAGTTTTTATACTTCTTTCTATCCATCATTAAATGCATTCGGCACAAATACAACTACTTAAAGTGTACAACTAACATAAATGTTGGCAAAAAGCAAATTTTGCTTCGTTTCAATCAGTTTGTACGGAGTAGCTGATGCCTTAGACTTTTCTACTATTGGCAATGAAATCAAAATACAAAATAAAAAAATAAACAGAGAATAGTAACTCTGTATGTAAACTATAAATATATGGAGAATTGATTGAGGAGCAACGCTTGGGATAAGTAGATGGCTGTATACTCACTATAGATTGGGCATGCACTCGCTACGGACCGGGCACTCCACATTGACCAGCCAGCCTTCGAAGCTGAAGTGGCGACAGAGGCGGGTGAGGGCGGCAACGGTACGTTCTACGCTCTCGATGCTCTCCAGGACCTCGTGCAGCAAACGACTGCCTGCAGTCCCCTCGACGATGTAGGTGCCCAGCACGGGTACGCCATGTCGATGGGCGGCATTTAGCCAGCCGCTGGGCGGAATGGTCACATACTGATGGCTAAAGTAGCAAAAATAATCGACGGCTGACCAGTGCATAAAACGATAGTCATCGAACTTCTCCGAGCTCTGATAATGCCTGCAAGCATGGGACGGTTAAACACTCCAGCACTCAATGGTAATGTGAAACCAGTCAATGTGAAACTCACTCACCGATCGGCCAGATAGTTGCCCATCATGTCGTGGCAGACGAGCAGCTCGCGGCGACCAGTGCCACTGAGCGAACGTCGATGGTTGCTCACGAAGTCTGACTGTCTGTCCAAATAGACGGCATCGCCGCGCACTCCGACGTCCAACGGTAGGACGTAGCGCCTCCAGTCAATATCTCGACTGCGCACCTGGAACCCCAGCAGCTGCACATTGTCCCGGATGGGCTCCGCCTCCAGCTGAGCTGCAATTGCGGATGTTGCGGTTAGTTGGGGACGCATACTGATGATGCTGCAACTGTTGCCAACGTTATGAATTCAGTGCCGCCTCGCTGGCCTGCATTTATCGGAGTAGTCGGAAATGTTTATCACTCGTTGCAATATTGCGCGTCAACCACATTAAATGAGAACCTTGAAGGCAACTAAACTATCCACGATTATTGCATTCAATATCAATTACTATGTTTACTGCCTCCCCAAGTCACAGCCTTATAATCACGCTTTATATGTACATGCTACATGCTACATGCTACATGCTACATATGCATATCCCCCGACTTGTTCCTCCTCTGCCCCTCACCAGAGCTGTGCAAGAGTGATTGAATTTTAGCTCATAATGCATTATTTTTTCCGCTTAACAATCCAAATTAATTGAAGTTAATTATGAATTCATATTTCAGAAGATAACTCAATATAACAAATTTATTGATGCAATTTAAACTGTGCCATTAAATTGAATATTTAAATTAAAAACAAGATAGAACGTTGCAATTTCATTGAATTATGAAACCTTTGGTATCAAAGTATAAAAAGTGAATGCAATTAGATAATAAAAATTAAAAATCCATTCAAAATTTAATTATGTATATTCTTGACTGCAGCCAGCAAAATTCATATGTATTTAAACTAGAAAAACTGACATTACTAAACTCATAATAACATTAAAAATGGGCGAACTTATTGATTATATTTGCAAATTTGAATATCACCGGACAAGCAATGCCTGCTCCCAGTAAGAGTATTTATGAAAATTTGGCAAGGGCAAGGTCCGAATGAATTTTAATGCGCTGTTAAAATAATATTTAGTTGAAGTTTTGGTTCGAAAAAGACAAAACTATTTCGGGCTTATCATTGCATGCAACTGCGGTTTCTATGGGTGCACTCAAACGTTTGGATTATGTGAATTCATGTGGTCAGCGTGCAAAATGTGGACCACCCCAAAACCAGCCGAAGCCCCAAAATCGACCAACACCAAGGCCTTCAGGGCCTTTCAATTGCGTGTCCTAATGTGCAGCAGCATCATCATTACCACCAGCATCGCATCCTGTTGTGGCAAAAGTTTTTGCTGGCTGGCGAAAGCAATTTCAAGGGGAGTGTGGCGTAGTGGGGCAGTCGTTTTTATGCAATCTGTGCGCTCACTGAACGCAACGAGGCGTTTGAGCGGAACTCGAATCTACCATTGCAGCAAGGATATGGATTTTTAAGCAAACACAGCACGAATACCAATGAGCTGTCGTGCGAATCAAACAGGATCTGCCAGTTGACCATAATTACTTTTGTGTGTGTGAATGCTTAGTGGCATTTCTCATATATTTTTATTTTATAGCCAGAAACGTTTGAATTATATTTCAAGCCAGGCTTAAAACGAGTCACGCATTTCTATATATATAAATTTATTTATTTTTGTATGTGTACTATTCGAACGACTGTGCAATACTCTGTTCCTAATTTTAAGGAATCTGGTGTTAAAAAGCCATCAGTTTTCACTTTTACGGGGGATATTCACTTTTCGTAGCACTTTATAAATTTAATACATACAAATGAGAAATAAGATAACAGAGGATTGCAGACATCTATATCTTAATATTTATTTGGGAGTTTAGTTTGATACACCAAAAAGATTCTCATACAAGAAGTCATCATTCGAAACAAAAAACCAAAGTAAACAGATATGTTCCAAGTTTTATTAGCTGACAGACAGACGAATATGGATATATTCAATCTGCATAATGGAAATATTGGAAATATTTAAATTAAAAAAAAAATCATATTTTGTTCGCTCTACAAAGAGCGATTTCATGTGCACATTTTTGACAATGTCTGCTTTATAGTTTGCTTTTTTTTTATTAAGCAAAAAAAAATATACTCTATTCTGCAATTGGGCAACAGAGTAGTATCTGTTTAATTCAGGCACTGATAAGCCCTACGTGCTATTAAATGTCTGACTCAGCGTCGGACCTTTTTGCAGACTGCATATATATATTATTTTGTCTATATATATATATATATTTATATATATATATATATTTTTTTTGGGAGGCAAAGGACTTACGACAGCCACAGGTGCAGCATTTTGTAGCGCAAAAGTCGCACAGCTGTTTGCCAGACACTGAATCGTTGCCGGCATTTGTAGCGGTTGTCGATTGTTCTCGTGATGTCGTGACATCTGGGGCGTCCTTTTTATTGTCACAAATGGCCTGCCGATCCATTTGCAGCATCTACAACTTTAAAGGCAGTGTTAATGATAAACGAAAGAAAAAAACTTGGCACGAACGCAGCGAAACTTGCTTTAATTTTGATGACAAACAAGAAACAGCTGTTCGATTAGTGTTGACAAACGTTTGTAGGCAATGCGCAAAATTCATTCAAATTCGAAATGCGAATTGTTATAAACAGAATTTAATTTAATTCCCTCATCGAAGACATGTGTTTGCTTTTAGACTCAAGGTGCCAGTCTGCCAGCAAGAAAAATTCAAATCCTGTCAAGGACATATATTGTATTAAGCAATGCGAAAAACAAAAAGGACAAAAATAAAACCAACAATAAAAACACATTTCTGGCAACGCGGTCAAAAAAGCAACGACAAATCATATTTTTTTCAAATTTTTTTACTTATTGTTTTTTCTTTTTTGGCAATAGGAGACGCATTGAATATTAAGCAAAATGCCAGCGGGTCGCGTGGCCGGAAAGGCCGGCTACTCCAATCACTATTACAACGGTACGTATATTGTACTATTTTATACTATGTGTAGATTATGTATTAAGTCATTAATAAAATAAAAATAAAAAGTTTTTCTATTTCTTTGAAATAATTTTAAGGATGCAATCCCTAGTTTTTAGAAAGACCAAACCTACATTTGAGAAATTTGCTTTTTGAATTTCCGCCAAAAATATAGGGATTTACATAAATTTAAGGCGAGCTTTTTGCCAGTTACAAATTAATAAATGACTCCTTGTTCTATTGTTTTCCCAATCATTTGTAGTTTTTATTTGTAATTTGGCTAATAATGTGCTTTAAATTGATAATTGATGATTGATAATTAATTCGGTTTCAATAGGACGCTCATACGTTGGCATCAATGAAGAAATCATGTGGGTCAGCATTGGCATGGGTGTAACTATCGCCCTGCTCATAACGATTGCGCTGTGCTATATTGCGAGGGAGAAGTGCCAGAAGCGTCAGCGGGAATATTACGTGACCGCATAGTTAATGTATGTTGCCTGCCACACACACCGAGCGGGGAGCGCGGAAGAAGGCAGAACGCACTGCATCCTCCAAATGGATGTGGGTGTAGAAAAAATGAATAAACTGGATGCCCTCTCAATCACAGCGGCTCTGGCAATGGCGCCCCAAGCAGCAGTAGCAGCAGCAGCAGCAGTCAACACTGACCCCTGGCAAGGACTAAGACTAGGACTAAGACAAGGAGCAGGACAACAACCAGAAGAAAATGCAGAACCAGAACCACAAGCGGAATCAGCCGTCACTATCATGAATTGGACTGTTGTTGACGTTAGCGGTGCTCGCAGTTGGGGCTAACCGAAAGAAAACATAACCCACCCACCATCTGAAGAAAATACCCACAGCGTACATACCCACACACATACACACACATCCACACGCACACACAATGAATGCATGGCATTTCGACTTTTTTTTTCTTGTTGATGTAATCAAAAGTTTGTTGTAAGCATGTAGAGCAGCCTTGCAGCTGTATTACTTTAAAGTGAAATTGTTACTTAAAGTTCCCATACATAGATGTATTTATATATATAAATAAATGGCAAAAACTTTATTGATGGCTTATAATTTACCTTAAACTATTCTTGTTTGAAAAGTGCGCACATTTGTCATTTTGCAACACTGACCGCAATGTCTTGCGCACACTGGTCGGCGTTGCCACTTGGTGGAGCGCCGCAGAAACTGCTTGCTGAAACTGCTTGCCGTCAGCTGTTTCCCAATGCGTGGCAAGAAGAAGCAATAACCGCGCACGTTTTTCTATTTACAAATCGTGTTGCACAAATAAGTGCCCCAAAATGGTTGACAACATAACATTAAACATCTGTACAAAACCGTTGCCAAGAAAGGTGAGTGAAACATGCAACAAGTACGCCACATCAAACCATTCACATTTTACTGCTGACAGGCGACGACGGCGGCTTCGACACAAAATGTGCTGAGTAAAAAACAAAAACGTGCAGCGCCAGCCGGATTTGATTTTCAATTCAATGTGGACAAGCCCAAGATTAAGGCACTTGTGGTGCGGCGTCGCGCTAAGACAACGACCACGACCCCGACCATGCCAACCCGCCCACCAGCAGCGCCTGCATCCGCCAGCGATTTGCTGTTCAATGCGAGCATGCCAAAGAACACAGAGCAACAATTAAAGAAAACATCCAGCAAAGAGCCGCTCAGCGACTTTATGTTCAATGTCAGCGTGCCGCAGGATGAAGAGCCCATCAAGCCCAAGCCACAGTCAGCCGTGGCCACTGCCAGCGCCAACAAGACAAAGAGCGGAAGAGAAAGAGCGGGGATTATTAGTAAAGAGCAGTTGAAGGATGTAATCAAGAAGCAAGGACAAGGACAGAATCCCAACAAGCAGCCGCGAGCCGGTGATCTATTCAAGGCGCAGCTGGACAAAGAGCACAGACGTAAGCGCGAGGAGACATATGGTGCAGCAGTAGCAGCTCCAGAAAAGGAAGCGGAGGCGGATACGGAGCCAAAGAAATCAGTTCAGCCAGTGAATAAATTTCGCAGCACAAAGAAGATTGGCCTGTTCGATCAGAGCGACGTGGCGGCACTGAAACAACTGGGCCAGCGTGCTGTCAAACCGGTCAAGGAGACAATATTCAGCGGCAGCAAGGTGGAGTCTCTGGGTCTGCATGCACATGCCGTCAAGAATCTAAAGGATCTGCTGAGCATTAGCCAATTGACGAGCGTGCAACAGAAGGCCATACCACAGGTACTGGCTGGCCGGGATGTGCTCGTTCGCTCCCAAACCGGTTCCGGCAAAACGCTGGCCTATGCCCTGCCAATGGTGGAACGCTTGCAGTCGCAGCTGCCGCGAATTAAGCGCACCGATGGCGTGCTGGCGCTCATCATTGTGCCGACGCGTGAGCTGGCGCTGCAGACATACGAACTGTTCCAGAAGCTGGTCAAGCCCTACACATGGATTGTGCCGGGCGCCCTGCTGGGCGGCGAGAGTCGCAAGAGCGAGAAGGCACGCCTGCGCAAGGGCATCAATGTGCTGCTGGGTACACCTGGTCGCCTCGTCGATCATCTGCTGCACACGGCCAGCTTTCGGCTATCGAAGCTGCACTTTCTCGTCCTCGACGAGGCCGATCGTCTGCTCGAACTGGGCTACGAGCGTGATGTCAAACAGCTGGTCGAGGCCATTGACAAACAGCGGACCGAGGATATCGAACAACAAAAGAATGAAATCGAAGCCAATGTACAGATAAATGCTCCCGTTGCCATGCAGCGTCTGTTGCTTAGCGCCACGCTGACCGCCCAGGTGCAGCAGCTGGCCGGACTAACGCTCAAGGATCCCATCTACATCGATAATAGTGATGAGGCGGCGGATGCGGCGCTCAAGGGCAACAATGGCTATCACAAGGACACCATTGAGGCGCAATCGAATGATGACGACGGTCTCGGCGAGTATCTGGAGGATGTGACCGGTGTGCTGAGCATTCCAGAGAATCTCCAGCTCAGCTATGTGATTGTGCCGCCCAAATTGAGACTGGTCACCATTGCGGCGCTGTTCGCCAAGGAGCTGGCCGCCAATCCCAAGCAATTCAAGGCCATTGTGTTCATGAGCACCACGGAAATGGTCAACTTCCATCATGATGTACTCAACGAGGCCCTCACACGTCGCATTCTCGACGAGGACGATGAGGACGACGACCAGCAACTGGAGAAGGATCAGTCAAGAAATGATGAGCTTAACAATGAAACGCCCTTGCTGCAGGGTCTCCGCTTTTTCAAGTAAGCAAACCAATCGATTTTTACATTCATCCACCATTTCTGCTTCTGCTATAATTGCTTATATTATTATTATAATTAACTTTAGTTATAGGGATCGACAAAACAATTTTATAAAGTCAGTCAATAAAATCATATAATTCCTAGAATTGGAAAGTTAACGTCACGAAATTAGTCAGGTATATAACTGGTAATTTCTTCTCGACCGCCAATATTCTCAAAATCCTTCCCAAACATGGAAGGTTGATTACTAGTAACCTCCTCCTGACATCGAGAGAGCCTATATCTCCAGCAATTGTAGAGCGATAGTCACAAAACTCGGAACATGGGAGATTACTATTAACATCCTCTTACGATTGGTAAGAGTTCATGGCCAGCATGCCAAAAGAGTCAACAATTTAATGGGGCACACTTCTTTTTTTCCTCTACATCCTTTCGAAAATTTGGAAATAGGAAGCAAAGATTTTTGTCAAAATAACCTTCAAAAATAAAGATTTAAGCGTTTTATCTGAATGACCTCAAACTAGTTGCTTATTAGAGTTTCGGAGAATTTATTCAATAGCAAAATTAACATTATAAACGTTTAATAATGTTATCCAGTTACAGCTCATGTTGTTCTTCTTGGATCATATTCCCAACTTTAAGGATTTGTTTCTTATTACGTATGACAAAATCCGCTATTATTCTCTGCTCGATTTTCACCCGACTCCCCACATATTTTTGTATTTGTATTGTATTGGATTAGTAATTGCCGGTTCGATTTCTAGATAGCTTCTTCCTCAGGAAGACAGATTTGGAATAATTGTGGACTTGTGCACTTACCACATCGCGTAATCAATTTTTTAACCTGCGCTTTCTTCTTGTTGCGACAGATTGAATGGCTCCATGACGCAAACGGAGCGACAGGCCGTATTTCGGGGATTCCGGGAGTGCGCCAACTGTGTCCTGCTGGCCACCGATGTTGTCGGCCGGGGCATCGATGTGCCCGATGTGAAGTTGGTGGTGCAATATACACCACCCCAGACAACGGCCGACTTTGTGCATCGGGTGGGTCGAACGGCTCGAGCGGGACGCCGGGGACGCGCTGTGCTCTTCTTGGCGCCGAGCGAGGCGCAATATGTGCGTCATCTGGAGAACAAGCGGATACGCATACAGCAGGGCGATATGTATGGCTATTTGGAGGCGCTGCTGCCGCGGGATGCGGAGGCGCGAACCGTTCAGGAGGCGGCGTCCAATTTACAGCACAAATTCCAGTCGCTGCTCGAGGACGATCGCGAACTGCACGACAAGTCCTGCAAGGGTAAGTTGGTATCTATGGCAATGCAACCCCTCCCCCTCCGCCCCCCACATCCCTCAATCACCCCCTTCTCTAATTCCATCAGCCCCGACTACCTCAATCTAACTAGCAATTTAATCCTTTCACCAAAGGATATTAACTTTGTAATTACAACACAATATTCGCTGCTCTTCAATGAAAAACAACAAAAAAAAAAAAAAAAAAAAAAAAAAAAATAGAAAACGAAGTTGAAATACCAGAAGGATATACAAAAACAAATAGACACTCGCTGCTATTTTCCAATTATAAGTTGGACGTTCACGCCACGCCCCCAGCCCTCTTTTGCGCCCACTTGTACGCTGTCAACTGGCTAGCGCTAAAAACACGAAAAATTATTTCATATTTGAAGTTAATTTCGATTGCGTGCCGTATCGCCAGCCCCGCCTCCTTTCAACCCGCCCACCCCTTCTCATTCGGTGTGTGTGTGTGTGTGTGTGTGAAGTGACCAGCTCCTGCCTGTCGTCATACCGTTATCCTGGTCCGCATACCCTTGCAGCCATAGGCCATGACGACTCCCTGGCAAAGTCCACAGCCATTGATTGCCCGTAATGCTCGCGGGCAAGGGTATTGTCGCTGGCGGTGTCATTCCTGCTCAATATGTTGCCTTTTTGTCGTCGTTAATGTCCTGTTGAAAATGTAATTGCAGCGCGACAGACAAAAAGTTAATTAGATGTTACCAAGGCTGCAGCGACGCCTCCACATCCAAAGAAGAAAAAAAAAGGGGTTAAGGCTCTCGAGATGGGGGATCGCATAGGGGTTGGTAGAAGGTTTTACAGGTAGGAGGGGGAGGGGGGGGGACAGTTTTGATTGAAACATACAAAATATAACGCACTTTCTCGCCCCTAACATAAATTGAATTCGAAATGAATCACGAGCTCAAAACAATATATATCTAGATCTGAAAATGTTAACGAGCAAACAGGAAACGGAAATTGTGCGAAATATTCAAAATGGCCAAAACAATGGGAAAAACAACAAGCCAAAAGAAAATGAAAAAAAGAAAAAGATGATGATGATGATGATGATGGGGATTAAGATGATGTTGTTTCTGATTGAAAAGAGGCAAAAGAACAATAACAACAAGTTGCCCGAACAGTCAAAATGGCAATACTCAAATTGCACTTAAGCGTCGAGTCAAGCATCAAGCGGCAGGAAGCCGTTTGGCAAAACTTAAGAGTGCACCCAAAGGAATACAGTGCGGCTGCAGCCAACCCAGCTGTGGGTTGGCCAAGGGTTGACCGGGGGAAGGGGGAAGGGGTAGGAGAAGGGTGGTTACAGCTACGGGCTGCAGTCTCTGTGCTGCGTCCAATCAAAAAGCCATTAAAAAGTATTTCGCTTGAGCAAAACTGTACAAAGCAGCAGATAAAAGCATTTAGAGGTACTACAAAAACAAACTAAGACAACGGCAAACTGAGGCAGGCTACGAGAATAGCAAGAAAGAGAGAGAAAGAGAGAGAGAGAGAGAAAGGAGAGATGCACTCAGAAAAGAATTCACTCTACTTTTGGCGCCTAGTGTAACTATTTCGAAAGTATATTTCTTTTCTCAATTTTATGGAACCTTTTTCATACATCTAAACCTTTTTTTCCAAATATTTGGCTTTGTGCATCAATTTTTTAGAAATAAATTTCATTTTTATTCGAATTTTTCTTTAATAGAAATTATTTTTAAAAACTAGAAAAACTTTCTTAGTTTTCATTGCGATTTTCTAAAATGCAATGCGATTTTTTTTATCTGAGTGTAGATAGATAGATGTGTAGCTGGATAAAGTTGAGCAGGCAAATGCATCCTTGGTGCTCGCCAGCATAACGCCGGCTGACTCCTCCTGCACCGAGCGAGCTGCATGCGTCAGTAATTGAAACAATTTTCAAGTTGAAATTCACTTTCTCAAGTCGTTCAAGTTGGGCACACCGAGCACAGTCGAAGCAAAATCATTTGTTCAAGATCTGAGCGAAAGTCTTGGCTTTATCTTTTAAGGGAGGTGAATAAAGATGAAGAAAATACAGCAGCTATGCTTTTGTGAAACTCATATCCACTGGGAACTGGTCGAAGAAGTATTTTTCCGTAGGAGATATGATTTCATTTGTCTTGTATGTGGGACAACTATTCCAAATTGGGGTATTCTAAATCGAATTTAAAATAGCTGTTAACATTTGTATTAGTTTTTAGTGCAGTTAAATAGTAAAGATTTGTTTTAAATGTAATTCTGTTAATTTTCTCAATTGTGGCAGTTGGCTTTCGCTGGCTTGCAACTATTCTCGTATCATCCAAACATTAGCTAAATAAAAAAGTATTTCCCCTCCCGTTATTCGCCTTGCCACATGATTAACTACTTAGTAGCCAGAGTGGACAATGAGCGAAAAACCGCAGGCCGCAAAGCCTTAAGCCGAAAACCGAGCCCAAACTCCGAACCCGAGCCGGCAGTCTAAGGGCCAAAGGCAGCAACAGCAGCAGCAGGGGGAAAAACAATCACAACAATTTGCCACGCCTACACAAGAAGCAGTGGAAGAAGAAGAGAAACCGCATGGACACGCGCGCTTTATAAAATATATCCGCTCGCATTTGCCGCTGAGCCGTCGACGGACGCATTAGCCGAGCACCGCCCCCCTCCACCCGCCCCCACCCCACATCAGCCACCCCACTGGCCAAGCTAAACAATGGCAATCGGCCAGGGAAAGAATAGATTTTTTTTTTGGGAATGAAAATGGGGGGATGAGAATGTGGCATGAAAAGCCATTTTGTGCGGTTTGTGCTGCAGCTTGGGGTTGGGTTGGGATTGTGGAGTAAGGGATGAGGGCGGGGTGGCGGAGAGTCGTAGTGGCTTCTCTCGTGCGGCTTGCCACCCGAGGAGTTGACAGTGCTCGAATGACATTTATTTTATTCGCAACTTCCGGCTGGCAGACGTCTCCAAACATCCGGGCTCGTCATACTTTTGTTTGTTTAATGTCTGCCACTTGACTGTAATCGCATTTGCGGCAATTAAGCAGCCCCAAAGACAAGGGCTTGACTTTGAGACTCCCACAGGCCAGGGACTTACAAAAGCGACCCTCATCTCCCAGAGCGGACGGACGGATGGATGCTGGAACGTAACGAAACGGTTTCTGTTCCCAGTTAATTGCCTGGGCAGAGCAGCATCTCTGACTTTATCTCACTCACTCTATATCTTTCTCTCTCTCTCTCTCTCTCTCTCTAGCGCTCTCCCTCTCTCGCTCTCTCTCTCTCTTGCTTTCTCTCTCTGTTTTTAACGATCCTTAGACCTACTTGATCGACAAATAAGCGTAGATTTTGATTTAAGATTTTAGTGGCGCTAAGTTGTATTTCTTGAAGTGAGGCAGAGTTATTTGTATCTTCAGATCTGTTAGCCAAGCTTTTTAGATAATTGTGGACTGCTTAGGTAGTTCTATAAAGAATTTTAATTAAATCGCAACTTTGAATATATTTGAATAACCCTACAGTTAAATTGCTGCAGAAACCATTCAAATGTTAACAGTGTATTATTAAGTACTAATCAACAATTTTTACAATTATATATATATATATATATGCATATATATGCTAACTATGCAAGTTATATTCGAAATCTATGATAGAGTATGTTAATGACTAGCTTGAAGTGCTATATGTATATGTATATCGCCTGCTAATTGTTGTTAAAAATATTTCGATTGGGATCTGTTGAGTTGTGGTTAGGTAATTGGTTCGTTTTGGTTCGCCTGTTATTAGAATTGGTCCCATATGACCAGGTCGCACTCACTCACAAAGTGACTTATCCATTTTCATTTCTCAATCGTGGCACACACAACAGCTGCTGGTTCGTTTTTTGTTTTTTGTTTTATTTTTTTTGTTGTAAATTTTCATAGCATTTTTCATTTCACATCACATTTACATATCCCTGTCGCTTTGTATATATGTGTGTGTGTGTGTGTGTGCGAGATGCTTATCACACTCGAGGACATGCTGGAAGGACAATTGCGGCTTTTGCATAGCGCACGTTGTGGTAATTTGATATCATTGTTGTATAATTTGGCATTGCCTGGCATAAGTGCTGCGTAATTAGCAAGGACATGCCCACAACAAAACCAACGCAACACACAAAAGAGACAGGACAACAACAACAACAACGACGACGACGACTTTGAACGAATATGCGTTGGGTGGTTGCGTATAGGAGATGGCAGCCAGAAATCCTTTGCTGACATTGCTCATTTGTCATTTTAACAAATTTATTTTGTAATGAATGCCTCACACATAC
The DNA here is from genome assembly GCF_018153295.1 of Drosophila grimshawi. Classification (NCBI taxonomy): domain Eukaryota; kingdom Metazoa; phylum Arthropoda; class Insecta; order Diptera; family Drosophilidae; genus Drosophila; species Drosophila grimshawi. The sequence continues at coordinate 13,341,613 of NW_025063692.1, read as the reverse complement.
ACACAAACACACACAGACACACGTTCACACACACATACATACAGGCAGGCACTTAAGCCAACACATCAATTAATTCTAAAAGCATTAACATGACTCCGACTCCAGCCCCAAAATCCAAACTAAGACTCTTTTTCTCTTTCTCACTTACACACACACACACACACACACACACACTCACTCACTGTTTTTGTTGTTGCTTGCAGCCTTTGTCTCCTGGATGAAGTTCTATTCGACGTTTCCCAAGGAGCTGAAGCCCATCTTCAATGTGCGCGCCACACACATGGGCCACTTTGCCAAGAGCTTTGCCCTCAAGGAGGCGCCCAGTAAATTTGCCAGCAAGTATGCGGCACCGAAAGCAGCACCGCCCACCAATCGTCTGACCTACACGGAGCGGTAAGCAAACAGCTAAAATATATTGAATTTCTATTCAACTGCGCTCGTTATTCACAGCGATCCCGAGAAAGTGCAGCAGGCGAAGCGTGCCAAGCGGCGTCTCTACACAACAACGGTTAGCGGAGATGTGCGCCAACTGCAGCAGCACCAGCAGCAGCCGGCGGGCGGTGCGGATCGCAGAAAGAACGGACAGCACCATCTGCCAGAGGGCGCCGGCAAGAGCAACTTTATGAAAAGCCTGAACAAATCAAGAGCCCTGACCATATCCGAGTTTGACAGCGGTCTGGAATCCGTCGGAGCGCCCAAGCGGCGCAAACAGGCATAGGAGCATACGTGGGCGTTGAAGATGAAGCTGTAGCTGTAGCCATTTATGCGGGCCATTTTAGTTGGGCGCTGTTCAAGCGTTTAATCGAAATGAAAATTGCTCGCCGACCACCGGAGGCCCAAATGAAAATGCTAAGAAGAAGCTCAACTCATAAAAGTTTCATTTTTCTCAACTTTTAAGCCCGGACGTCCTACGGGAAAAGTTGAGCTGCGTCCACTCACCCGCTCGCTCTCGCGTCCCGTCACGGCTGCAGCTAGCATATTTCAAGCTCATCTTTACAGTTGGTTTTTTACACATTTTTTCATAGATATAGATATATATATATATACTTTTTTTTTTACTTTATGTAAAATGTTTAAGGCATATATTAGAAATCCATTTTCCGCTCACTGCAGATTCATTCAGTTTTGAAAATGTCGATCCCTGTGAACCGCACAGAGAGAAGATATGTGCGCGAGGGGGGAGGGGAGAGGGGAGGCACGTGTTGGCCGTCTTTTTGTGCAACTGAAGCGCGTAATTTGTTGGACAAGCTATAAATAAATATGAAACATAAGCGCATAAAAAATCAAACGATTTGCTTTCGTTTTATTTTCTGTTGCTTTCCATTTTTTTTTTGCTTTTTTTTTTGCTTCCATCGAGCGCCGGCCGAAAGTGTGCGCCAATGTTTGTGCAGGACACGTGCCAGGATAAGCTCGCTTTTGGCCATTAATAGCGGCCCGAATGCAGCCCAATTAAAAGGGGGCGAACGATTGATTTTTAATTAGCCGCCTTATTGACGGTTTGGCTATCGTGTCTGTCAGCCAGCTCAGAGTCAAATTGGCTCGGCCAACCAATCAAGCGTACACCAAAGTCAAAGTAGACTCCATCCCCAAACTCCAACCCACAAACCATACCCATTCCCGATCCCGTCGTGGTCGTCGAGCCCTAATTACGTGCGAGTGTCAGCATATGAAATAATATTTTGATACCAACTACCTCAGGCACGCAGGTAAAAGGTACCTTTAACGTTAAAGAGTGTGCCGAGGGGTATTACGAAATTATCGAGCAGCATGTGATGAAGTTGTTGAGCCCCCATCTCAAATGATCTGCTACTTGAATTTAGCATACGCATTTTTATCGCTATGCTTCAATTGCCAGCTACTTTGGCCAAATGTTTAGTTATTTATTTACAGCCAACTAACTTATAATTTAAATTCACCAAAGTAATGACAACAAACAAATACAATATATAACATTGTAGCAAGTTTACTCAGATAGTGAAGATAGATCTCAAGTAGTGATTTGCAGGGTATGCTTTTGGCAGTATAACATAGATGTAAATAAACATGTATGAATAGCTTTCGGCCTGGTTGTTGGTTGGTTGCTTGCCCAATATGTCATTGGCAAAGGGTTGTCGAGCGTTTCTAATGTGATTGCACTAATGGCTCGAATTATAGACGCATTAGGGTAAATTAAAATCGTCCTTCGCTCGGCTAAGGCCATTCGGGGGGTTGTCCGTGCGCCGTGTGCTGCCAATAAAAAGCCAACTCACTTAGAGCCAACAACGGCTTGACCCCAGTCCGCCATTGGCAGCCGACCAGAGCGCCCTGAGCAGATGGGGGGTGTTGGCTTAAGGGGTGGATTTATTGCTTTACATGTGCGAGGAGAAAAAAGGGGGGAGGGTAGGCGTTGTTGAGCTGTTGTAATGAAGTTGTAACGGCTGCATCAACAATGCCATTGCCGGACTATGTTCTTTTGTGGTCAGGTGCAAGTGTTACAGGTTTTTATTTTATTTTTTTTGCTTTCTCTTTTATTTTGTATATTTTCATTCAAATTGAAAAGAGGACACGGCAGAGGTAACAGTATAAAAAAAGAAAGGTAAGACCCCAACAGCTGTCAGCATTTCTTTTCAGTGGGAGTGGAAATGGGCTTTACTTTGATTATGACAATGCTCTGACCCGTGGCCACTTTGACAATCAGCTGGCACAATGGAAGTGGTGGCAACTAACTGGCAAATGGACGAAGGCCGCGTTAAATTGGAACACCCTATTTCAGTTCCACTTGGCATAAAGCCCCATGATAATTCAATTGTCGCATAGTACTCTGCTTATAAATAATCACACATCTATGCTCGAGTTACAGATACTGGAATGAGTGTGTCTAACAAGTTGGTAGCTGAACTTTTATTATTATAAGGCATTGCATACGATCACACTTGATCGGAGCATAATAATTCTATATTTAATCAGAGTTGGAGAGATACGGCGAGAGTGGAATCTTTAAAGTCTAGCGACTATAGAATCGAGTGGAAAAGATGGGGCAAAGAAAACTCACAGATCTCAATAAAATAGAGACTTTGTTTTATAGATAATGGTATCAGAAAGGGGCTAAATTACTGGGTAGCCAGCTGTATATATCATCCAGAAAATAGAGTATAAAATCGTCAATCAAAATAGTATTTATTATACAAATGAAAAGGTATTTTTAAAGTTCCTAGTTAGCAAATTACCAGATCGGATTATATTATAAGTTTGACTTTGGGGTGATATTTAACTTATCCAAGGAGGGGAAAGCAAGTTTATATCCGTAATTTATATAATTTTTATTTCTTTTAAATCCGTTCCGTTATGAGATCTCCAAAGTTCTTGATGGATACGCATCCTTAAAATCATACTTATGAACATAGACTATTTATTGGAGCAATGAAAAATAAAAAGAGTTTCCTTGTGGCCATAAAATATTATGGCAAAAAGATTTTGGTTGGCACACACATAAATTAAATTTGTATCGCTTATAACCGTTTGACAGTGGTCAAAAAACTTTTGTCTACTATTTTTTTTTTGACAGCATCAATACTCCGTTTCTATACATATTAGTCGCTCATTATTTAATTTATCCTAATGAAAATGTGCATATGTCAGACTTCTTTTTTTGTTTGGGCAAGTCCTTAGTTATGCGTCACATTTTGTCAAAAATAAATAAAATCAGTATCGAATTAATATATCATATTTGTCACAATAACCGGCGTGCGTGCTTACAATAGTAGTTGTTATTTGTCGTTCTTAGTTACTGCCAGAAATACTATTGACTTGAGAGCAAAAGGGCCTGTCAGTAGAGTTCATGAATATATAATAAGGAAATGGACTTGACAAACATTAGAGGCACCTACAAACTTCATATTTTATTTATTAAAGTTAGAGCAGAGAATATGTTCGTAATTAAGCAATAACTACGTAAGTATTTGGCTTTAACTGCTTGTAAATTACAGTGTAATTCGCATGGTTCTGCTAGATACGCATGTATATGCATACACAAATGTGGGCACTTTGGTGGAGATAGAGCCACCAAGTCCCCAACACAAGTTCAAGAGCAAGACCGGATCGATTCAATTCCGCAAAGGTTTCGCGTCCGCTATTCCTTTATTTCTTTTCGGTTTTTATTTTTTTGCATTCTTTTTGTATTTTTTTCTCAGCCATTTCCAATTTCCAATTATAACGCAATGCGATTGCGTGCACAAAATGACAAGCTTTTATGAATTCGCGATGGTCTCGAAACGACTACAACGATGGGGTCAGACACATGGGGAACGTTGGACACACGGACACCCATTAAATTATGATTTCATTTGACGGCGCCGTTGGCAGAGACGAGTTGTAGGAGCCAAAAAGCTGTGGAAACACCCGCACAGCACCGAAGATGTCGGAAATCAGGATGAATTTAAATTATACATATTTCATTTGATACAATGTTATGTTACGTGTTTCTATTTCTGTATATCTTTCTCTTTCTGTTTCAGTTTCTGTTTCGTTTGTTGCATTTATTGCTCCTTTTTATTTTTTTATTTTTTGTATCCAATTATGCTTATTAAATCGGCAGTTGAAATGTGCTGATGCCAAGGATGCGATTTAGTTAGAACTCTGGCGTGGAGGGGATATAATGGGGGTTGATATTTGTTGTGGACGGCGGGGCTTGTCAGAGGCTGCAGATAAACTACTTAATACTTATTTAATTTGTGCCTCTGATGCGAATGCATTCGAGCAGAATGCGCCACACAACTGTCATAAAAATCACGCAGCGGAAATTATTTTGTCACCATTTATAATTGCATTGTCACACCAACACTATTGACTGATGTTGTTGTTGCTGTCGTTGTTGTTGTTGTTGTTGCTGCTGCTGCTGCTGTTATTATTATTATGATTGGAGGGTGTTGAAAGTAACACCCCGCACATTAAATCAAGTGGCTGTAGATGTAGCTGTGCTTGTCGACAACATCATACATAAATTATTGAAAAATCATTCTGCAAATAAACTCAACGAGCAGGCAGACAGACAGCCAGACGGACAGATATTCAAACAAACAGGACGAGAAGAGCCAGCAGCAGAGCCAAAGCCAGAGTCCAGATTCAGGTTTGGCTTTTGGGTGAAGTAAATAAAATCCACCACCAGGACATGGACTGACTGACAGACTGACAGAATGGCTGGTTGGTTGGCTGGCTGAGTGTGTTGATTGCTTTGACAAGACCGCAAATAAAGTGGTAAATAACTGAACTTGGCTCCAGGGATACATTGGGTTACATTGCGCATACGCCGCGTGGCTGGCAGTGGCGAGCAGTGCTTCAAATATTTGCAGTAAGGCACCGCGTATGTCTAATCAACTCTCGCTTTTGAATGCACTCTGCAAAAATATATGTGCCTGAATTTACAAATTTCATTTTATATCGTATTTGATAGTAAAGTATTTATAGAAAAGAATCTTTAAAAAAATTAATACTTTTACTTATAAATACTTGCAGTTTATTATTATATTATACAAAATAATAGAAAATGTAAAAACCGTATTATTATTTTTAAATAACAATTTCAAATATCAAACAATTTTTAAATGGATTTCTTAAATTCTGATATTTTTAGTCATTGTTTTCCCGACTATTATGTAAATGTAAATTTTGCTATTTAGAATGATTTTCTCTGGAGAAGTCGCGCCAATAATTAAGATATGATAGAGCGGAAGTATGACGATTATGTAAATTCTGGGGCCTGATTCTTTTTCTTAGTGTGAGCTTGGGGCAGGGATGTGTGCGCGATTGTGGCTTGTGGGTTAGCAGCTTAACATCAACTGACAAACAGTAGCACCACGGGCACCACCAACATCGACAGCAGCCGGCAGCAACGTCGGCAAATCCAATTAATTTTATTGCGCCTAAAACTTTAAGCGCAAGCGTCGAAGCACAGCCAACACCCCCCTTCCCCCTCCTATACCCAGGTCGAACACCCTTTACGGCCATGGTGTCATCTAATGGAAAGCGACTCCTGTGCGTCGTCCTTTTGCCCGTCTGCGCCGTCAGTTCCGTTTCCGTTCGGACGAATGCCCGTCTATTTATTTGCAAATGCAACTTGTCTATTTTGACAGTTGTCGCTTGTATATGTCATGCCTGAAGCGGAGCAGAAGCAGAGTCAGGGAGCAGGGAGCAGGAGTAATGGGAGTGGTAGGAGGACGACGTCGTCGACATCGTCATCATTCAGTGAAGTGTAAAGTGTGAAAGCCTCTAACGAGGCATATTGCGATATTGGATTTTGTGTAAATTTATTTATGCTAATTAGTTTCAATTTGATTTAATTTGTGCTCAACAGCTTCAGTGTGTGTGTATATATATATATATATATATATATCTATATATGTGTGTAAGTGTGTGTGTGGGGTGTGTGGTGGTGGGTGTTGTGCTGGCATATGTGGGGAACCACAAAGCAAAGCTGACAATTAAAAGCACGTTAAAAACGCATTTAGCAAACTTCGGCTGCTGCTGCGGTCACTTGGCTGGGATCCGTTTAAGCCGAAAACGCCTAATGACAGCTGCATCAATCCTGTGTGCTAACAAAGCGTTGAAGAAATCACTTTACCAGCGGCGACGGAGACGATGACGATGACGACGACGACGACGACGACGACGATGACGACGACGACGGCGGCAGCTATAAAAACGAGCTGCTTTGAGCTCTGAGAGATGAGACTTGAGAAATGACAGTCCAAAGGAGACGCCGCCAAAATCAACGAAATGACAACGAGACATGCAAACAAATGAAAACAAAATATGATACCTGCTCTGAGTCCGACTTTGAGTCAACTTCAACTTCAGCTTCAACTCCAGCGATCGCTTCGACGAAAAGTCTAATTTGTTGATAATTTGCGACCGCCGCCGCTGACCGCCAACGATGCCCCACGGCCCCGTGGCCAGCATGGCCGGCAGCTGAGGAGATCGGTGGGACAAGCGATACTTCCGCTACTCCATAAATGGAAATGGAAATGCTTCAGCAGTGGGTAGCAGTTCATGGAGCTGCATTTGAATGGAGCTGGAGTTGGTGCCACTTGGATTTATGATGCGCTGCGCCAACTGGCAATTTAAAGTCAATTTGGCCAAGAGGCGCGACTTCAACTAAATTGCAAACAATTTCTGTGTGTGGGGGCTTCTTGGGGGTGAGCTGTGAGTAGACATCACCTGCCACAGACGCCCCTATTAGAGGTCAGTTGAATGATGATAGAGGCCTTACGCGGTTTCGAAACTGGAACCAAACTGCAACTGCAACTGCGACTGCAACTGCAACTGCGACTGCGACCTGCGACTGGTACTGGCTAAATGGTGCTAACTTGCACTGAACAAACGCGTTGTTTAATTAATTGTCTTTTAACAGCAGCTGGCGCAGTGGAATACAAACAGCGTAACAGATAAAGAACCAAAGTCGGTGGATGGATACTAAAAAGAGAGAAGGCAAATAGCTCTAAAGGAGAGAAAGTGCTCGATAAGAAATTCGAGATCGATATAGAAAAATACTTAGTGTGAAAAGCTAAGAATGCATTTGCCTGAGCATATTAAGATATATTTTTTGAAAAATATAAAAGAAGGATTTCTTATTTTAAGAAATTCGAATTACTAAATATCGAAAATCTTTCTAAAAACCAAAACAACTTTTAAGTTTTCCTTTTTAGACGATTATTCAAAGTTCAATTCGATTTTTTTTGAGTGTAGCATCGTTGGTATTTCATTAAGTTTATATACAGGAAGGTATCAATAAAATAAACCAGCTACTGTTATGGAAAGGTAATTAAAGTCAGCCTGCTAAGCTCGACTGGCGATGGCAAAAATGCCCAAGAGTTATTTAATGTTTGATGGCAGCATTCCTTTTTGGAGACTTGTTAAACTTAAAGTTTTCTATTAAAAAAAATAATGAAAATAATTACTTATTTCCATTTAATAAGTTCAATTAAAATTGTTGCCGAGTCTTCGAAATCATTTTTCTTTGTTATCTTTTTCGCCTGACACTTGGACGTTAAGTTACAGTCAAAATTCAAACGATTAAAATCGAATGGTGAGTAAATAAACCGGGTCTCCTACAATCGTAATCCCTACTTTGAGAATTTGTCTGAAGCCATTATTTAATTATGCATACAAGTGTATAGTTTTGGAAAGGTAATTCAATTCAATTACCATTAATATTGTATAAAACGTGACTATCAGATTTAATAGTAGTTTGCGTTGTCTACTCGAAAGTGCTGTTGGAACGGTGAGTTCGAGTGCAACAGCGAGACTTTGGATTACGAATACTAATCAATTAGAATAGAAAAGACTATCCACGATCCACAACATGAGAACACATGCCATTGGGTGGCACACGGATGATTCACTTTCACAACATTTACGCAACTTGAAAATTGTGGAAGATGCTAAGAAGACCAGGAGCTTAATGACTTTGATAGCATTGGACAAAGACCTATGGCTAATTTATAAATGGAAGGCAGGTGGAAGTTAACAAATAGAGATAATGGAACACTGAAAGTGCACCTCGAAATGCAACCGATGTCCAAGGGAAGGCATCAAGTTGTCCTCTCCTCCCTCCTCCCTCCTCCTCCTCCACCAACCGTTTCCAGCTTTAATTGCTGTCATCAAAAATTGTGTCCATTTGGCAGACGTTTCTTTGATTTATGTGCACTTCACGCTTTGTCGCAATGATGTCGCTATGATGGTGACTGCCACGCCCCACGCCCCCTCCCATTCACAAGCACAGTGGCTAGGCATTATCTTGGACACGTGTGCGCACAAATTGATCCTTTATGAGCATTTTGCGGTTAATAATACTTCAAATGTTTCCCCTTTTTGCCCGGGTCAGGGTCTCAACCTCAACTGGCCAGGCTCATGAATCGCTAGATGCGTCAGGCAGGCACGTGCCGCCGCCCTCACTGAGCCGTTAAGTGTAAATGATAAGCCGGGAGAACTATAGAAATATATATATAGATATATATATATATAGAGAGAGAGAGAGAGAGAGAGGGAGAGAGAGAGGGAGATGCTTGGAAGGTAGAGGCTACCTCATAAATATTTGGGGTTAAATGCGCGACGTCGACGGAGCCAATAGGCAGCGCATTTGTTTTGTTAGTTTGTTTTTCAAAAATGTAACCAAAAAAAAAAAGAAAAATAAAAAAAATTGATGAAGGCAAAAAATTACATTCAGTATATGTTGGGCATGCCTTTTGGGAGTCTCTGCCTTGACATGTGACACCTTTTGTTGCACGCCTTTTGTTTGTTGTTGTCCGTAAAGCGCTTAAGAGCAGCGATCCTTTGGCATCCTTGTCGACTTTATGCCTGCGCGTCTGTATTAGTCTCTACGTGCGTGTGTGTGTGTGTGTGTAAATAAATCCCAAATGCCACTTCACACTTAATTTGCTCATAATGCCCAGCGTAATCCGTCTACAACGCAAGGACAACCCCTGTTAATATCCTGGCAATTACACTGCCAACAACAATATTTTTGAAAATTGCATTAGAAACAGTACAACCACCACCACCACCACTTGGAACAACAACAATAACAACAACAGTGGCAGCCACCCGCCCCAGTCCTTGTCCAGATTTTCTGCTGCATTGGTCTTGGCCCGTAATCGGCATTGGATCTTATCAGCTCCTTCACATATGCTTGCCCCGGTTAATGCTTCTAATGTGACAAATTCATCCATTCCGCCGAGTTGATTTGAGTTTAGTTGAGTTGTCCTCTGCCGGCTCGGCGTTGTCCTTTTCAAGCGACGCTCAAATTCACATCGCTGATAAGACATAAACCCCGAACCCCGAACCCAAACCGAACCGAAGCGAAAAAAAAAAAACACAAAGTGGCAAATCCCAGTCCAATCCCCATTGCTTCTCTGTCCGCCGATTGCTTTCATAATTTGTTCGTGCGTTTTATTTATTATTTCCTATATAAGTAGTGGTATATCCATATATATATTTTTTCCGCATTTTAATCTCCCGCTCCTGTACAAATTGCTGAGATCTTTGGACTGCGATTGAAAATGGCAACAAATGTTTTAATTTTCACTACAAGGCGTTTGGATTAAATGCCGAACGGGGAATTCGAACTGTTTCGACTCGGTACTGTAACAGTTAACAAAAAAGAAAAACATCAAGATAACTTTTGAAATAATACTCAAATGTCATGTTTGAAATTTTTGTTGTATCTCTATTTGAAATCTTTTAATATTACTTAATTTAGGTTTCACGAGTAGTTTTAGCAGATGCATTCAAATAAAGTCAACCCAATTGTAATAATGCTATTAATTAAATGGAAAGAGAAAATACAAAAATAATACATTTTATTTAGACAACTAAATGATATTAATAAAAATAATTTTTAAATTAGCCAAAGATGTGATATCAATAATACTATCATAAATAATTAAGTTAGCATGTGTTACTAAACATGTTGATGATCGATATTAATTATGAAAGAAGAGACGAAGAATCTACTATATTGAAAATAGCAATTTATTTAAATGCATTTCAGTTGTAAGTTGTTGAATTTAATTCTGACATATTTAATAAAACAGCTCCCATGGCACACTGAAGAAATGAACAACTATCAAGTCCTGTGTCTTGTGCCTGGTGCTATGCGAAACTATGCAAAGCCTGAGCAGATATCGGAGAGTGTAGTGTGTAGCTTTGGCGAATTTGCATAAATATAACGGGGGAACTGCATATAAATCTTTTATATGCTTTCTATTTAACTTTTACTAAAGACTTCCGACACATTTCAGAGTCGACGACTATGGCGAATACGGTGCTCAATTTACCCCCTGGTAGCTGAACCGTCCAAAAGGAATATGCTCAAGGGGACCACACTGAGTAGAGAAGGGTAGGGGGTGGGTATAAGTTTGACGATGCACCTGCCTGCAGCTACTTTCAACACCTACACACCGTCACCCGGTTCACTTGCGTGGCATGGGGCTGAAGTCCAGTCCAGTCCAGTCCAGTCCAGTCCAGTCCAGTCCAGATTTGGGTTTGGGGAGGGTGCGATGGCGTGACTGGCATCCATTTGGACGGCGCCTGAAGTGGCCAGCGTCTGCGGCATTGTCTGTGCTGTGCTGTGCTGTTGCAGTTGCATTTGATGTGGCTGTTGCTGTTGCTGTTGCTGTTGCTACTGCCGTTCCCATTGCCTTTGCCGTTGCCGTTGCTGCCACGAGGCTTGTAACTTATCTAAATGCACACAATTATTGAATATAATCGCTGTAGAAAACAAACACATGAAATTTGCATGTGCCGCCCCTTAAGCGTTGCTGCGCTTCATTCACCACACACTCATGGTATGTATGTTTTGTATTTGAATATGCCACAAGCTGCCCTCAAACGCGAATCTGAAATACTCTCACCATTATCAAACTAGTTTTTATTTGTCTAACTTAACGGGATTATGCCTTAACTAGATATTGCCAAAAAGTGGCAAAAGTGGGTTAACTAAGCTAAAGAATCTGTGCAATTGTCAAATAAAACAATTTGAACAAATTATTATTAGAACGCAAACTTTGCGGCAATTAAGCGCAATTTCCGCTTATTGCCAAATGTGTTCATTATGACAATTGCACAAAAAACGTAAAACGAATTAATATGTACAAATGTACATAGATAAAATGTGCAAAATGTGACAACTAATAAAGGGGAGGTATGCGATTAAAACTCTCTTTCGCTCTCTGTCTCTCTCTCTCTCGCTCAGTTGCTGCTGCTCTCTCTCTCTCTCTCTCTCTCTCTCTCTGTCTCTCTCGCCCATTTGTTACAAGATGCATCAGCTAGCGACACATTGAAAACTATCATTAATAATGCCGCCCACTTGACACGCCCAACACCTCTGCTGCCGCTACTCCCCTGATAAGTAGCATATGGCAAGTGTCGGCGGAAATGCAATCGAAACAGAAAAAAAGGCGAGCAAAATTAAATGCGAATTAAAAATTAATTTGTTCCTACAATAAACTATTTAATAAATTGATTTTTCTCTTTTTTTTCTGTTTTCTATATATATATATTTTCTTTGGCTTTACATTGCTAGTATTATTTTTATTTATTTTTTGTTGATTGAACGTTTAATTTGACTGCATGTCGGGCAGAGTAGGAAGCAACACGGCATGATGGTCAGTGTGGAGTTTGTTCTTCCGTTTGCAATTTTGTGGCTCTCTGCTCACAAAGATAGGAATCCCGAATCATGGGCGTTGTTCCGGTTCGCTCGTTCAACCCACAAAATTTGGCAAGGTACTCGTATTCCCTGCATTTACCGGGTAAATGCTTTCCGATTGGAATGTAGACCATATGCCGCATAAGCAAAATTACGCTTGATTCCATAAAAGAGAGAACGTTGCTGTCTGACGGAACCGACTCCGAAATACTTTGATACCATAAGTAATACCAACTGATAACAGGTAGCAAAGAACAGGGTGCGTGTAGCTATGAAATACTGTTCAAGTTTGCTTTTCAAATTGTGGTAGATATAAGTTAGTAACGTTCCTTTGAAGTTTGAAGTTGAATATGCGCATTTCATCTTTCTAGTGCCTGGAGGTGGCGATGGTGGGCGTGGCATATGCCGATCTTTGAAGGACATTGCCATCAACCTGCTAACCTAATTTGCTGACTTTAGCCTTTAAAGTATGGGATATATGTGCTTTTATCGATTTGCGAATATCGAATTTATCGATTTCCTACCCCCCCCCCGATTTGCAGTCGCGAGGTTATGAAGATTAGCTGCATGCCTACACTTAAAAAAACATTGGCCTTTGACGACGTATATTTGAGTTGGGCACATTCTCATCATTCCCATTCTGTTTCTGTTTCGATTTTAAACGCCAGCCGTGTGTGTAGTAGGCAATTATATTGAGCCTTGGAGGCTGAGGGGCGGTGTGGGGAAGCGGTGCAGGTGGGTGTAGGGTTTAGGGTGGGTGTACAACAGCATCAGATACTTTGGCAGACTGCGGTTTGTTTTTGCTGATTTCCATGCAAATTGATGTTACAGCACAGTAAGCAGCCAATACGAGCATTTCAGCTTCATTTCATAAATGCGCCAGGCGAATTCCCCAATCAGCGTCGCAATTCCCGGAGGGGCGGGGGTGCTGGGCGCCCATCTATCCATCAGATGACAAAGTTTGCATATCAAACGAACGCCACAGATACATATGTATATGTGTGTATGCGTGTATGTGTGTATCTGATATCGAAAACAAATACGCTGATAAGCCTCTCTCTCTCTCTCTCTCTCTCTCTCTCTCTCTCTCCCTCTCTCGCTCCACATTATCCGCAATATTCTCGTTTATTTTAGTTCGCACCTTTAATTTATGCATGAAATGTACCCAATTACGTTACCCATTTGTTTTCCCCACATTTGGTCAGGACCAATACATTCTGATTACTCGAGTTACTTTGGACGATTCTGTTTATAATTGCTGCCGTAATCAAAAATATTTCATAATTATGATTATGTGCTCAGAGTCAAGACAACAGCAGAATACGTTTATTATATTTTTTATTTTAAGGAATGGTAACATGTTTATTCAATCCATATATTTGAAACTTTGGGACTTTGTGCCAGAGTAAAGAAAATATCCAAGTTATTATTTTGCCAACTACAAAAAAGATCCCCTTTATTAACAAAAGCTGTCATAATATTCTAAGAAAAGTCTTTAGTTAAAAGATAAACAAATTAATTATTTACGCTAAGTCGTTGTCAAATACAAATGAAGAGATAATCCAACAATTATTTTCAATTTATCATATTGCAGATATGGTGAAACGGGTGAAAAGAACAAATTAATAACTGAGTCAAGTTCCAGGCTGTATTATTATTTCCCATTTGGAATATGAAATAGTTATTCAACCCTTTATTTATCTATTAAATTTGTATTTTATAATTCATACCTAATCTTTTATTTTAGTTTTAATTATTCTTATTTCATTTTAGATTTGTTTCGAATTTGTTTACTTAGTTTAAATTATTCATTATATTTTAATTTTGTATTTAATCATTAATTCCCAATTTTATATCATTTAATTTGTTAATTGAGTCTAGATTATTATTTTTATTTTAAATTCACATTTAATTTTTAATTTTTAATTGTATATCATTTAATTTACTGTTTTTAGTCAACACTAAACATTATTAAAATAAAATAAATAACTTAATAATCGTGTTTTAAACATGCAACAAGGTTTTTAATATATCCATTCAATACAGATACTAAGAAATTAACTCAGCTAATAGAGCATGTGAATTTTATAATACCCGACGCATCAGACCCACTTAAGATTAAAAATGATTAATAATTAATAAATTAACTGGTGGATAAATTAATAATAAGTATGTATGTGCATATTTGTATTTTTGAAGCCATCGATTTTGTTTTGGTGACAAAGCAGACCGGATAGAGTTTTTATATATTTAATTGTGTGTGTTTTTCGAATGTGCTGTTGATCAACACTGGTTGCACTTAGCCAGCTCTTTGGACAGACACTTTCGCCAATTGCTGGTACTATTGCAGTAATTAGCAACATTTGGCTACCGACAACGCTCATGTTTAATTGAGCATGCAGCGGCAGAGGGGAAGAGGGGAACAGAGAGGGCATATCCATGGTGCAGGTTTTGTGTCATTTGTCTTTAATGAACGGTTGCCCAACTCCCCCCTGCGGGCATTGTAGCATTGTTATTGCTATTATTGCTGCTGTTCTCGGCCGTTGCATTTATTGTCCTACCAAGCGTCGCTTTTGTTTTAAACCAACATTAACATTGCGGCCAATTTGTCGACGAAGGCGCAAAACAGAGAAACGCGCGAGTTTCCCCCTCTCCTCTGACTCTCTCTCTCTCTCGCTCTCTTTCTCTCTCTTTCTCCTGTGTGTGTGCTACCAAGAAGCGTGCAGCAGAAAAGTTTTGGTCAGGGCAAAAGCGCTAGCTCAGACGGCCATACCGACTGGCCTAATGCCCTGCTGAATACTCGCAAAGCCATGACCAAAATTTTCAATATATCGGTTTGAATTCCATTGCTTAGACCATGCTTATTTTGTAGCACAATTCAGTAAATTTCTATTCAAAATATTATTTATATTTAATAATTAAATCTATGTGGCTTACAAAAACCAATTAATGCACCTCTTTTCGAATTTCAATTGAACAAAAAATGTCTCAAATTTCCCAAAATTGCATATTCGATGTAAATTGCAGTTATTTTTTACATATATTTATTTGGTTTTCATTAGTCATAAAACTGTAATTTGTGAACCATTATGTTTCGTTTTGTTTTTTTTTTTCTTTTTTCTTTAAATTCAATATGCTCTTGTGGAGCATAAGCTGTTGAGCTTGTGAGCTTGTCAGGTGTCCTTAGCTAAACTGAAAGGCTTGCCTTGGCTTGGCCTGCAGCGCTCAGTTGCATGTTGGCACCGTTGCACGCAACGCAATGTAGCCTGGCCAAAAGCTGACTGGACATGGTCATAACTGTAGCAGTGGCAGTGGCAGTTGCAGCTAGTGCAGTTATAGCCAACTGGCCAACTAGTCGCTGGTGTTATTCAATATGCGAGACGTTCGCTTCTGCTTCTGCTTCTGCGTCTGCTTCTGGCCCAATAAATGCACTAATTGCGGTTAAATGCATTTTACATGCAATTTTTATCATTAGGGGTTGGCCCGCACATCGTCATCATTATCGTCCTTATTCTCGTCCTCGATCTTATGCTAGCCCTCGTACTCCATTCTTTCTCCTTCTTTTCTGTTTAGAAAAAATTGTGTTTATATTTCTATCATATTTATTTAGACAAAAAAATGTTTGGATTGAATTACATTTATATTACAAATACAACGAGCACGTTTATTCTAATTAAAAAAAAAAAATAGTTTAAACAAAAAAAAAAATGCAATTTCTACAAAAAAGTATTTTTTTTTTTGTTTCGTTTGCGATAATACATGTTGTGGTTAGCTTAACACTGTTGTTGTTCTCATTATTTAATTAGATTTAATTGTTTGGCAGCTAATTTTTACAACATTTAAATAAATATTAATACATCGTATATCTTAAAGCTAACCTCAAAAAAAAAATTGATTTATATATATCTTTTGTTAGTTATTTTATTGAATAAATTACTAGAAGCAAAAAAATAAATAAAGACACACACACACACTCACACACACATGTATATACATTCCCCCCCCCCCAACCCCCCCACGCACACCCACGGACTCCACCTTCCGCTTTCGCCCACCTGGCCTTTTTGGGTTTGGGAAACAAATGCTTGAAAATGGCTTGATTTGTTTTTGCTTTTGCTTTGTTTTTTTTTTTAATATTAAACTTTTTACACCTGCAGCTGATCCTCATCATCGGACTGCGCCTGAGAGCTGTCCACGGATCGGCCTGGTGGACTGCCCGGATTCAATGTCGGGCTGGGCGTCGACGGCGGATGGCCCGGACTGGCTGCCGACGGACGAGCTGGTGAACCGGTCACCAGCGGCTGTGGCTTATGTATGATGCCCATGCCAGCAGTTGGCGCCGTTGCCGGTGGCGGACCTACCGCACCACCACCACCACCGCCGCCAGCACCATTGGCTGCCGCTGCGACCGCCGCTGCGCTTTGATAGTAGCTGCTTAGCGAGGACAGCGAACTGGAGGCGGATAGATGGGAAAAGGGCGCGGCGGCTGCGCCCATCGGACCAACGCTGACGCTCGGCACGCCCGCGTACAGATTGTAGGGCAATGGCTTCTGCATCGCGGCTGCCGCCGCCGCCTGTCGATAGTAGATATCGATGCTCGAGTGGGAAGGTCCGCCATGAGCAGCAGCAGCTGCTGCGACGCCAGCGCCGGCAGCAGCCGCATACGGCCATGCGCCCAGATACGGAGAACCGCCGTACAGACGTTGAAACGCCGCAAAATTGCCCGCTTCGGCCAACAGCTCGAGACCCACGGCAGTTTGTCGCTTCCACTTAGTTCTGCAGGAGAAAAATGCGAAAAGTTCGATTGTCAATAAGAAAATGTGCCAATTCTTTTCTACACAATTATTTCTATATCTTAAACATAGTTCTGGCAATAAACAATACGTAAAACAACAGCTGGCGTAAGCCAAATATCCCCATTACAGCAATGTCATATTTATATATAATATATATACTTTTTTCTAGTTTGCTTATGCCAATTTATTATAATCCTTCAACAACCCTTAGTATGTAAATAAATATTTATATTTACCCACTCATCTGGTCTTTCTAGAATTTACTTATAATTGTAAGTGGATCTTTCCATGGGCATGTGTGAATTGGCTTTAAAAATAATTGAAAGGCTAGATTGATTATGATTCTGACTCACCTTCGATTTTGATACCAGGTCTTCACCTGGCAATCGCTCAGTTCGAGCTTGTGCGCCAGTTCCTGTCGCTCCTGGACGCTGAGATACTTCTGCCGTTCGAATGACTTCTCCAGTGTCTGCAGCTGATGATCGGTGAAGGCGGTGCGCGCCTTGCGCTGCTTCTTGCTCAGCCCGCTCATGTCGTTGGTGGAGCCGCTCTTGATGCTGTTGCCATCATCATCCTTGCCACCTACAAAAAAAGGCAAGCAATAAACAATCAGGGGCGTAAGTAAGCTGTGGTACGCTAAGTTAAATTGAATCTAATATTTTAATGCTATATTGTTATATGTTAAGCTGCAAACGATTCTAACGGTATCTGCGAAAGCTGCCACAATTTGCATAGCTAAATCAGTCGATCAACTCAGCAGCAGCTAAGAGTTAACAGTTAACACATCACAGTTTAGGCCCGTTTCCGTTCTCAACGCATTCTCCTCTTGGCCATTCTCTGCTCAGCCTGTGTGTGTGTGTGTGTAAGTGTAAGTGTAATAAATGTGTGTAGCAACATGTCTAAACTTGGCTGCGTTGCTCATACCTTCTGGCCCTTTCGCATTAGCCATTTCCACCCCTGTCTGGTTTGTTGCCTACCCGTTTTCCATTTAGTACACACAATTTATGTAAATTTGTCTGATTGCGGTTAGGTGATAAGCGTCTGGGCTCTGTCCAGGGCCAAGTCCAGGGCCACTTTTTGCCAAGCCAGAACACGAGCTCACTAGCGTTAAATTAGTTAAAAAGCGCGAACTTACCGCGTACGCGTTTAGGCCAAAGTAAACTTTAAATTGGATAAAAAAAACTTAGCAAAACTGTTTACTAAACGCGCCTCGCTCACCAGGCAACTAGAAAAATGCTAACTGCTGCCCTTAAGCTCGCAACTGAACAAAAGAAAAAAGCGCAAAAAGATCAAGCTACTGCTCGCAATTACCAAGTTTCATTTTTGAAAACAGAATTGCAGTGAAGTCACATTAACAGAAAAAAAATAAGAGGCAGATGCTTAAGAGAGCCGCAACTTTCGCTGCTGGCAGGCAAATCACATTGGACAGCAAGTTGCCTACACTTCATCTCTCTCCCTCTCTCTCTCTCTCTCTCTCTCTCGCTCTCTGTCTCTCTTTGTGGTCGTCAGAGCTGGCTGGGCGTTGAGCCTAATGCCTCTGGGCCAACAAGACTCGACTACCGTTTATAAAATTGCAATTGCACACAGGAAATTGCTGTAATAAATGGTTGACGAGAGTTGAAGATTCATCTGGCACGCAAAAACGCACACACACACACACACATTGATCTGGGTTTTAATGCATTTTTTTTCTAACATTTACCACCAGAGAGAAATAGAAGGAACAGCAGAAGAGACAACCGTTTATTAGTTGTGTGCGGCAAGTAGCAACAAAAACAAAAAAAAAAATAAAAATAAAAATGACAAAAAACCAAAAAAAAAAAAAACACAAAAATTATATGTGTAAGTTGCGTTTGGACTTCACAAGCAGCCACGCCCCCAAACTGTGCCATTATTCTTTGCAGCTGTGGTTGTTGTTGTTGTTAACTGTTTAAACAATTTTGCTGGCAGACAAATGCACATTTAGGAAATGAAGAATGCACCAGCAAAGAGGCAAAAAGCACTGGCAAAAGCAAACAAAGCGTGAAAATGCAATTTTTCAGCTGTATCCAAAAGTCGCCCCCGCCTATATGCCCTCCCGGCGTCCCACAACACCTCCGACAATAACTAGAATATGGCATGCTCATGGCAATTTTTACAGTTTGTTTTGCAAAGCGGCTGCGTCCACACAAACAAAAGACTCTGGCAACGAACTTGGGACATTCACTCAGACAGCCAGACAGCTGCACGGATAGATAAAGAGAGGGAGAGAGAGAAGCATACACATATAAACATAGAAAGAGAGAGAGAGAGAGAGAGATATAGTGAGAGCGAGCGAGAGGGTGGTGATTTAAACTGCGATTGGTTATCGCTGTGCCTATATTATCATCCCATATGCCATGGTAAATGCTTTCGCATTGAAATCGAGTACAAAATCAATTAATATTCATTTAATAAGCGCCTAGTTTATAGAGTCGTTTAATACAAATGTGTATAGATCTCTTAATGTTTGTATTTATACCCAAGCAGAAAAGACTTTGAAGTCGAAAGTGAACAAGTTCTTAGCGGTCAAAAAGCTTAAGTTGTTATTATACAACCTTTAATATATTCCATAAAATGCATGCATTTATCGTACCCTCAATTAAGTGCTCAGTATTCCCGATTACCATAATGTACATTTAAGCAATCGCATTAAAATTACTTGGCTTATTGAAAAGTTGAATTTATTGGTAAACGATTCACAGTGGCTTTGACTGCCTTTTTGCCTTTTACACGTTAACTAAGGTTATTAATTGAGTTATATGTCAAAAGCTGTTATATTTTAACTGTTATGTCATGGTACATGCATAATATCAGTTAGTTAATTAATGATCAGCGTTTATTTATAATATAAATCAATTTCTGTTCTTGCCGTTCACTAATTCGAAAAGCATTTGTCATTTCTTTGAATAGTGATCTAATCAGCTCTCAGGCATGACAAGACTTTCAGTTGCAATTACTTTGAAATGCCTCATTATATATAGATATATATATAGATGGGGAAACAAACTCAATTATCACAACTAACTAACTTTAGCAGTCAATTGCCTTCAATTGCAACATCCTCAAAACGTTTTTTCCAATTTTCTCTTTCTCTCCATTTATTGTTGTTGTTCTCTCAATGCTGATCTATCTGTGGATTTCTCTGGCGCCCCTTCCCCCCAAAATAATACAGAAGCTCACCTCACCATTACTACAAACGCTGTGATCATCCATGTGACCGCCTCCGCCTCCTCCACCTCCACCGCCACCACCACCTCCGCTGCCCGCCTCATCGCTGTCGCAGTCCTCGTTCTCCTCGTGGTAGTCGCTGCTATCATCAAGATCAGCCGACGGCGTCGGCGCTTCACCGGCTCCAGTTGCTGCTGCCACAGCCGCCGCTGCTGCCGCTGCGGCTGCTGCTGCTGCATTGTTTCGCGCCGCTGCTGCTGCGGCGGCTGCTGCATAATGCTGTTGCATTGCCGCTGCATAATGTGCCACGCTTAGGCCGTTGGTGGCCAGCTGTGCGGTGCTTCCAAAATGGGTCAGTTTGGTGTGCGGAAGTGAATGCGTATGCTGATGTGGATGCGGATGCGGATGTGGATGCGGATGTGTATGTGACTGCTGGTGGTGGACATGGATCGCATGTGGGTGCGCCTGATGCGCCAACTGATGTGGTGGCGGCGGTGGTGCAAGTCCCAAAACTGAACTAGGCGGCGTTGTTGGCTCCGATTCCGTTTCCAAATGCTCGCTATTATTGTTGTTATTATTATTATTGATATTATTATTGTTGTTGTTGCTGTTGTTGTTATTAGTAGTAGTATTGTTGTTGTTGTTCTGATGTTGCTTGTAAAATGCTGCAGCGCTGGCGGCTGCCGCACTGCCCGCAAGAATATCATTGATCATGAAACGGGAACGATTTGGCTTCAGATTCGATGAGCTGGACATGGACATGTTGACCGGCGGCGGCTGCTGCTGCTGCTGCTGCAGCGGATACAGATGATGATGATGATGGTGGTGGTGCGAGTGGGGCGAATGATGATTATGATGTGGCGACGGCTCGCTGTTCGCTGTTGTTGTCGGCAGCGTTTGTGTTAAAATGCTCATTGAGTCTTTCATTGCCAGCAACGGCTGCAAAATGATTTGTTTTGTTTTTTCGCTTTCTGTTTCTCAGTTTGAATTCACTCTTGCACTCGCGTCACTTCACAGATTCACACAGTTGCAACAAAGAAAAAAAGATGAGAATAAACCAAGTGTTTCACACTGTTTTCGTTCGCTTTCAGCTTTGAATTTGAAGTTCGACTTTTTGAAAGATCTGCAGAGCTTCAACGTTTCTTGCCTGCGCTGTGGACGTCGTCGCGCAGTGGCTGCCAAAACGAGACTAAACGCACCTGCAGCGCTCTTGCCGCACAAAACTCACACAGTCACTCGCAGTCGCAGCGGCGGCAGCAAATTTTTTGCCACTTTGTCATAGGTGGTGGTTTGTTGCTTGTTGTTGTTGTTGTTGCTGTTGTTGCTGCTGCTGCTGTTGCTGCTGGTGGCGGTGATGGTGGTGGTGTTGGTTTAGCGCGCAAGCGAGAACGCTGCGAATTGTACTCGACTCCGACTGCGCTGCCTCTCTCACAGCATCTCGCTCTCACTCTCTCTCTCTCTCTCTCTCTCACACACACACACACACCCTCTGCGGTGTTGCTGTTGTCCGCGTGCTGTCGCTGTTCCACTCTTGCTATCCCGCTCGTGCACAGCGCCATGTTGGTGGGCAACGCGAACTCAACATGCGCTCAGTTCATGTGTGTGGTGAGTTTCCCGTCCAGTTTTTATAGCAACTTTGTTAAGAGAGAGAGAGAGAGAGAGAGAGAGAGAGCGCGCCGAGAGCAAACTGCTCGCAGGCAGCAGTCAAGCGAATGTCGGTCAAAAACACAGGCACAGGCGAGGCAAAGGGCCAAGGAACGCGTCTTTCTCTTTCTCGTTTTTTGTTGTTCTTTTTTTTTGTTTTTGTTATTCGCTTCTCGCAAGTGGGCAGCGCAGAGCACCGAGCAAGTTGGCAGCGCCTTGGGGCTCCACAAAATGGCGCTTATGATACTGCGACGAAAGGATCAATTATCGGCAGTCCACAGATTTTGCATCTTGAGTGGAAAAAATAAATGAATAATATCTGGTGCCGATTCCAAATTTAATTAGATTTTTCTCTCTTCTAATGCTCCAATTGACGCATAATAGTAAAAACTAAAATACATTTTCGTTATGGCCAATGTTGTATATCTGACTCTAAGTAATGACTAAAAACTACCTCGCAAGAAAGAAAGTAAATTAATTGAAGTACTAAAATTTTTGCAATTTCTCAATTCATACTTACTCACTTCTATTAAGATGTTTTAATATCAAAATATCAGAAAAGTATCCATTTCCTTATACAATTATAATTAAATTGTGGAGAGCCCATTAGGGACTCGTGGAGTAAATAGGTTTGTTAAAATAGAACAATAAAAATAAATTGGCTTTAGCAACAAAAAAATGGTGTCTTTTTTGTAAACTTATGTGTCGAATAAATATATATATAATTTTAATTTACGCAATGTTGCAATTTTCTTATCCAGATCTCTATACTAAATTTATGTTGTTTATTTGCTAATTGATGGCTCCTTTGATTAAGTTTTGTGCATTTTGTTCATTATATACCATTAACATTTAACATTGGCAATTTAACGTGTGAGTTTGGAGCGATAAATGATTACTTATTTGTTTGGTTTTCTATTTAAATGTGTGTCACAAAAGTTTCCAATTTAAAGTTTAGTTCAAGAAGAATAATAATTGTCTCTTTCTCCCTTAACATCATCTTTAAATATTAATGATTAATGATATCAAATATTGCAAAAATTCAAAGATGCTGTGAACACTTAATTCGATTGTGATCTTGGCGCAAAAGATGGAACACCTACAATACGTAAATAAGTTCAAATTTTGGCTGGCAAATAGCTACTTCTCCCTCGCACTCGCACAAACACACACACACACACACTCATACACTCTAGTTGACCAGTTGGCAGCTTCTGTTGTCTGCTTGTGGTTCAAGTGGCTGAACATGGGCGCCAATTAAAATTTCACGCCAATAGCTCAGCCTCAGAGACGCACAAAACTGTGTGTGCCGCATGTTGCCCCCGGAGCAGCATTAGCCCAGTACACTAATTACTTCTCACAGCGGATGTGTACCAGTTCCGAGCTCAAGCCGAAAAACCCGAAAAAAAAACAGAAAACAGAAAAAATGCAATTTGTCGAGCGGCAAACGTTTGATTGATATTGATTCGGACTGGGAAATTGGAATTGGAATTGTGCTCAGGTCAGGTCATTAGTCGTTTGTTAGTGCGGTTAGTGGCAAAAGGCGCAACGAAATTAGAGCAGCCAACTGACAGGAGGACAGGACGACAGTTCGACAGGATAGCACAGGATACTGGCAACTGGCAACTGGGAACTGGAACGCATGCGCGCACTTCAATTGCGGGATAGCGCATTTAAAATAATTAGTCTCAATGCACACAAAAATTACTTTGTGACTGACTGAATGACTGACTGATGGACTGACTGGCTGACTGGCTGCTCATTCATTCTGGTGCTCATCCCGGCTGATGACGGTTATTGCATTTAAATGCATATAATTGCCAGCGGCAGGCAAAAGTATCCTGCGGTCGCCTCCTTCTGCCTGCTGTGGTCGAATTCCAATTGAATGCTTAAAATAATTGTACAAACATATATATAGTTTTGTATAAAAGTCACCAACCGCAATGCGCAATGCGCAGTTGCCAGTTGTCTGTTTGTCTGTCTGTCTGGCTGGCTGGCTGGCTGGCTGGCTGGCTGTCATCCCGGCACCCTCCTCCTCTCACCCGCTCCACAGATCCTCACCCTGTTGCTATTGGTGTGCAAACTGGATACTTGCCAGTTTTTCTGGTCGTTATTTTGTGCATTCGCAAGCGCTGCCACAGGAAGGCTATGCCATCGTCTCTAACTGAGCAAACCCCCTGCTACCCTCCCCCGCCCTCCTTGTCCACAGTCTTCTGCGAATTTTGTTGCTGCTGGCAGCCGTCTGACTTGCAAACTTGGCTATCTAACTATCTAATTAGCGTGTTTGTTTGCCAGTTAATGTTCACTAATTTATTGACTCTACTGCCTTATCAATGTGTTTGCTCTGCTGTTAACAACATCCGCAACACAGGCGGCCAACCAACCAACAAACCAACCAGCCAACCAACCAGCCGGTCAGTCAGTTAGTCAGCCAACCAGGCGAGTAGATGCCCCTCCCTCCTGCCCAAAAATAAAGAAAAAGCCCACCAACTAGCCAGATAAGACAGAGTCAAAGCGAGCAAGATATATAGAGAGAAAAGATATATATATATATATATATATATACATAGAGAGAGAGAGAGAGAGAGAGAGAGAGAAATACTCTGCGTTGCCGGCGGTATTTCTGAATTGTGGCTTGTGCCTCAGAGACTCCTGTGGCGCCGATCTTCGAGCTCAAGGATTTCAGCTTCAGTTTATTGACACCTTATAAATGAGCATGCAATATATTTTATTTACAATTTATATAACATTTACAAATAACAGCAAAGGTGCTTGACTGCGCCAAGCGATTCAGAGTATTCTATTTTGTATCCCGAATATAAGTGAAATTCAGGGAGAAACATACAAAGTTTTCTTTTAAATATATGCTTTCATAATTTTGTTCCTGGTGCTACAAGCCTTATCTTAGTAATGAAGGCTCTAGTCATCTAAATTAAAACTTGATATTAAATCATATAAATAATATTATATATACATTATTTTGATTGGGGACTGTATATATTGTGCTTCCTTCAGAGCCTATAGCTAAACGGGAAATCCTCTGGAAATCTGTAAGTTTTATGCATATTTATGTGCAGGCTATAACCCAGAGTGTTATGTGCAGACTCATAAAATACTACTTATCAAGATGTAGATGTCGATGGGACAATCTTAAGTGTTGATTCACTCTTTAGTCACAACTTTAAATGTGGAAGATTCAGACAAATATTTGAGTTGCTTGGGATTTCATTACAATCGTCTAATGGTCATTTGGATGACAGATAAATGCAGAGACTGCAAACTCGTTAGCTAATCGAAATTTGTAGAGATCGCTAGAGATCTATATATAACTAGATGGATTTCCAGCAAGTTGTCCACACAAAGCATAAAGCATAGCAGCTAGGCAACTGAGTGATTTAACTACCAACTATCTACCCCTATTTCTCACCCTCCCTAGCCATCTTTTTACCTCTTTATTGCCTTGCTCGATATATCTGTCCTTATCGCTGTGGATGTGGCTGCATATCGCTCAGTTTCATTGAGAATCTTAATCGGCATCTTTGATATTATAATGTTCGTGTTACTGCGTGGACAAACGTAATAAAATAACTGATCTTTGTCGCTGATAAGTTAATTTACTTTTAATGTGTTGCCCTTCGAAGACGACAACGACAACGATGACGACGACGACGACGACGACGACGGTCCATTGGGATGCGACCGTGTGACAGTCGCGACGTGGGGGTAAATGGGTTTTGTAGGTGACAACGGGTCTGCCGAATAAAACAGACTCCAAGAACGCCGAACTGGGCAGCGCGTGTGCCGTCGCGACGTCAACTGATTTGTCAACAACAATGGACAAGGGGCCAACAAAGGTGGCTCCAATTTATCGCTGCTCCAGATCAGCCAGCACGCCAACAACAACAACAACAAAATGAACTGAGATAAAGGACAGCTGAGGCCAAAAAAATAACTCTGCACGCTGAGAAACCAGTAATGAATTTCAGCTTAAAAAAATATTTATTAACTAAGGCATAAACTAAAAATCTGAAAAAATCAAGTTCTTAATTCTAAGTCAATCGAAATTAAATTCTTGAAATTAACATTAAATCTTTGATAGCGTTTTTTTGTGTTCTATTTTGTTTTTTGTTTTTTTTTTTTATCTTAGCCGGTTTTCAACAGCAAGTAGAAGATTATCTATTTTTTCTCAGTGTACCATGGCAAACAAAAATGAAAAGCGATCTTCGGTGTGGTCGGATATTTAATACCCTAGCAGGCATAGTTATTCAACGACTTATCAAATATGTTATTAAACATAAAGTGATTTAATTTTTTATAAGATAATATTGCAGAATCTGTTGGCTGTGGTTCCTTTTAATCGTATCCTAGATCTGTGTTACACTGTATTATTAATGCAATATGAACAGATCAGCTCTGATTTGAGCACTTATCGGCTCAACATTATTTCCCCACTATCCCGTCAAGAATATACATAATATCCTTCTCAAATGCGTTAAAATATCAGAATACCCATTGAAAGCGTATGCATATGAATAAATAAAGGATGCTCCGTTGAACGGCGCTCGTTTAAATTGATGTCGTTTGATGCTTGGCTCTTAGGAGTTGTTGTTGTTGCTGTTCTTGTGACTGTTGTTGGTATTGTTGTTGTTTGTGCTGACCACTAAATGGCCGCAATTTAAATTTTTAGTGCCCGCGCCAGCCTATAAATTCTACGCATCTAGCTGAGGAACTGAACTGCCGGCTACGAAAATGATTTTGGCACCTGTGCAAACATTTTATGGTCACAAAGAGTTGCTGAGTTGCCAACTTGGCTGAGATGCTGAGAGGTTCACAAAAGGCCACAATCAACACCTTCTCGTGCTGCTGTTAACTTGGTCGGCAACCGGCACTGTTCATTTCACATGCAGCTTGCCACTTGTCCACTACCATTTGTGGTTGGTTGGCTGGGCTATGTTAGGGTGTTTGTCAAGTCGTTGCCAGCAGCATTTCGCCGTAGTCTGTCGTTGTTAGTCATTAAGTTGCTGTGTTGCTGGGCTCCTCTTATCGGCCAGGTTGGGCAAATTTTTAGTCGCCCATAAAACATTTCAAATTTTGTCTTGTGCTCCTCCTCTGTGCTTGCCGTTGTTCCAGTTCCAGTTCCAGTTTTGATTTCAGTTACCACTTGCCATAAATTTAAAGTGATAATTGTGCCGCAGACTTATCAACGAATTCTTAATGTCAATATCTATCATCCGCCTATGCATACTCGATAATTAATCGCAATCGATAAATTATCAAACCAGAACTGTGGTCAGCCAGCTAATTTTAGATTTAAATACAAATTAATACATGTTGTATTAAATTGCTCAGTGATGTTAGTAATCGAAAAGTAATCAAATCATGCAGATACTAACGCCTATCGAATATTTTGTATGCCTAAATGCTTCAGTCCTGAATGTCATCATGGATCTTTTACTGATTATACAATAATAAATTTAAATGTAGAGTGAAACCGAACTTTCAATTTGAGCGATTCAAGATCAAATTCATTCAGTATTCATTACATTCCATCTCCATCACCTACAAATTTAATTTGATGAAAAATTAAAATGTTTTTATTGAAAATTGTTGGAGTATCTTTAAGATTTGGGAAATTTCACATTGGAAAAAACTTTCAGCCGAATAAAGCATAAACCTTATGGTATTGATATTTTATATCATTCGTGACAACGATTTCACACCCTTATTATTTATTTGAAAATGTTTGTCCAGCTCAAAGAGGATATAAATGTTTCTTTTTGTTATCTTTCTTCATTTATTTGGCAGCTGTTGGTTTGAGTTAAAGAAGTTTGACTTTTATGCGTTTCTTATTGTGCCTAGGCGCACCTGATGCCTAATTAAGCACGCAGCCTCGCTAAACGTGACAACCTTGCCACCTTGCCCCCTTGTCACCTTGCCCACTGGGACACATTTACATGTTCCCATTAAAATCAACTAAGCGCATTTCAAATGCATCGCTTAAGACCCGCTGGTCGCTATTCGCCAGTTGCACTTTAAGTTCGGGTTTCCAGTATTTTTTTTTTTTCTTTTATTTTTTATTTTTGTAGTCAGCGGAGGTGAAAATGCATTTTATGACTCAATTTGGTGCACATAAAAAATGCTGTTGCCCGCCATTCAAAGTGCAACATTGTTGAACCCACGTTGCCTACCACAAAAGGTGTGATAACTATGAGGTTGTGGCTGTGGCTGCGTCTCTGGCTCAGGCTGTATTCTGCTGCTGCTGCTGCTGCTGCAACTTTAACTTAACAATAGTCAGGTGCTGCTTCTGCTGCTGCTGATTATTGTTAATTTTTATGTGCAATTAATCGGCTACGCGCATTTGGGCATTTATAAGCATTTCTCGCTTTGCATCCACTCTCCGCCCGTTTCTTGGTTATCTCGTCACCTTTCTCGGCAGCAAGAATGGTCGCTGCGGGTTGCATTCGCCGGTCGTCCAAAAAGAAATTAAGTCGTATTGAATTAAAGTGAAATGCAAAATGGGCCCAAGTTGCAGCCATAAAAAAAAGAGCGCTCAGCAACATTGTGAGATGTCCCCTTGGCCCCCCGCTCGACAAATTCCCCAGTGCATCTCCGCCGTCCACGTTTAATGACACCCCATAAAAGGTGTTTGTGGCTCTGGCTCTGGCTCAAGCTGAAGCTGAAGCTGCAACTGCAGCAGCTGCACAACGCTTATTGTCAGTGGCAAAAAAAAAAGAATAAAAAACAATAAAATAAAGGTTCAGATTGAGTATTGGACTTGGACTTGGACTCGGACTCCAACATGGGTTGACTGAGTTGCGTCCCGCTGAGCAGTGCTTAGGCCGATAAACTGTTGGATCTGTCGACGACTTTGGAGCTGTGAGTGAAAACATTGAAAATGATGCCATTCGGCGGTAATCTATCTAAATATATGTGCATATATAGGGGAAAATTTGTATTATTCGATATTAATTAAAAAAAACTATAGAAACGTATCGATTTATCTTCAAATGAGCAATCGATACATTCTAAGTGGTTATACATTAAGGCGTAATTATAATAAAATAAACTTAACACACACAAATGCTTATGAAATCGATAACTTATCGATTGTCGCTCAATTGATTGAGTACTCAAACATTTATCGAACGCATGCATGCTTTTCACTCAAATTATATGATAATTATATACATGCACTTTCGATAACAATTAATCGAACTTGAATGTACAAGTTTGCTTGCCTAGCACTGCCCTTGGCCTCCAGTTTAGTTTATTGGCCTCACATGCAGTGCTAGTTCTCCATTCATTTTCCGAGCAGAAGGTCTGATCTGTATATACATTCATACACACATATATATATATGCATATATGCTCATGTTGCCTCATCCCACCGCGGCGACTTTCCACTGCTGAATTGCATAATTTCATATTCGGGTTTTGCATATCCTTTTGGAGCAGCCGAATGCGGTGCGGGGGGATTTATTCTTGTTCATTTTGTATGTATGTATGTGACTGTGGCTATGTATACATGTGTGTGTGTGTGTGTGTGTGTGTGTGTGTGTGTGCTCGCTGCTAGTTTGCTTAATTGCCACGACCAAAAGTGCCAAAGAAATGCAGCTCACTAATTACAACAACAAGAACAAACCGGGCGGACAAGCGAGCGTTGCCCCGCCCCCCCCCCCCCCTCTCCTCCTCGACCCCACAGAAAAGAGCATTCGCCTCAGTCAGGCATATCCTTGCGCATTGCATTGCACTTGTATATGTGTCCTTCAAAAGCCAATTGAAGTGTGGCAACGTTGCATGTTTGCCATTTGCCATGCAAAGGCATGAAATATATGTAGAATTTTAAAAGTCATAAAATTGCGGAATGCCGCCAATTAAAATAGTTGCACTCGTGTCTTGGCGTGTGTGTGTGTTAGTGTGTGCGTGTGTGTGTGTGTGTGTGTGTGTTGGTGTTGGTGTTGGCCATGCGTGTTCCACATGTGACGTGACATAAATGCATGTCATGTTCGTTGGCGGTTTCGTGCGTTTTTATTGCCCCAAACCCAAACCCAGACCCAAATCCATTGCGAGGATGGTGCCTGGGCACTACCGGGCAGCTTGTGGCATGCGGCATGCAGGCTCGCGCGCCAAAAACTATGCAACACAATGCGCGCAAATTGCGCAATCAAATTACCAACAGCAACAACATCCCCTCTCCTGCAACACCCATTTCCCCCCCCCCCCCCCTCGCCACACCAAAATTGAGCTTAGGCAATCAATTACAATGTTAGCATGCAATCGTAACAATTGGTCAGCTTCAGCACCGCACAGGGTTAGGGGCGGAGATGGGGTTGGGGTTGCTGAAGCTTGGGTTGGTTTTACAAAAGAGCCTTTTAGAGCCTTCGACTCGTTGTTGTTGTTGTTGTTGTTGTTGCACTAAGTGTGGGCAGACTTTTGGTGTCAAAGACGAAACGAGTCACGAAACTGCATTGAATGCAAGTCCAGCATTGGGATTAGCGGGGAGGTTGGGTGGTTGGGTGGCATTGAGTGGTTAAGGGCTGGTCGGCTGGCGACGTTGTTGCCTTTTAATTTTCAGCGTTTAACGTGAACGCGTGCAAATTTTAAGGGGGTAACCCCAACAACACTTTGTACTCTTTAGCGCTGTTTAGTTGCGCTTTGCATATGCAGCCAGCCAGCCAGCCAAGTGGGTGGATTGGGGCGGGGGTGGTGGTGGGTCTCGGTACTGTGTTGTGCTGTGCTGTGCTGTGGCAGCAACCCCTGAGTATGGCGTTTAACATCCATTGGACACTTTCGTTTCGCTTTCGTGACAAATGACCAAAACGCACTTAGCCAGTTTGTTGCGCAGTCAATCAATCAATCAATTGGACGGCAACACTTTTTGACCATTTCCCCCATTCCCCCCATTTTCATCATTTTCAATTGCCTTCTTTGCGTCACACACTGCGTATGATTAATGAAAGTAAAACAAAGTTAATGGCATTGTAGAACTTGAGTTGTGCGAGCTTTTTGCTCGTCTTACCCGAAACAGCAGGCATACCTCTTATGTGTGGCAATGTTTATTTAGCTTTCGAAGAAATTGCTTAGTCCTTTCATTGTTATTTTTAGAACAAGATTGTTAACCAGTTCAATCAGTCCGAAACATTTGGGAATTGTAAATTGGGTTCGGTTCGGTTAACAGTTCAGTCCGTTGTATAAACCTGCTCCTAAAACAACATTTTCTCTATCTTAATTACTCAAAACAATAAAATTCTTATAAAAATAAGCACAGTTCAGCAACAGCAAAGACAATTAAAAATGTATCCAAATAAGTGAATTGATTTTAAGTCAGTATTGATCTTTTAAAAAAAAAACAACACTTAAATTGAATACAAATATATTTCAATGATTGTTTTCTCCACACACGTCGCTAAAAATGTGTATATATATTTATACTATTTAAATATATAATTCTATAAATCTGACTGTATAATAATATAATAGTTTTGATTTTTTTCGAACGAACTAAAATGATTCTCGAACTATTGCTGTACTACTTTGTACCAAGCCGGAAACTCATTCGGTTTGAAAAAGAAAGAAAATAGGTGACTTTCGATCATTGTGTGGATGCATAGGAGGAAGTCCAAGTCCTACAATAATGAAAATGCATTTCTCGAAGCTGGTCGGTAACAACTAAATGTTTAATTGGCCTTTGTTGTTCATCGTTGGCTGTTGGCTGTTGGCTGTTGGCTGTTTGCTGTTGTTTTGATTTGAATTTGGCGCCTGGCAGCAAGACAACAAGCCAACTGTTTTAATTATAGTAGCATCAACAACAACAATCCCTCCCTCAACTGAACTAGTTAAAGCTGCTTGTGACTTTAGTTTTAGCTTCAGCTTCAGCTCCAGCTGCAGCTTCGGCTTTGGCTTTGGCTTTGCTTTGCGGTATTTGTTTCCATCTCGTTCGCATTGCAAATTGTGTGAAAATTGCTCGCTGAGCTTGTTGCGGTTTTTCACAGGCATTGCTGGCTCTGTTTTGGCAAATGTTTTCCGTCCCCGCCCCTCTGCCGCAGCTAGGCTGATATGCGATACTAAAGTTAGTTAGTAACTGGATCCCAAACCCGGGAAAAAGCGCGCACTCATAATTTGCGATTACTGCCAGTTGTTGTTGTTGTTGCTGCTTGGGTTTTAATTAGTTAATTATTTGATGTTATTGCCGGTGCAGTTAGACGGGCCTGAACTAAGCCAAGGTGCTTCTCCTCCTATAGTCTATAGCAGCTACTTCTTAGCTTCGCTTCCCACCCACATATTTGTCTCCACACTCTACAAATTATATATACAGTGAAAGCTCCTATTAACGGGCAGTTCCCTTGCACGGACATTTCCTTTAGTCACACAATTATTTAATATGTACAATTTTTAATTTATGACTGAAAACGTCAATGAGCTGTATTACCTGCTAACAGAGATTTTCTTGTTTGAGCTAATACAGAACTGTAACAATGGTTCCCCTCTCAAGGCAACTTTCGCTGTTTAAACTAATTTCAAAGTAATTTTTAAATGGTTTTGATTCACAAGCGGATCAAAGTCACTTCCCGAAAAGTAAGAATGAACACGGGAATAATAATTCAATATCAATCCACCCCGATCCGAAACTTTTAATATTTGTGCCGCATCGCAGATTTCTGATTTTCCATTCCCGATATTATTGAACACACAAAATGATTTTCAACTGACCTAATTTTTACAACATTTTACAAGGGTAACACATGTTTCAATAATCCCCAAAGCAGTTCATAATCGACTAAAATACCCTTCAGCATTTTATGCAAATCGGACGAAACTGTCTTTAAGTGTTCATCTTAAATCGATTCAGAATCTGATGCCATGACTTAGAGGGGGCTCTTGGGTCACTTAAAAGTCAAACAGTGACTTAACGTTTACCACTCATAGACCAGTTTGACGGACACACACACATTGATAAGTTACTGTATTTTGGTGTGTGCCAGCGAATATGAAAATCAGTGGAAACGTTGGCATTAATCGCAACACAAATAAATTGCATAAAAACGTTTCCAAAACGAACTGGGAAATTCTTGACATTTCCCTCCCTCACTCGCTCTCTATTTTGCCCTCCTTATATATATATATATATATATTTATATATATTTGTATTTATATATTTATTTTTTTTTACTTTTTATTACACGCAGTCATGTTTTATGCAAAAAGGCAAGGGCAAAACGCGAACCCGCAACGAGCACGAAAATTAACTGTACTATAAAAGGTGGAAAATTGTGCAAACAACCTACAAAAAGAGCACCCCCTCCCCTCCCCCTATAATCACAAAAAAAAAAAAAAAAGGCCCACCAAAGGCCCCGGCACAGTGGCAAGAAAATTTACATAATTATGATTAATACGGGAGAGCGCAAGTGTGTAAGATAAACGTGGAGGGAGCGGATAAGGGGGAGAGAGGTGGCAGGGGCAACAAGCATTGAGCTTGGGCACAGCATAGAATTTTAAATGCATTCGGAAACTGTGCGGTCTCTGCTGGTGCCTCGCTCTCAGCTCAAGACTTGGCTTATGCCAATTCCGTTTCCGCATATGCGAACCCTATGGGGTTCCTGTTAACGAAAACTTTTACTACCGGCTCCCGACTCGCGTTTCCCTACAGCCTACAGCCAGTACAGGCTACTCCCTACTCCCTACTCCCTACGCCGACTCGAAGTTTGAAGCGTTTGGGGTATGGGCCGCGTGTTTTCCGGCATAAACGCTCGCAATCAAATTCACATAAAATAATTCACACACCAACAACAGCAAACTGTTTGTTGGTCATGCAAAAGAAAAACACCCTCTCCATCCCACTCCACCTAACACCACCTGGTCAGCGTTTGGTCGTTTGCATTACTTTGCTTTCACATTAGCGTAAAATTACAAAAACAAAAACAACAAGAAGAACAACAACGACAGCAACACCCAGGGCCAAAACCTCATTTGTTGTTAGCCAAACAAACCGTCGTTTAGCGGACGCTGACCAAGAGCCCTAACTAACAGACACAGACACATAGATAAAGATAAGGAGCCCGAGGAGAGTGGGAGAATAGCAGAGAGAGAGTATACGATTGGGGAGGAGGGGGGTATTTAATTTGTCCGATTAGCATTTTTAGTCACTTAAAATGCGCGCACGCATAAAACGCATTAAAAATGTTTCGTTGCGTTGTGTTTTTTTTTTTTCTCACAAATGCATAAAACGCTGGAATAATATCGAGATGAAATATGCATGAAAATGTTGTATGTTTGTGTATATATATATCAGACAACACGAAGGACTAGAACAGGTCCTTGGGCGAACAGTTCCCAACTTGTTAATTGTTACATTGCCTGTGGCAAGGTATGCAAGTATTACAAAGAGGTGCGATAAACGCATTAAGCAAATGTAAGAAGCAAATGAGAATAAGTCGACAGCTACACAGAAATGTTGCTAAATTATACTATAAATAATGCAATTCTTGAATATGAATTGCATTATCACATGTACGATTGGGCTACCCTAACTATTTATTTATATATTTATCTTTGCAGTCCTTTTCCATAACCGTTTTCTGTACAGGTCGCATGACAAAAACCGGAACCGCATCTTTAACGAATGTCGAATTTCAGAATCAAAATCGGAATCTAACTTGAAAGTTGCTGATAAAAGATAAGTTAATAATTCATGTTTTATCATTTAAAATCGAGCAATAAAAGATTAAGTTAAATATATTTATAAGTTGGGTAATTTTGGTTTGTTTCTGTATGCATTGCAATTGTATTCCTGTCGCTTTTTGAGAGAGTTGTTGCAGTTGTTTTATGTTTTGTGACAAATCATTGTGAGATCATCACTCAATTTGATGTAGAGGCGCGCTTATCCTGGGCCCAGTGCCGGGCCACAGTCTCATCCTCGCATCCTCGCATCCTTGGCTGACAGCTGATGAAGCTGTGACCGCACTGTGGCCGTTGTTGTTTGACGTTTGTTGACACATTTCACTGTCATGATTGACGACTTCTCACCATCTCTCTCTCTCTCTCTCGCGCTCTCTCTCTCTCTGCCTCACGTTTTCTCTCTCTCTCTCTCTCTGTCTATCCGTTGCACCCTCTCTCGATTTTGGAATAATTCTCTCAGTGTTTCATCTTTATTACTCATGGCCAACTGTCAAGCACGCGAGGCTGTTGATTTATTTATTCCCTTCAGAGCAACAAGAAAGGAACTGAATTGCCTCACTCCTCCCCCCTCCCCCCTTTCAAACTCCCAATTCCCCACACCTCGACCCGAAAAAACATATTCAACCTACGACCTAATGAATTTCAAATGATGCGGCAATTTTTATTTTATTTTTTCTGTATAGTTTTTTGAGCTATTCGCCATCATCTTTTCGTACATAGATATTTTCCTGCTTGTTCGCCGAACGAACTTTTTTTTAATTGCCAAAACAATTTTCTGTTACACTTCGAGCGCCGTGTGTGGCTCAGCATGTGTGCGTGTGTGTGTGTGTGTGTGTGTGTGTGTCCATTGTCTTTGGGTGTGCGGAAATGCGCTTCAATATGATAGCAAGGCGGGGTATGTTTTGTGGGAAAGTACATGTAACAAGCACGCAACTTGGCCCAAACAAAAGCCAGCCACTTTACAACGTGGAAATGATGAACAAACAACAGTTGGCTTCCTTTGTCATGGGTCACTCGATGAGCAATTGAACAGCAAGGCAAAAATAAGGCACTTAGCCATGACAGCCCAATGTTTTCTGTTTATATATAGCAGCATTATTGTATTGCTAATAAAACAATTTGTACTAGTGGCAAATATATAGCTTACTTGATTTATTTATTTTAATTTTACATTTATTGTCAGTGTTTGAACTGATTACTCAGTAGCAGCAATAGAAATATTGCTCTGCCTTTGCTACTGCTGCGAAATTTAGCAGAGAAATAGCAGAGCTAATAGCAGAAATTCTCTTTCGCTCTGCACTGCTCTGATTTCTCTTTGGCAAGCACTGCAAGCAGTTCGATCTATTAAGCCCATAGCTCTTCCATCAACACTTATTCTTTGTCTGGTTTAGGGGATGCCCACTCACTGTCAGAAAATCGACAGAGTTCACCACAGACTACACCTAGTTTACTTATCTGTGACTTCTTGGTCTATAATGTCCCGTCAAGAGACCATTAAGTATTCTAAGTCTATTGTTCTCCATTACTTGAGGATGTTTCCTTAAATTGTGGTTGACTGAAGACGCCTGAGAGACATTTGATTTATGTCAGATCTGGTACCTCTACCCAGTAACTTTATATATTTTGAAATTCTAGAAATTCGCCTACTGTGAATCATATCATTTCAATTATGAGTGGATTATACTAAAGAAAGAGAAGCAATTGAGTGCGTAAGACGATCTTAAAGTCATAGTTTAAGTGGTACTCTTAAGCTTAGTGCAAAAGTATCATCAAGACAAGACTGACAAAGGACAATAAATTTCGTTTCTTTCTGTCACTTAACACTTAATCCGATTAACTGACTGACAACTGATTATAATATTGATAATTGCCTACATATTCTTATATGGGTTTGTCCTCAAGGCAAGTGTGTGTCCTGTCACACCTTCAAACTCACAAGCTTTGAGATTGTAGTTTTTGTATGTCATTGAAATGAACTCTTAAACTAAAATGAATTCACAATTTTTCAGACATTGGACTTAGGTCTGGCGAAGTGTTCGTGGATATTCCATCTGTAGTAAATATTATAATTTATTATCAGCTTGTCCGATTTATTCAAACATTCCAACTCAGTTTGACAGACTTCTATTGTTATTAGCGTTGTGATGCATGTTTTCTTGCTCATATGTACCGCAATAACCACAATTTCAAGCTCATTAGGCCCAGACATTGGCCACAACTCCACCCAGCCAATTTAGCCAGCCTTCATTACAATGCTCAGCCCACACAGACACACATATAGACACAAACACAAATATGAGTACATAAATATACAAATACAAGCTAAACAAGTCGCTGGGTCGTTACAAATCTTTGGCAAAGTACTTCATAAATATCTTAAATGAGTTTCCTTTTGTTACACATTTTATAGGTTCTCCTCTAACCAAATAATATTTACGCCATTTTACCCGGCCAAACAATCTACAATCAACCCTCCAACCGACCACCCATCCACCGCCCCCTCTTCTACTCCATGAAGGAGCGCTTATAACGACAGTTGTGATTATTGTTTTTGTTTTGCACTGTTCTTGGCCTATGTATTTTGTGGGTGCCTTAAATCATTTTGTGGCACTATCGGCACAAGAATCAAATGCCTTCGTTTAAATGCGCGATAGCGAAGGCGAAACAGTTTCCCGGACTGCTCGACGAAATTCACGCAATTAGTTTGCCAGTTTTACTTCACGTTAATGTCGAAAAGGCGTCGGAATTTCTTGAATTGCCTGATTTTGGGTTTTGCGTTGAAGTCAACTCCGTGGGTGTTGCTGGTGGGGGTGACTTGATGGCTGGATGGCTGGATGGCTAGATGGCTCGATGGATGTGTGGTTGGGTGGTTAGCTTTCCGCCCGGCTCATTAACAATAATTTCGCTTTAATAAATAAGGCTAAAACATGCGCTAAATAACATTTTAGGTGCCAGTCGACCAAAATTTGTTGCTGAACACGCAGGGGTGCAAGGGGGTTGTGCGGTGGTGTGGCATTGCTGGCTAGCGTTGAAATTAATGTGCCGCCAGCAAAGGGCGACACTAATTTGCCTGTGAACATGTCAAATCAGCTCGAGAGTAAATTTTACGCTACCGCCGACCGCCAATCGACGCCGTCGTCGGCGTCGGCGCTGCGCACTTAATGAAAAGGTCCTTAAGTGCTTTCCAACGGTATTTTGTTTCCGTTTGTAGTTTTTCTGTATTTTTTTTTTGTTGTTTTTTTTTTTTGCTGACGTCGCTTGCCGTTGATTTGTTATTGTTGCCACTGGCGAGCATAAATCATGCCTGCCGCCGTCGACTCACTCGCATTTGGGTCCGGGGACCTTAGTCCTGGCTAACGGGAGGGTTTAGCGGCACACGTGAGCCCACACCACGATGAGTGGGTACGGGCCACTTGACTTGCGTGGTGGTTGTTGGCTTGTTGGTTCCATGGGAAGTGATTAAAGTCATTTAACCCACTCTGAGCACGCGGCCGGCGAAACTGCGCTAAAATTAATTTCTAATTGCGCACAAAAGTAGGCAACCACACACATGTTTACATATACATTCATCTATATATATATATAAGGGGTTATATATATAGGTATCTACCATAAGTACACAGTAAAAAAAAAAAGATCTTAAGTAACATAAATTGTGTTAAAAATTGTGTAAATAAATTGTTTAAAAAGTATTTCATTTGTATTTAGCCTTCAGCAGTAAAATATAACAAATTAATATAATATAAAATATGTATCATTGTTATTGAAATACTTTTCATAGCTTCGATAAATCATCGATAAAAAAATACAAAGCACTCGCATGTAATTTTTTTAAATTAACAACATATTTAACGAATGTTGAATGTACATTCTGGGAAGATAAACAGCTACCAATTTTTTATTCATTAGATAAATGAAAGAAATGAGAGAAATGAGAGAAGGTATTTGCTTAGGGATTCTACTCAAATATGTTTATTCAAAAACTTTGTATCGATTTCGATTTGTGTGCGAATCGATTTCCAACAACTTTCATCACTTTTGTTTGGCTTGGCTTTTGAGTTGATAAATAACGAACTCATAAAATTTGGCTTTAGACGCTATGTCTAGTATTTATATTTATGAAAATGTTTTGTTTTTTACTGTGAAAATAGATCGTAAATCAATTTCGACCATCAAGTCTCGTAACTTGAATCTATTGAGTTATTCATGTTATTTACTCTATTCAATGTGGTGTTCAGTTTGAATTTGAATAAGAAAATGTCTCCATTTATATGTAGAAATGTTGAGGCAACATTTTTATTTTGATTAATTATCTGGCAGAATTTTGGACTCGACAACCCTTTCGGGGCGTACTGTACGCCAGTGGGGGCGGGCAACCCTCTTTGCATATGCTAATTGAGCTATAAAAATACTTTGTGCCTCGAAAAGCGATGCAAAGAAAAACACAGTCATAAAATGTACCCCAGAGCACGCCCACCCAAAAAATAAAAATCAAAAACAAAAAAAAACAGAAAAAAATCACAGATTTGTGGCGCAGATTTTCTTGAACAAAAGCAGTGCCGCAACACACAAGGCTAAGTCTGATAAAGCTCCAATGGAATGGGAGATGGGGTGAATGGTGGAGGGAGTGT